>NC_064451.1:8547226-8848059 GCF_023343835.1 Lagopus muta
AACACGTTTGACTTCTTCAGACATTCTCAGTCTCTTTGTTCCTACAACAAGCGCAGAACAGACAGCAGCACACTCTGCATTCAGCTGATAGTTTGCCTTTGTGCAACGTGGAAAATCTTCCCCATAAATGGTTTGAGCTGCACTGTGGCTCCAGATGGTCTTTGTCCGACAAATTGAGAACTTTTGGCGACCATCATTTCTAGACTGACATGCCAGACAGATCTGCGTGCCAGCAGCACACTGGGAAGCAAAGGCTGGGCTGGGAAGGGGCCAGCAGCCAGGATTCAGCTTTGGAGCCGCAATTTGGCCACTCCTGGCTGAGGCAGCAGGACAAGGTAGAGAGCCCCGGGCAGCCAGCTGCACAGTGGAGCTTCTCTTCCTAAGGACAGCAGGAAAATGCCTTAAGCGTTGCTCCATGCTCCTTGCTCCTTGCTCCGTGCTCCCTGCTCCTGCTCAGTAGGCTCAGAAGCAAAAAAAGTCTCCTTCGTCACAAGGTGAGCAGTCACTTCTCTCCCCTGCAGTAGTAGAAGCCTGACACTACATAAGTAGCTGTGAGATGATTCATAAAAAACTAATTTATAATTTGCCAGAATATAATCCTATTTGATCAGTGTTATTCAGTTCGTCTTTCTTTTAAAATTCAGTGCACTTAACTGTTCTACGAGGGTTTATGAATGTTTAAAAATTGCTTTGTGGTCCCTAAAGTAATTTGACAAGTCTGACAGCTATTGATTAAAAACCTGAAATTATTCAGACTGTGGGATGACTTGAGGGATTAGATAGAAAGTTTTTTTCAAATGTGAAAGGAAATAAGATGTTGGAAAGTAAATATGTTCTTGAATATTTTTGAAAAATCCATTACAACTGTGAAATTAAATTGAAATGAGATACTTCGTGTAGAGATGAAGGAAGTAAATGCTGGCTTTCCTGTTTGGGCATGGGGTAGAGCTCCCACCCAGGTCTGGCTGTGTGTATTTGGGAGATGTGGGTTTTGGGGCAGCCGTGGGCACAGGCAGGGCTGCTGCAGCGGCCAGAGCAGTGCTGGGCACTGTTGTCACAGCTCGTCCTTCTGTGCCACCCGCTGGGAAGGGCTTCAGGTGTGGCTGTGCCTCTGGGAGGAAACGGCGACGCCGGCAGGGCCACGTGCGCTATGAGCAGAAGGACCTTTGGTCAGCAGGTGCAGGCTGTTCTGGTGCACCCAGCTCTTAGAATATTCTTCCTAGCCATATTTTCTCCATCTTAACCTCAACAAGGTTTGCTCCTGCAGTCTCCCCGCCCTGGAAGGCCAACCCCAAATTTCATTTCTCTGCTGGTTGGAAGCCCTCTCCTAGTTTTCAATCTGAATCCATTCACAGCCAATTTCAGCCAATGTTCCACCAGCACTGCTCTGCAGCCCCAGCAGCTCTCACCTTTCTCCCACCCATGTTGTGCGGTGTGCAGCCCTGCTGGCCCAGCCCTGTCCTGGGATGAGCACACTGAGCATGACCTGGGTGCATCGCCCCTGGAGGCATTCAGGGCCAGGCTGGATGTGGCTCTGGGCAGCCTGGTCTGGTGGCTGGTGACCTTGCACATAGCAGGGGGGTTGAAACTGAAACTATGGTCTTTTTCAACCCAGGTCATTCTATGGTTCTATGACCTGCAGTGACATCCACCCATCTCTTCTATGCCCCAGGGGCCCGCAGGGAACTGCGCACAGTGCCACTGGGCTGAGCGTGATTCTAAATCCTTGTGCTGTATGTGGACCTCAGGTACATTTCAGTGCCAACATTCAGCTTTAAAAGGATGAGTGGAAGGAAAGGAGACCTTTGCATTTAATTGCTGTCAGCACATAGCAGGCACCTATAGCTGTCATTGGCAGCAGGCAGGGATTACCCACAGACCCTGCACCCCCAAAATGAAGGAGCCCTAAAGCTGACCCCAACCGCCCTTTGAACTTGGCTACCTCTGATTAATTAAGTTTTTCTTTCCTTGAGCCTGATTTGGGTCTTATGCTCAGAATGAAGGATTTAAGTTAAACTCTTGAGAAATTGAAGGATGGTTTTCATCCCTTCTTTCTCATCTCATCCCCTTCACCATCACATGCACGCACACGTGTGTAACAGAGGGCTTGTTGTGGCTGCTGAGAAATCGGTCTCAAAGGGATTTCTGTCCCAGAATTCCTGTTATTCCTCCTGCAGCTGCACCACAGCAGGATTTTCCTTCCTGTCAGGCTGGAAGAGACTGTGGCGTACAGCAAACCCTTGGCTTATACTGCCATAAGCCTCTGGGCAGCATGGAAGGGGTAATAGCAATCCTGCGTTTATATGAAGAGTAGGAAGGTCTCCGTGCAGCTGTGGAGTATCTTTAATTAATTTAATGGCTGAGTTTTCTGGGGTGCTTAATATCCATCAGTGCTGGGACACAGGGCTGCCATCAGGGCCCAGTTTGGAGAACTTCTCCCATGCTTCTGATGCAGGGGCTGGGAATGAAGGTTGCTGGTTCTGTAGCACTGCAGGGTTGCACAGCCCCGAAACTTCACAGCCCTCCCTGCTTAATAGCCATAATGATTATAATAGTTCATTAACCTGCTGGTATTTACAGCCTTTTATACAGGCAGGAAAATGTTGAATAAAACATAAAGAAACCAGAGCAGGTACAATGAAAACACTGGATTTCCATTTTGGGGGGCTCTCCTTGCAATGGCTTGCCTCGTCCTGCAGGCAGGGGCTGCACTGGGAGCAGCATCTTGGCTCTGCCGCTGTGTCACCCACTGCCCTGTAACCCCCAGCCCGTGTCACAGGCAGTGACAGTGCTCAGAGACCTGTCCATGCCTGGGCTGGGACTGCTCTGGCAGAGCTGAAAGTTGCCACGTGGGCACAGAGCAGGTGCTGCAGCTGCTGCCTGTCCCCAGAAATGCCCAGTGTTTGGACACGGCGTTTTATAGTCCCTGTGACATCCTGGTGACTGCTGGCTGCCACCTGCAATATTATTTCCACTCTGTAATAACGGGGCAGCAGTGTACATTGCACAGCTGGGGTGGACAGACACTGCCTTAAGGAGATGTGCTGAGTGTGACTGGTGATAGGGAGAAGTGCTAAGAGGAGCAGAATGGCTCTATTTCCTTTTTTCTTCCACTTCTTCTGCTGTTATATCTCAGTGAATGCTGTTGATCTGAAGGGGTGGCAGCGCTCCACGTGTACTCAGATCTAAATAAAACTTCTCAGAAATGTTTCTGCCCATTCCTTAATTAGCATTCTTTAACCCACTTCTCTGGAGGAGAAACAATTGTTTACAGAAAGGAGTGTGGTCTGACTGAAGGGTGTACAATAATCTGCCCTGAATCTGCTCTGCTGAATCTGCTCTGCTGAATTGTACCAAATTAACTTATTTCTCTATATTTGTTCATATACAAAGCATAAATAATTTAGCATTGTGTCTCTCTCTCTGTGAACGCGAGAAGCACGCTTGCTGATTTCAGATCAGATGGAGCAGGGATGTTTATTACTCTGATGTTGGGGAATGATTGTTGCATATTTAATATCCCCATAAATAAAACCCTGTAGCTGCATTTCCACTTCAGGGATGGGCACACAGCTCCTTTCTAACGCCTCTGATCTGCAGGACTCACAGCTTTGTGCAATGAAAGCTGAGGCTTCATTGCCTAGTGAGCTGGGGCACGAGAGCTGCAGTGTTGCCCACACAGCCCTGCAAAGTCATTGGTGCCTGTGGAAACACTCAGAGACTTGCACCGTGTGACAAAGCAAATACCAGGAGAAGTAAAGCAAACCTCATTAAAATAAAGTGGCTGGATGATAAGGTGCATGTTTAACATTCCTTTTAAAGGCAATATTTCTTTTCTTCATTTTATCTCACTAATGCCCTTAAAAACTGCCTGAAAATATGTTGCAGTAATTGCTGAAGTAGCTGGAGCATTTTAGCATCCTTACTGTGAGGTCTGAAGGTCTCTGATTGTAGTAAGGTGCATTTTGACATCACAGGTACATTCCGTGCAGCAGGTGAGCACCTGGGCTGGGCCTGCTCTTCCTGTGCTTAGCTAAAATCTCTCCCAAGCGTGGCACCAGCACTGCAGAGCTGTGCATGCATGGCTGTCAGTGTGCACTGTTGGCACTGCTCTCTGCTGGCCACGGCTGCAGGTCTCACCCCAGCACCTTGCTGCACTCTGCCTTGTCACCCAGCGCCATTTTCCAGCTTCTCCTCTAACATTTACTGGCATGGAGAGAAACTCTTGCGCATTCTACCTCAGATACTTGCCAGAGTGAATGGTGCAAAGCAAAGGAGAACAAGTGGCAATCCAAGGCGGTCTCATTTGGTCACGTTGCTGCTCCCTGCCCCTTGGCAGTGCTTGCAGCAAGCTGGGATGGCCTCTGAGGAACAGTTTGGATCTCAGTGAGAGCCAGGCCGTGTGGCTGTAGGCAGGTGGGAGTCCCTGGGTGGGCCCTGGGGTGGGCACTGCTCCCATGGCCCTGGGCAACAGAGGGCTCTGCGAGGGGCAGCCCTGCAGGCAGCAGCACTGCGCGATGTGGGCAGCGATGGTTGGAGCCCGTTCCTTTGCTGGAGCACACCCGTCTTATTTGCTCAGTATTCCAAAAGTGAGTTAATAACTATTTTTATCTCTGTTCGCATTTCTCACGTACGTATAAACCTCTCTTGATGTGCAGCTCAACAAGCCGGGCTGCAGTTGTGATGCTGAAAATTTCAAACCTGTCAGGGAGTGAGGCAAGGAGAAAGGAAGAAAACAACTTAGATAAAAGAGCGATGGCCTCAGAAATGCTGCATGTGGCACACTTCCCAAGCCTCAGAGAGACTTATTAATTTGCATCATGGAAATGTTTATGGTGCACAACTCAAGTGGCTTCCTGGCCCCACTTGGGATCTCACTGGCTTTTAGAAGAAGCTGCTTTCACATTTCTACAGTCAAAAGCATTCAAAAGCATTTTTGCTCCTTAAATTATGAGACGTTACAGGGAAGGCACGTGTCAAAGATAGGCCAAGACTGTATCAGCAATTACACATCAGCCCAGAGCAGGTTTTAATGGCTTCTTCCAGACAATGTGCTCAGCCTTAGATTAAACATTCTGTGCTTCGCTGCATCCTTGTGGCTTTCTGTCTGGGCAGGAAGATGGCCCACGTTAGGCTCTGAGTGATGTGTCACAGCCGTGCACTTGGAATGCGCCTGTGGGTTTCCTCCCCGAGTTTCCTTCCAGTTCTATTTTCCTTTAGACAAGACAATTACATTGCTTGTTGCTAAAATGAAAACATAAGGGGAGTAAAATGATTCATCCTTCCAAGCAGTTTTGCTAAATTAATGAAACATAGGGAGGAACGTTTAGGCTTTGGAAGCTGTGCTGTCCAGACAGCAGGCTGCTTGTTGCAGCAGCCCGTACAGAAACCAGGGGGACACTTCTACCAGTTCTAATCTCATTATTAAAATAAAAAAAAAAGAACTAAAAATCCAATCCTTTGCAAACCATATTGTGAGGAGATGCTTGGCAGCTTCTCCAGAGCTGTGTGTCTGCTGCATGGCAGCTGTTGGCGCTGCTGGGTTCTGCAGAAGCGCGCAGGTTGGGGAGCGCGGAGCACTTAACCCAGCCCTCATCCCGGGGAGCGCTGGGCTGTGTCACCCCCGATGGCCCCATGGCAGCCACATGGAGCCACATCGGCTGCGCCTTCCTGAGCGTCCAGAGGAGAGGTGAAGAAATCACGGAACGTTTTTCTCACTTGGCAGTTGTTTTCATTTCTCTGAAGTCTGCTTTGTATCAGCGCTTTGCATGTCCCACCCCTTGCATGCTGAATGAAGCTCAGCAGTTTGACTTGCTGTCCTCACGCTCTGTAAACGGGATCTGACCAGAGGTTATGGAGTGACTCACTCACCGATTGTGCCCAGCTTCTCATCAGCAGCCACGGTCTGTCTGTGTCATTCCTGTTGACAAGCTGATGGTTTCCTAATGGAAAGAAAGCCCAGCGCTGCAGCCATGCGCGCAGCCTTGCAGCCAGGCCTGGAGCATCGGGCAGCACGTGATCCCCCTGCGGGACCATCCTCTGTGTGTGCTCGGCTCCATGGAGCTCACAGCAATTGCATTAGGTGGGAGGACGAGGCAGAGAGCTACAGACGCAGCACAGACAGGGAGAAGTAACTGCAGAGGGCTGGCAGTAGGAAGATGGAGCTTTTTGCCTCTAGCTCTGCAGTGTGAAGCCCGCTCAGTGCCTGGGGAGCTCCATCTGCAGTGCCTGGCAGTGGTCGGGCTTCAGGCCTAGCAAGGGAAGGACACGGGGCAGCTTTGACTACACTGCATGTGTTTTTTAAATGGCTCCAGTTGTGTTTCGAGGCCATTTTAGGATTTTGTGCTTCCTGCTGATAGCAGTGGCTTGTGGCTCTTGTTTGTGATGGCAAGTGAGAGGCAGCTGGGGCCAGCTGGGCTGGGCTGGACTTTGCTTCCCGATGTTTACAGCACTGTTGTCATTTGGGAGCTAACCTGCTGCTTTCAGTTTTGATCAGCCAAAATGGTTCGTGAAGCCCTTCAGGCCGGGAGGGGAGGAGGCACGGAGCACTGCCAGGTGAGCTGAGCCACACCACCACTGCAGTGCTTGGGGAGCTCTGGGATCCCATCAGCAGGCTGTGCTGGGCTGGTCAGGGCAAAGCAAGGGCACTGGGGGTGGGAGAGGAACCTGCAGAGCTCTGCACAGTGCTTTGGGCCGTTTGGGCTCAGAACCACCGTAGCATTATGCACTTCACTGCCCATTCTGGAAGAGCTTGCTTGTGCTCCCTGCCCACATGCCCTGGCCATCAACTGGGTTAGCTGTAGTGGTGCAATCAGTGCGGCCTCATGAGCTCAGGAGGATTGCAATTTTGTTAATGAGTGCATATACAGGGCCTGTCTGCTCCCAGGGATTGGGGCTAAGCTTAGCATCTGTCACAGGAAGACAGAGTGGTTTCGTGGCACTGACACAGCGGCAGTTCTGAGGGTGGGGAGAGGGCTGCTGGCTGGAAGAACAAGAATTGGTAAAGTCAGTGTTTTAAGAAATAAAACGCAACAACAAAACCCAAACCCCACATTTCCAGATCAAAATTTAAGGCTAGAAATGTTTTGAATTCTCTTGGAAGACAGTAAAATAGAAATGTTGGTTTTCTGCTGAGCAGATGTAACCCATCAGAGCTGGGGAGCCACACAGCAAAGCTGGTACAGGGAGCGGGTGGGCAGAGCCAGGGCTGGGAGCAGAACCCACACTCTGCCTGCAGCAAAGCATGGCTCCGTGCACCACACTGTTCTGAACTCAGTGCCATTACACAGCTCAGGCTCTCAGTGTAGTTTCTAAATGGTTTTAACTGTTCTTGTGACCAGCACAAGCTAATGGCCTAAGGTTTATATGTTGAGGATGAGGTAAAACTGCAGGTGAGATGGCACAGCTGTGCCTCCCCATTACCTGGGGCAGAGTGAGTGCAGGGGCTGTGTGCTGTACCTGCTGCAAGGGGAAGACCTCCCAGATTCTCCCTGTAAAAATTACACACTGACACAACATGTGAAAAAAGAGCCATTTTTGCAATGAAAATGAGCTAGAGTTTAATTTAGTTAATAACCAAGGCAAGTTAATCCTGTTCGGACAAGGATCAAACCAGTTTCAGTGCATCTGTGTCAGTGCTTTGCATGTGTCTAACCAGATAGATTCAAAATAACTTGGTTATAAAAGGAAATTGTTCTGTGCAGCTTCTGAGCTGGGGATCAGGCCTGGCTGTGCTCCCATCCCACCCCAGCCCGCAGAGATGCCTGGGTCATCCTGCTGCCCTGGGCTGCTGCCTGCAGAAGGGGACGGAGGTACTGTGTTCTCCATATGTTGGTAATGGTGGTGGGAGGTTGTTATACGTGTTAGCTTTTGTTATCACATACAACTCCTTAAAAAGACAGCTGAGAACAAATGTAGATTTCAGCTTTCATCTCTCCGAGGGAAGATGAGATCTCTCCAGCCCTGTCTGCTCTCTGGCCTGGGGGGCACATGAGATCTGATGTGTGTCCCCACCACGGCGCAGCCCTGCAGCCCTGAGTGGCGGGCAGGAGGCAGGGCTGCAGCTCCAGAGCAGCCGCGCTGCTCCTCTGTTAGTGACATTACTCACAGACTGAGACTTTGTACTTCAGAGGTCTGATTTAGATGTGTGTATCTTGCCGGCCCCATGGCTAGTTCTGTCCTGCCAGGTGCCAAAAGGCACGCTGCATGGAGACATCCACAATTGCATACGTTCAGAGCCCTCAGTGCACTCTCCTTGGCTTTGATGAGAGCCAGGTCCTCCCTCCTCTGCAGAGTACCGTCCTGACTGCGTTTTGAAACCACAAGCCATGGATCTCCTTGGACGTGGAGCAGCCCGTGCTCCCACCTTCAGGAAACCAGGCCCTGCCCTCCTGCCTGTGCACTCACAGCTGGCTCCTCAGAGCTGCTGGCAGCAGTGGCACTGTGTCACAGCCTGTATCCAGTGCTGGGAAATGGGCACAGAGTGGCACAGTGAGAGCACCGCGCCTTCCTTCCTTTCAGTCTGCGTGCTCTCGCTGTCACTGTGATGCTTTATCTGCTCTTGCTATACAGAGATTTCTATGAAATCATTTCTAGTCCATTGAAGTAGTTTTCAGAGATTAATCTTTCAAAGCATTAGCATTGATTCCTGCATGTGCGTGCCCTCTTCCGGTCTATATCCAGGGGGAGATGCATTATCCGAGTTGGAGGAAAGCTCACTTGTCCTAATTTATTGAAAAAATAACTTCAGGTTTAAAATGGGGCTGTCATTTATGAACGCAGTTCAATCTGTTCTTCACTCCAGAGTCTTTGCTCTGACCTTTTCCGTATCTGAAATACTCTAGGCTGTGCGCTGTGTTCATTAGTTTAACTTTCGGGAGGGAGCAGCAGGTGTGGGCTGTGGATAAGGGCTGCGTGCAGGCTTGGCTCTGTGCTTATCCATGTACCCCTGGCTGGCTGTGGCATTAATTTAATTTAGGACAGTGCCAGGATTTTTACTTGTTAGGAGTTTTTCACATTTTGTAAGTTTGAATAACCATTTGTACATGAGGTCTGGAAGGAGCTACCCCTGGCATTGCGTGAAGTACATGGTGATGATAGTGGTGCTTATAAAGATGAGTTGGGGAAGCAATGCAGTGCATCCATCCCAGCCCTGCAAAGGGACCCTGCACAGGGAGACAGGGACAGCACGAGGGGCCTGGCCAGCATACAGGGAGCTGTGGGGCTGGGAGCTGTGGGGCTGCAGGGGCTGTCCCAGCCTCTGGGGAGAAACAGCTCAGCCTTGGTGGAGTGACAAATGCAGGGAGAGCAGTAAGAACTGGGAGATGATTTCTAAAGATATCTGTCCTTCTTCCTGTGAGTCTGAGACAGACGGGGACTGCAGGCAGGACCTGTTGGCTTTGTGGTGTGAAGGCTGTTCCTGAGGTCAGGTTCTGTCAGGTGTGACTGCGCAGCTCTGCAGGCAGGCGTGTCTTCCTGCTGGGGGGTTTGGGATGCTTTCAGGTTGGCTGTGGCTGTGTGTAGAGGTGAGGTGCAACTGTGTCCATGTCAGAGACTGGAGCCTGCTGTGCAGAGCACCCAGCTGGTGACACCCCGGCTGTGCGGGGGGCTCGGAGCCACTAGCAGTGCCAGTAGCTGGGAGCACGACTGCCAGGCACTGCCCTCAGCCCTTCCTGCTGCCATCCACATCCCCATTGCAGCAGGGAATGCACAGCTGCTGTGTGTGCAGGGCAAAGCCATTCTGTGCCTTCCAAGGGCCGCTGTCCCAGCAGGTGCTGCAGCTCTGAGAGCCCCAGAAAAATCACCACCTTCAACCATGTGAATCTCTCATTCCATCTGAAAAGCAGGTTCCCATGAGAAGGATGTGTTGTATATCCCTAAAAGACACTAACATCTATCTGGCTGCAGGGCAGGCAGCAAATTGCAGGAATTAGTTTGACATCATGGTGCCACCTCTGGATAAAACATACACAATCAGAACAAACTTCAAAATTCTTTGAGCTTTTTTTTTTTTTTAAAGAACATTTTCCTAACTTATTAGAAAATTTTCATTTTTAACAGCATCATTCAGTCTCCAAAGTCAGTTAGAAGCTATTAAACTGAGGCCGTTATATATGCCAGCGTTGTTAGAGGGACACATGCAAACAAAGTGCTGTTTGGATGCTAAGATGTATTTGCGTGTCGGGCTCAGAGCCGTGCACTGTTGGCACTTCTTCTGTAGTTTGGATTTGAAATTCAAAACCTGAGTCCTGCAGACACTTCTTGGCTCCCATTGCTGGGAGCATTAAGTGGTGTCTCTGAAGCACGACTAATAGCGCAGGGTGATACTGGATGTTTGTGGGAATGGGACTTCACTAAAAGATTTATAAAAACCTGCAGCTAATAGCAGTGTTACGTTGTAGTGAAACCTCCAGGAAGGATGATGGTGTCTCAGTGAATGTGGGGTTCTGCTGATTAGCATTACATTCCTAAGGAAAGGCCAGTGCTTGTTCAGGAGAGCAGAAGGGTGAAGCAAATTATGAGCAGAGAGACAAGTTGGCCGGCCTAGATGCTCCGTCTGGCTGCTATGAAATACAGAGTACCAGGCAGCATTGCTCAGAGGTTTGATATTCCTTCCGTGTACTATTGGGTATGGAGCCTGACTGTGCAGAAGTGCTTGACATCAGTTGTGCTGTCTCTGGCCATCAAGCATATTTTAATAAAGAAGGTGAAGAAACCTTTTAATAACCTGTAAGTTCACTTTTCTTGGTGTTTGGTCATCGGCAGGGCCTGGGTGATGTGGGCTGTTCAGCCTCACATGAGCTTTGTGCTGTCCTGAAGCAGCCCTGAGCAAACAGCCGCGCTCCAGGCAGGACTGTGGGAGCACCGCTGTGCTGGTGAATGCGGGGCATCCCCAGAGCAGATTTAGTGGCATTGCAGCGAAATCTGTACACATCTGTACACTGCATCTGTGGTGTGATGGTGCCATAAGCTATAGAATGTGGACTGAAAAGTTTTCAGCAGAAGCCCGTAGTGACAGTGATCCTCAGCTCCAGCAGCCTGGAGACAGTGGCCAGCTGTGCAGCTGCAGTGCGTGGTGCTCAACTGTGCCACAACCCGGGCAGGCTGGAACATTCCCCAAACAGCGCTTTTTAGCACCTCCACAGCCTCTTGACTTTAACTTTTTCTAAGCTTCTTTTTTTTTTTTTTTTTTACTTTTTTTATTTAAAATTTGGAATAAATTTGGATAATCACCGACCCTTCCATTTCCTGCTCTTCAAGGTCATTAGGGAATCTGGCTGAAAGAAGCGTGGCCATAAAGCACCGGCTTCACGGCTAATAAAAGTGAGAGCTATCTGGGTTTAATGGCTGCAGGAGGTGAGCACAGCAGGAGGCTGTGAGTCCCCATGGCCTTAAAGCACAGGGCCAGGAAGGCAGCACCGTGATACCTGTGAGCCTTAAAGCCCAGGAGAATGGAGAGGGTGGGAATGGGTGTCCTTCATGGCAGACCCACAGCTCCAGGGGTTGTCAGCCAAAACCGCGCGGTCGGTGGGCAGCAGTCAGTGTTTGTGTCACACAGAGGTGCAGCTGTGCACAGACAGACCGACCAACAGACCAACCGGGTGGGATGTCAGGAATGGAAACGTGGGGTATTCAGTGAGCAGAGCTTGTGCTGCCCAGCAGCGCTGCTCCCAGCACATCTGGCTCCTGCTAAAGGCCAGAGACGCGTGATTTGCGCTCGCTGCTTCCTTCCAGACTGTCTTAATAACGTGTCCAAATGTGCAAAAGGAAATACTCCAGAGCTGGGCTGCAGCAAGGACCTGGGTTCTTTTTTCCTGCTGCCTTTGCTCTCCACCCACTGCGTGTGTGAGGCTCGTTCCAAAGTTCAGGTTCTGCATTTTTATGCCTTGCCAGAGAGATAAAGTGCTCAGTAAAACTGTAACTTGACCTTACGCTTTGCCGCAGCGACGGAGACGTCGTGCTGAAGGGAAAGAGGGCAGCGCCTCAGGGGGCTGCTGGCTGGGGATGGGGTGACGGCCCAAAGGCTCTGCTCAGGGGCTGCGGCCGGGCGCTGCAGAGCAGGAGCCGGGTTGGCACATCCTGAATTTTTGCTCCGCTGCACAAAGGACCCCTGTGCTGCTGCTGCAGATTTGAGAGCGAAACGATTGACTGAAGCCGCTCGTTATTATTTTTGGCTACTCCAGCCATGTATCAAAAACCTGACGCTGGGTTGATGCTGGTGCCCTACTTTATAGAAGCCTTGAAAAGCAGATCGAGGACAGCGAGCTTGTCTTTGTGCCTGGCATCTGCCAGCAAAGGGTGAGCGAGCTTCAAACTGCTGCCGGGGGGAGAGGGGGGCGGCAACACGCGCTGCTCCACGTGCTCGGTGCGGAGCTCTGCCTGCGGGACCGGGCTGAGGCTGCGGGGTGGGAGGCGATGCCCGTCCCGGTGTCCCGTGGGCACGGTGGGGAAGCGGCCCAACCCGCAAGGGAGAGAAGGACCCCGCTGGCATTAGGTGGTAGAAGAGCTCTGCGTTATTCGCGTCCAACATGATTGCTGCCCTTCCTTCGAGCTTTTGGGACCCCGCAGCCCCAGCTCTGCCCGCTTTTGGCTCCTGGGGCGGTGCCTGCCCGGCCCCGGGCCCCGCTGCACCCACACCGCTCCGGGGAAGCACTCCGGCATCTTTTTAACGCGGGACCCTTCCCCCTGCCGTCCTTCTCGCCCCGATGGCGACCGGCGGCGGCTGCCAGGTGCACGAGCCGGAGGATTGATGGTTTGCTGCAGACGTGGACGGTAGCCTTTGAAAAGTGGAAAAGGAAGCAGCCATAAATAACAGCCAGGGGACGGTGCCATGTGGTGGTTTTTCATTTACTCGATAGCCTCGCTTCGTTCTGATGAGTAATGGAGGCACCTGAATACGAATACGACAGGACGGCAGCGGCAGCCCGGCTGCGGGCGGGGTGAGGACGGGGCGGCCAGGAGAGGAGCATGCGGCGCAGCCCGGCCTCTGCTCGGGCCGCGGGGCGGCCGCACTTCACCCCGCCGGGGGCGGCGGGGGCAGAGAGCCCCGCGCGGTCCGCCCGAGCCTCGGCCGCAGCCCGCAGGTGGGAGCGGGAGCCCGCGGGCCATGGCTCGCGCCGGGTGCTGCTGCAAACGCTCCTGCGTGCTGTGGATCGCGTTGCTGCGGAGGTCAGTGCCCGCCTCGGCGTTCCGACCGGGGAAAGGAACGTGCGGGCAGGGCGAACCGGGCGGCGCTGCGTCCTCCGGCCCGGTGCCCGTCCTTCGCTGGGGACAGCGGGGGGGGGGCGGCCGGGGAAGGAGCGCAGTGGTGCGGGCTTTGCACAGATCAAGGCTCGCGGAGCCGCCGAGGTTCCCCCCAAGCAAACCGGCGCTCCGGGAGGGCTGCGGTGAGCGGAGCTGTGGGGCGGGAGCCGTGGGGCAGGGCCCGCTGCGCGCGGAGGGGCGGGAGGGCAGCGCGGGGCGGGGCGGCCGTGCTCGAGCCCGAGCTCATCCCCAGCGGCCGTTCGGGCAGGGCCGGCTCAACCCGGGCTCCGGCGGAGCGCTCCCGGGGCCGGCGGGGAGCGGGGGCGGCGGGCCCGGGGCGCTCTGCCCAGCTACAGCGCAGCCAATCCGGCGACCCGGCAGCGGCGCGGCTGCCGAGCGGGGCGGGGCGGCGACCGGAGCGGGGAGCGCGGCATGGGGCGGCCGGAGCGGGGCGGCGCGGCGGAGCCGGGCCCGGAGGGTGAGCAGCGCGGCGGGAGCGGTTGTGCGTGGATACGCGGGCGTGTGCGGGTGTGTGCACGCGGGTGTGTACGCGTGTGCGGCGCGGCTCCGAGCCGTGACGCCTTGGGCACAGCCGCGGGGGTCGCGGTGTCCGGGCGGGTCCCCCCCCGTCGGCCCCGAGACCGCCCCGAGCGGAGCCGCCCCTTCCCGGCCGGCCGTTGGGCACCGCGCGGGGCAGCGCTCGGGGACGCCGGAGGCCGCTGCGGCTGCGAGCGGGGGGCCGAGCCGCGCTGTGCCCGCAGCCTGCAGCCCGATCCCAGCCCGCGCCTCTGTGCCGAGCGGTTATTTTTAGCAGCGCTCCGTCCGTGAGTCTGTGTGTTAAGAATTTGTTTTCATCATTATTTATTAAAACATGGTCGCTGCCTTAGGCAACGGGCCGCGGCTGCAGACGGGGATCGCGGCTACGCTTCGCTCGCGGTTAATCCGAAGGGAAAGATCCCGCTTTGCTTTTCTCCTTCTCGTTCGGATTCCGCCTCTCGTGTCACCCCGAGCGCAGCTGTGCCGGTCAGAAATCGGCGCCCCAAACTCCTCCCAGCTGCGGAGAGCTGCGGTGCCGTTGGGGGCGGTTGGGCCGGGCCCGGCGGGGCGTTGCTCGGCTGCACCCAGTGCCATCGCACCGCGGGCTCGGGGCTCCGAACGGCGCCTCTGGTTTGTGTCCGTTGTGTGCAGCTACAGTGCCGTTAACGGATGCTGGTGTAGGCTAATGTGGTGAGAAGTGGTCGTGTTTTGTATAGAAGTGTTGACTGCTCCTAAAGAAGGGAAATGATGGTGCCAGTCTGCTCTTAGAAGGAGGGAGAAGTTGCTTTTCAAACGTTTTTGCTTATTGAAACTCAGGTGGTGGTTTGGAGCCCAGTGTATTTCTTGCTGTTGGGCCTTTTTGCTGCTTGTGCAGCTTATGTCCTGCTGCACGTTGCACACTCAGCCTTGTCCCAGCCCCGTGCTGCACTGCTGAGCCACCGCAGGGCTGTGCCCAGGTGTGTGTCACAGGTGGAACATCCTTCAGCTGGCAAAAAGAAATATGAAATCTGATCAGAGCTGCCGAAATCCTCCCAGGTGTGATTAATCCTGCTGCCAGCTGAAACTGAGAGCAGTCTGAAAACAAGGGCAGGCCTTAATAAGTTTAATTACATGTCCGTTGCGTGGCTCAGTAAAGGTGTTGTGTTCCGTGCGGCACTGTGACGCAGTGAGCTGCCCCGGGAGCCCAAAGGCTGCAGCACCTCCTGTGCTCTGTGAAAGATCAGTTTGGCCAAACACAGCAGCGCTGCCCTGGCAGGATGTGTGCAGAGTGCATGCGGGGACCTCAGCCACATGCTCAGGAAAAAGCTGCGTTCGCTGCTCCTCTGGGAGCGTGTGAGTTCCGCTGTGCTGTGCTCTCAGTTATTCCCATAACATCGCTTCAATATTTATTTGTCGAATGGAAGCAACGTGCTCTGTGGGGTGAGGCATTAGGGAAGGAATGGCTGAGAACTGCGGCAGCGGCCAGGAGGTCAGTGGGAGGCAGTTCTGTGTCACATCCGTCCCCAGGGGATGGGACGTGGCCCTGTGCCGGGCAGTCAGCAGCACAGGGCCATTTCTGCAGCAGAGCCCAGTGGGGCTGGGACGTCCCTTGGTCTGCTGGTGCTCCTGCAGTGGAATGGAAGGAGGCTGAAGAAAAGCTCTTGGTTTTTTTTCCACGTTTGGATTTACGTTTCGTCTGCTCCCAGCTGACTTCTGTGCTCAGTTCCATCTTTCAAATGTATCGGGAGCGTTTCCATCACAAACCACAGAAGTCAGCAGCTGTGTGGTTTCAGGCAGGTGAGGTCCTGAAAAAAAAAACCGCTGGGGTTGCCCCTCAGAGGGCTTGTCTTCACAAGAGAGCAATTCTGGAAGCAGGCTGTATAAGTTGACCACACAACTCCAGGGTAACTTGGTGTAGACAGGCCCTATGTTTCCTTCCCTGTGCCCTTAGCTGCGTGTATCTGTCTGCTCCTGAGGGAACGTGAAGTCCATTGCGACCCAGGGCCGATCCTGTCCCCACTGCCACGCTGCAGCCTCACAGTGACACAAGGAGGGGGAAGCTGCTGCTCCCAGCTGGTGTGAATGCAGAGCCCTGGCTGGGGTTGGGCTGCTGTCAGCCCCACAACACCTGGCACCCGGCTTCTGGTGGCTCACGAGGGAAGCGGTGGGGTGGGAGTGCATCTTTCTGCCCGGTAATGTTTTATGACTTTTATTATTTAGAACAGCAATCCTCTCTCATTGCTCTTAGGCAGTAAACCTCTCCCTTTAATAACCAGAGCCTGGCTGTCTCTGTGTAGGGCTCTCAGGTCAGTGCCACTAGCAGTAATGTTATTTCTCTTTAGAACTAATGTGGTGCTTTATGAGATTTTTTTTCCCCTCCTTCATTTCAACTGAGCTTTAGGTACATAGAAAGGGATTACAATAAGGCCCGTGGCAAAAGAACTGCATGCGCTGCTTGGAAGAAGGGATCCCGCTGTGAGTTGTCTTTGGGCAGCTGTCTGTTCCCACCGTATTAAAACAAAGGTGCAAGGACTGGATCTGATCAGCTCATGTAAGCCGGGATGCTGTTTTATTGTTATTTCTGCACTTGTTGCTGCAGGAGGGGCTGTGGGTGCAGCTCTGCGACCACAGGGAGCCACGTCCTGCCTGGCCCTGCGTGAAGCCGAGGGGTCTCAGGGTGGACAGTGCATCTCCCTGAGCCAGGAACAACCTGCAGCCTGCAGTGGGACGTGTGGGAGCTGGGACAGAGGCAGCAAGCATCTTCCAGGGAGTGGCTCGTGCCACTGATGTCCTGTTCCTCACTAACAGTCATGGGAAATGTTTTCTCCTCTGGGTCAGAGTGTGAAGGACGCAGTGTCCTTCCCTGCACTCGCTTCCTGCTATGCTCCCCAGGGCCCGGCCATTGCAGTGACACCAGGCCTGGGGATGCTGGCAGTGCTGGTGCTGCCCCTGGGAGCCTCTGGCAGAGAGACCTCAGCCTTCATCTGGAATCTCAAGCAAGAGCCTCTAATGGCTGGCACCTGCTAGTTTGAGGATACCCAGAGGCGTATGTGGAGTATGGAAGGGTAGAAATAAATGTTTATTGAATATGGTGAGAACATAATGTGTCCCAAGAAGCTCCTGCGTGGTGCTTCTTTGTGCTGCACATCTGCACTCCCAACCGTGGCCTTGCAGCTGCAGTAATTTTGGATGAAAAACACCCTTGGTTTGTTTTAATCTCAACAAAAAAAATCTGTGCCAGCATGAAGCAGTCAGGCTCGGTGCGTTACAGCATGCAGTTCCTCAGCTGTAGGTTTGGGTTACCAATATTTTTATATGCCCAGACGAGTGCAGTCCCAGCTCAGTTGCTTAGCTCTTCTAATTTCATCTGTAAATTACAGAATGAAGCCTTCCTGTGGATGCCCAGTGCTGAGCTTATTGGGGCTGAGCTGTCTGTTCTGGCGCTGCTAGGTGTTAGCATGGTGCTCAGCGCCCGGGGGGAACCTGATCCATCTGCCCATCCTAGAGCTCATCTACAGTACTGCTCAGAGGAAGCCGATATGGATCCTTTTCTGTGAAAATAGTGTAAAATTGCCACAAAGTACTGGGAATGACTGTGCTCTGTTCTTAAAGATCAATTTATTCACTATAGAGATACGGGGTGAATGGGCCGCTTAGAGAATTGCTGATGGGATGGAGAGGCTTTTGCTTCTGAGCCACTGTTTGTGATTCCATATGGGTCTGTATTAACCCAGGGCTTTTAACATTTGAGGGCTGTTGGTTGTTCCCTGAGCAGAGATGCCGGTGTGGCCATGCAGGTCTCTGCAGACCCCTCAGCAGGTGCCACCATGCTGGTCCTGGCCATCAGCCCTGCAGGGTCTCCTCCATCCATGCCATCATGCAGCCTGGGTGGGATGACCCCGCTGCAGGCTGGTCCTTATCACCCCGGGTCTGACCGTGGCCTGAATCTTAATGCCAAATCTTCCAGTGCTGTTTATCTTAGACTTGACTTTGGCTGTTCTTAAGATTGCGCTTGGCATGTGAGTCACTGGAAGCCATGAATTTTGCATGCACTATTGACATTTCTGTGTTTTGGTCAGCTTTGTTCTGGACACTGACAAAACTCAATGCTCACAGGCAAAGCAATCTGATGGAGAATATTAGGAGCACTGTGCTGAGAATATCTCAAGTTGCCTTTATTTCTGTCCTTCCGTGCCTTTGAATAGAGCAGCATGCTCTTTCTGGACAGACAGACCTACACATGGTCTCTTTGGAAGACTCAGAGTACTTGCCAGAGGTTTGAAAGGTCAGAGTTTGCTGAGATCAGAGCTTTTGTGAGCTGCCATACATGGGAACATTTTATGTGGTGCAGACTACAGAGAAAGCAACTGCTCCCTCTGCTCTCTTTATTTTTCCCTTGCCACTTTGTGGCTGTCTTGTGTTTTCCCTGGGAGTATCTAGCTATCTTTCTTTTTGTTTTTCCCCCCCCCCCCCGAGCACTCTGATTTTGCTGTAAGAGTTACAGTACCATTGATTGTATTGGCTGCCTCTGAAAATGGTGTGCTGCTTGCTGTCTGTGGGCTCCCTGCTGCTAAATGCTGCCAGTGGGACTCCGGAGCATTTAGATCAATCGATAGGGCTATCATGGCTTTATTTTCCACACTCTCCTATCCTGGGGTCGTGTGTGACAGTAGGATGGAGCACACGAGTCCTCAGATTGTTGGTTACAGTGTGAGAATCTGCACACTGACTGCATCTGTGGTACAGCTGTATGCGTGCCTGGAGGGGGGGAAGGGTGCCTGTGCACAGGGGGATGCTATTCTGGTCCATCTCTTATCTCACAGCAAAACATTCATAGGAATATTCTGCAGTTGTTGTTAACAGATAGGCTTCACCATTTCTCTGGGCAGGAAAGCATCCACTGATACGGTTGCATTTTTCCTCCAGATCCCATCTAATGCCGAGGCTGAAAGAATCGCGCTCCCACGAGTCTCTGCTCAGTCCCAGTAGTGCTGTTGAGGCTTTGGATCTCAGCATGGAGGAAGAAGTGGTCATCAAGCCGGTCCACAGCAGCATCCTGGGACAAGACTACTGCTTTGAGGTAAGGAGCACATCATCTGTGTGCTGTGTAACAAAGCTGGCTGGGGAGCCGGGTGTTGGATCATTGAAGCTTTGGGCTTTTGCTGTTACAGAGCATTTCTGCTCTGAATCGTTATGCAGAGACAATTCCATGGGCAGAAAATTACTTCATCTTTCCAAGGGGGAGCATATCCATAAATCAGAGCAGGTCTTTGCAGTGTAACCATTGTCACAGCAGGGTATGCTCGTGACACGGGTGCTGGACTGCTTAGCATTGTGTATTAGCAGAGCATAAACATGTAGTTCATGTTCGTGCAGATATCAGAAGGTGTTCTTCTCAATTCCAAGCTTACAGAACGTTATTTGTGGTCACAAAGACTGCTTTTGTCAGTGGAAGTGTTGAGTGTTTGAGAAAACTCAAACTTCTCTTGTTTGTGTAAATAAAAACTGTATTTTAGGGTATTTTTTACATGGCTTATGCATTTTGTTACGGCTCATGGCTAGGTCTGCGCTAGCAGGAGGCAATGAAACACGTACAAACAAGCCTGTTGTTAGGTAACACAGTGCCATACCTTTTGGGATTGGTTTGTCATGCATCATGGGTGGAAAAGTATTATTGCTTATGGCAGTGCCTGAACACAGAATTAGGAAATGGTTTTCTTGCAGTATTAAGATGGTCAATGTGTTGAAGAGAAGGTAACCTGGTTGTACTTGAACATCGAGGAGTAGATGAAACAGAGCAGTGCTGTGCTGTAGGGGCTGGTGGGGATGCTGACACTCCTAGAATGGGCAGAGATGCACAAAGACAGGCATGCCAGCATCCAGGAGTCAGACAGGACAGGGGAAGGTTCCTCTGGAACTAGCACAGTTTGAAATAAATGAATTCAAATATCATCTTAAAATGTAAGCAGGTAATGCTGAAACAGTCTTAAAAATAAATAAATTAAAAAATAGCCCCAAACATGAACTGTGAATTGAGGGAGTGGGTTGAGATATAAATTCTCTGGTGCTGTTCATTCTCTGTAGAATTGAGCAAGTGTGGCAGGTCAGGAGAAAACAGTTTTGCAAATTATATGGCCTCCATTATATTCCACTCAAGAAAGATAAAATGAAGCTAGATGGAAAATAGATGTGACATCCATAATATAAGAGTTGTTTATCAATTCTGTTCAGCACACAAGAGCAGAGGAAGGGATATGAACAGTACTTGAAGAAAGTTGACTGAGAGGGAAATGACACAAGTCATGCACTTGTAAGGAGGAAGAAAATTCCTTTTTTAAGCGAGTTGGATAAAGGAGAGTCATACAGAAAAGAGAACACATTAATTGCTGTTCTGCAGATCCTGCAGAGGAAGGGAAGAATGCTGGGAAACAAAAGGGACGTTGATTTGTACCTGATGGTTACTCATCAGCAGGCTCCAGAGGGAAGGGCTTCGGTGAGAGCGAAATGGCATATTGTGTTGATGCCTTGGTCGTGCATCTCCAGAGGGGCTCCTTCAAACATTGCCCAGGTCGGATGTGAAATGAGTTTGCAGATCTTTCTGGGTCCACACTGGGTGGTGGGCAGGCACAGTGGTGTGGGGCTGAGCACCGTGTGCTGCATTATGTGGTTCTCTGGGCCAGGAGTGGTGGAACTGCACGAGTGTTTTCCCCTCCTCAGTGCCTGAAGGTTGCCTTGGGTTGTTTCGCTTTAAGGTCTGTGAAATTTGCTTTTTTACTGACTTGCTGAGTGCTTGGAAGTCAGTATTTTCATGTTTTCCCCATTGACTGCTTTTTAAATTGATTCAACATCATCATCTTTCTCCTTATAAGACCTTCCAGTCAGAAAAACCATCCGGTGCCCCCGCGGAGGCTGCGTGTGCTAAATATACAGCGGGCAGCTCAGCCTGCTGAGGGACTCTGCCAGTCCAGTCTCCCAGGGCCTATTCCTGGCTCTGCTGGTTGGGATCCTGGTGACCTGGAGCAGGAGCGGCAGTCAGGATGGAAGGGTTCTGTTCCTGTGTTAGCAAACCAAAGTGCTGTGTCTGTGGGGAGAAAGAAAAGACTGCTGCAGGGCTTTAAAACCGAGCAACTTCATCCTGGCCTCTCCTTGAGCAGAGGGGATGTAGGGGGGAGGTTTAGCACTGCTGGGGGAGCGGTCACCATTGCTCGATGGCCTTCCAGCCCCTGCCCGGCCATGGTGGCTCTGCTGGCCTGGTGTGTCGTCCTGCAGGTGGCTGTGCTGCTTACTGCCAGTGTGAGCCTTACCCTGGAAAGTCATCTGAACGCTTCAGGTGAAACAGCTGTTGTGTGAAATGGAACTTGGTTGTCATCTTCTAGTGCTGCACCACCGAGGCCCCTTGTAGTGCACTTTGAGTAGCCTCGAAGCATACAGTCCTGGAGACATTTTAAAAATGGCAGGATTTTATCTGACTTTAGGGGTCACCTACTCGTGAGTTTTATTAACAGATTCTCTCCTTACCTTTGTAGTATTCTAGCATATTCGCAATCTTGTGGAGATGAGAATACTCTCTTTATCGAGATAATCAGTATCTCATGAAGATCACTAATCCATATGATGCTCGGGTCAGAGCTCAGAACCAAAAATGTTTTTTCCCGCTCTGGGGTCCAGAAGGTGCTCTTCTGAAAGCAAGGAACGGTGTCTGCTGTTGGGAGTTTCGGGCTGAGTCTGGAGGAATGGCGAGTGGTTGCAGTTTGTCTTCAGTTCATTTAAGGATTTTCACTCTCTTGGTTGTGAAACGTGGTGGTTTAAAGCATCACATGCACAGGGCCCATTATCTTGTGTTTTCTGGTGTGGAAGAGGAGAAGTAATTGGAATTTGCTTCTGTGATTATTTCTGTGACATACAGAGTTGCCCTGTCTTTCTGCTGGCCTTAGGGGGCTGTTGCTTCATGCTTGGGTAAAGCTGTTTACTTAAATTTAAAAAATAAATAAATAAAAACAAATCCCTCTCACCTTTCCTAACCCCCCCTTCTCCCCCAAATCGCAGTCTGCAGTGTGCTGGTCAAGACATAATCCTGTTCCTTTCCCTGTAGGTGACGACTTCATCAGGAAGTAAGTGCTTCTCGTGTCGTTCTGCAGCAGAGCGAGATAAATGGATGGAAAACCTGCGGCGTGCCGTGCACCCAAATAAGGTAGTGGCTATGAGGAATTGCCTCTGTTATAGTTCAGTTCCTCGTTATTACATTTTATAGCCCAGTGCATAGTAGCAGCAGGGGAGGTATTGTCATTTCAGTGAGTAAGTGTAATTGTGGGTCAGCCTTTTTCCATATTGCTTTCTTCCACAATTATATTTACAGGAAAGTGCCAGTTATTTCTTCCTTCTTTTCTCAGCACGTGCAGCTTCAGCTTTTGCTGAGACATGATCAGCTCTCGAGAGTCTTCAGTCTTGCTCTGTTACTAATGGTACTTACCACTTAAGTAGGACTTCCCTCAAAGTGCTGGGGCAGATGGCCAGTAGCTGCCAGCAGAACCAGGGAATAGTATGAAGAGTTCACACATCACATTTTCTGACTCTGGCAATTCTTGTGTTGTCAACTTCAGTGATGGAGATATTCAGGTGGCACATCACAATGAGCTCTTTGAGGCAGTAGTGGAACATAGCTTTCACTTTTACAGGCAGTTGTGTGTTTTTATGACCCACTAAGACTAAATATGTCCTAAAATAAATTCTACAGCTGCATCTCCCTCTCTCTGCACTGGAGTTAGCTAACAAAGATTGATCAAGGCTCATCAGCTGCAGGATTTCACAGCTGATGAGCTCCATCAACAAGTCATTTTCTGCTGATCAGAGAAGACACAAATGATGGGATCCTGTAAATTCGTTCCTTGCATCAGAGGCACATAACTGCATTACAGGTTAGCTCTGGGCCTGGCAGGCTGCTAGCAGAGCCACAGCCCTCCATGTCCAAGCTTATTGTTCCTCATTCAGCAGAAGAGATTTCCTTCGTCAGAATGGGAGCAGCAGAGGGAAAGGTGGGCTTCTGCCCCTCGCAGTGTGTCCTGCACGTGGAGTTCAGTGCTCAATGCCTTTCTGAGCACAGCGGCCTGGCAGTGATGGCCTGAAGGAGCTGTGAGGTTTGGAAGGTCACACTGTGAGAAAAGCCTGAGGAATGTGAGGGAGGGCGAGGCACTCAGTGTGTCTTTGAGATGCAGTGTTCAGTGGAAACTCATTTGGAAGGGTGCCCTCATCTTGAAACATGCCGCTAGCTGATGGCTAACTTTCCATCTTTGTTTGAGTTTGTAGACAATAAACTCTCAGTGTCAGAGTTGATATTTCTGTCAGGAATCCAGTGCTTTTGTATGGTTGCTGTGTGTACTTCCTGAACCTACAGTACAGTACAGTACCCCATTGAGGGCTCGCAGCAGAGATGTTGCTGCCCAGACTGCAAACCCAAGCAGGATAAGCCTTGGTTGCAATTTCACGAGAGGCGTCCAAACCAGGTTTCTGCAGAGCCCATAAGTCAGTGCTGCAGATGCCCCTTGGTGTTCTTCCAGCATGAGGTCAGCATTGCCAAGAGCTGTGTAAGGTCTACATTATCCTTTGTTACATGCTATCTAAGTGATTCCAGGCCAAATTTCTGTTTCTGAATTGTAATGGTTCTGCTGCATATGACTCACTCTGTCCCGTAATTCCCCTCCATCTCTTAGCTGGATGCTCTGGACTTCTGCCTTAAAATATTGAGGTTTTGCAAGTGCTTCTTCCATGTCAGAGGTAGCTGTGTTCCAGCCATGGATGGGACGATCCCTAGGTGTGCATTGGGGTCCCTTTGTTGTTGCTCTGTTACACTCAAAAATAAATAAAAATGTATTGCAATGCTGCTGCAAAGTGGTTGTATGGATCAGGAAGGTAATAGTGTGATACCTGTGACATTGGTGTTGCTTTGCAAAGGCCATTAGTCATTGGTTGGGTTCATTCAGGTTTCTTTTGAGGTCCTTTTGGTAGTGAATTGGATTTGGCCCATTTGTGATGCGGAGGGGTTTTATCTTCCTTGTTGCTTATATTAATTGGCACCAGCAGATGTGGAGAGCACGGTGATATTTGGAAAATTAACATAAGTAGCATTATTATGCAAATTCCTGAGAGCCAGTATTTCCTTAAAATAAAATGTAATTAAGCCTCTGCTCATTTAGCACATCTGAAATAATTAACACCTATCTCCAGTTTTGTTATGCATGGCTTTGTTTTTCTTCTTGACCTTTTTTTGTTGCATCTTTTTTTCTAGGACAACAGCAGAAGAGTGGAGAATATGTTAAAGTTATGGATTATCGAAGCCAAGGACCTGCCAGCTAAGAAAAAGTACTTGTGTGAATTATGCCTGGATGATGTTCTTTATGCACGAACTACCTGTAAATTGAAAACTGATAATGTCTTCTGGGGGGAGCACTTTGAATTTAATAACCTCCCATCGCTCAAAAACATTACGGTGCACTTATACAAAGAGACTGACAAGAAGAAGAAGAAGGACAAGACCAATTTCATCGGACAAGTGAACATCCCTGTGAGCTCTGTCACGGGCCGGCAGTTCGTGGAGAAGTGGTACCCTGTGGTCAGCCCCAACCCTGGGAAGGGCAAATCCCCGGGGCCCATGATCCGCATTAAGTCACGCTACCAGAGCATGAGCATTCTTCCCATGGAGATGTACAAAGAATTCGCCGAGTACATCACTAACAACTACATGGTGCTGTGCTCAGTGCTGGAGCCTTCGCTGAGTGTGAAGAACAAAGAGGAGATGGCGTCTGCGCTGGTGCACATCCTGCAGAGCACAGGCAAGGCCAAGGTAAGAGCCTGTGGCACCCGTTGGCTGCCAGGGGAGAGGACAGGAGCAGTCACTTGGGTTGGGTTGTTGGAAGTCATCGTTTCAGCTGGTCTCAGCCATCACTAATATAGTGTAATTTTGCTTTTTCTTGCAAGCAAGTTGGTAGCGTGTGCACTGCTAATTGCTTAATTAGTAAGGAGATCAGTAGGACCCCAAGATACCAACTTAAGTCATTTTTCTCTGCTTCCGGAGGCTTAGGGACCAGACTCTTATTCTGTGAACAGGCACAAATGTAACAGAAAGGAAGAAGGCACTTCTCAGGAATGAAGTGTGAGCAGTGTTGGCTTAAGCTATGCTGCTGGCATGTGCTGGGTGTTCCTGTGGGATCCCAGAAGGTTTCCCTGCTGTACAGCACTGCAGCACCAAACGTGAGTGCATACAAGGGGGTGCCATGAGAATTGCAAAGTAAAGTGCACCTCCAGGCACTCAAGTCTCAAGTCCTTGGGGCTTGTCCTGTTGCTTTCAGAAGAGATGTGATGAGGCAGCAGTGCGGGAGGGCCTGGGGCACTCCTGGGGCAGGATTCACTGGGGAGTTGATGCTGGCCAGCTTGTGAGTGGTAGAAATGCAGTGTGTGACCGCCCTTTGTGGCTGGGAATCCTGGGTCTGGGGAAGAAGCAAGTGAGGAAGAAGAGGGAGCAGGATTTACTGCTAGTAGAGGTCCTGGGAGCGAAGGCAGAGGAGCAGAGCTGGAAACCCCCTTATTGGAGAGCAGTGCTGAGCCCTGAGTTCCACAGAGCATGGAGTTGTTGTGGTGTGTCCTTGCTGCGTGTCCACAAGCCAGCACAGCCAAGTCAGAGCATCAACAGTTTTCTTTGTTAGCGTCTCCCTGAGCTCTGCAGCAGGGCTCCAGGAAGAGCAACATTTCCAGAGCTTTAGCAGAGCGGAGGAAATGCAAGCTGCTCACCTGAGGGGAACTGTGAGGCTCAGTCTTCCTCTGCAGCCTCTGCTGTTGCCTGGGATCATGACAGGGTTCATGGATTAGATTTAATTACCATCTGTTGTACAGAGAAGTGGCTTGGCCTCCTGGATAAGTTTAAGGCTGGAGAAGCTCTGTGAGAGGATTGTGAGGTCCTGCTGGTGCAGAGGGAATGAAAATAGCAGCCCTAAGCCTCCCTGACCCTGGGATGTGGCTGCAGAGCACGCAGTGAGGGATGCTGCCCCAATCCATGGAGACAGGAGCAGCTCGGGACATGTGTGATCCTGTTCTTGTAATGCCAGGAGAGTACCCCAGGTGTCCTCTCCCTTGCTCCTTTGGGAGGGCTTTGCTATGCTTTGTGGGCCTGGCCCTGCCTTCTGCTCATACTGCTAGCCAAGCTGCCCTTCACTGCACCTCTGGTGGCACTGATGCTATAGCTCTGGCTGAGATAAAATCACCCAGAAGAACTCTGAGCGTGGCTGGCACAACTCTGGTGCAAAAGGCATCAAGTGTCACCCCAATGTTGGGCACTGTGAGCCGTGTGCATGCGTATCTGAGAGCTGTTGTCACTGCTGCTGCTTTTTCCTTCTCTCTCCAGTGCTGGAGAGGCTCAGGAGAGAGCAGGGATGTTTCAGGCTCGTGTCTGTGCTAGTGCTTGAGATCCCAGAGGCTCTGCACGGGGGACGCTGCAAACAGTAAACAGACGTGATGTATTGCCCCCTAAAATGGAGCTGCTGCTTTCTCTGCCTGTCATCTGCCGTCAGCATTAGCGCAGGGTTGAGAGAGCTGTCAAAGCAACAGGAGTTACTGGAGCATGGGAACCGGGTGATGGCTCCTTCATGGAGGAGTTGGACAAGCAGAGAAAAGGAAAAGCTGGCGACAAGGGGAAAAAAAAGTAGATGAATGGGAGAGGAGAGCACCCACCCACCCTGTGTGTGTGACATGGCCACGTGCCCAGCATGGAGCCCCATCCAGAGCAGATGGGCTGTGCTGGTATCGTGGTGCTCCTGTCCCTGAGCAGACTTCAGCCCTGCCTGGGTTTCTGCTGCCCCTGTGTTGGGCTGTGTGGGGCTGTGAGGAAGAGAGCTCTCTGAGCTGAAGAGCACAGATGTGGTGATGGGCAGTTGCTAATTCATTTCACTGATAAAGGGCTTTCTGTGGTTCTTGGCTGCTGTAGGTGACATTAACGCAGCAATTACAGCTGGAGTGAGAAACAAGTGTCCGGCAGGTTATCTATGGAGATGTGTTAGCAGCTGGTTGCCTTCACGGTGTTCAGGTGCTGTTTTTCCTGTAGCTGTGCACTGTAGGTGCAGTGCAGTCCCTTGCTGAGGCACAGTGGTCCCCCAGGCTGGCAGAGCATCCATGCATGGCAGTGCCTGCTGCCCCGCAGCCCTGTGGACAGAGCAGCCCTGCACAGCCCCCGGCTCCTGTCAGTGCCTGCTGTGCTGCAGCCAGGAGCCTTTACTGGGGCTGGTCAGAGCTGTAGGCAGGCACGGTGTTGGCAGCAGGGGGGCAAGGGCTGCAACTGCATCTTCTCCCTTAAATAACTGCATCAGCCTGAGCTTCCTTTCTTTATCACAGTAGATTAAAAGATGGGAAATGAAAGCAGAGAGTCCTCCCCGGAGTCAGAGGCCGTGCTTCCTTTGATCTCTGCTTGGGAAAGGGAAAAGCTTCACCCCCGCAGAGCTGCATGAGGGCTCGGAGTGCATCAGGGTATGGCTGGAAAGCCCAGAGCAGCTGCCAAGGTGGGGAGAAGGGAAGAGCGTTCTGATACAGGTGGCAGTGCAGGCAGGCAGGCTGGCTGAGGGCTGCCCGGCCCAGAGGAGGCACTGCCCTGCATCCTCCATGTGTTGGGTACTGCCATCCTCCCGTCATCACAGGCACCAGTGTTACCTATAAGGGTGTGGCGAGATGCCTGACTATTTTGATGTGTTTTTCAGCCCACAGACAAAACACACAACGTGGTAATTAAAAATGCTGGGTGTGCTGAGCCCTGCCATTAGCCCAGGCTGATGTGGGCTGTGTGATGTGGTTACAGAGAGGCAGGCTGCATCCTTCCCAGAGGGAGAAGGGCTGGGGCTCTCAGCACCTGCAGAATGCTTCCCTCGCTTAGGTCTGTTTAAGGGCTCTCTCACAGCTTTTGCAGCTCAGTTAATAATCATAAATATATAAAAAAAAAAAACTTCCTTGTCCAAATGGTTGGTAGATGAAATCCAGCATCAGACAAAGCTCTAACTAACCAGCTGCTCACTTGAAATAAATATTTATTATGGTGTGAATGGAGTGAAGAATAAACATGTGTCCCTATTTGTTTATGCCGCA
Source organism: Lagopus muta (assembly GCF_023343835.1). Classification (NCBI taxonomy): domain Eukaryota; kingdom Metazoa; phylum Chordata; class Aves; order Galliformes; family Phasianidae; genus Lagopus; species Lagopus muta. The sequence goes on from NC_064451.1 coordinate 8,575,100, forward strand.
AGGATTTGCTTTCCATAAGCAGATGCATTCGCTCCTCCACGTGAGGCTGCTGCAGTCTCCCTGCCTCCTGCCCAGCCTGAATGTGGGGCTGCCTGATGGGGAGCAGTGCTTGTGTGTCCCAGCCTTAGGAGCCAGGCTGCTGCACACCTGCAGCCATAGGTGATGCTGGCACCATTCCCTTGCAAGGAGTCTCCCCCATAATGCTTTAGACAGCAGCCATAATCAAGCTAATAAAGCTTTTATTCAGTGTTATGCGCACGCCCGCTCCCCTTTGCCCTCCCCCCAGGCACAGCAGTCAGGCAGGTCAGGAGGCTGGAAGGGGAGTGCAGTGTGGGAGCAGGAGTGTGCTGTGCAGCAGGGCTGTGCTGCTGCCAGCTCAGGGAGGTGGTGCTTGCTCTGCTCTCACGCTGATGGCATGTCCTGCAGTTGGGTTTCCTTATTGCCGTGAGAACATCATGGCCATAGCTGCCTGTGTGTTAACCCTTGTGGTGCCATTTCCCCTCTGTTTCCCAAGGAAAATGAGTAACAGCAGAAGTGCTGGAGCACGAGCTCCTGTGCTGAGCAGAAGGAGCACCACGGGTGTTTTCTAGAATGGCTCCTTGCAGACCGCGTGTCAGCGAAGGGTTGAAGCTGGGCTGTGATGTGCAGCTCCACGCCTCCTGCCTGACCTCCTCCCAGGGCTTCCTTCTTCACTGCTGCATAAAAGCCCTGCTGGACTCTGGGCTGCTTTCTGAAATGAGCACTAATCTCATTACCTCTATCAATTCAATCCTCTTAAGGTGAAGGCAATCCTATTAACGAGCCTTGCTATGTGGAGAACCCCCAGACCTCGCCACCAATCCACCCGTTGGGCGCTGAGTAACAGAGCAGCTCGCTCAGCACCGACAGCCCCTCTCTGCTCTCCCATGCCTGTCCTTGCAGGACTGGTGCTGCAGGACCTTTCCTGGCACCCTGAGCTCCTCTGCAGGGTTCCTGATGCTGCCCCTGTGGTGCTGTCGAACCCGGACAGGTGTGGGGTTGCAGGCAGGGCCTGGACTGGGTGGTGACAAAGCTGGCTTCCTTCTGCAGCTCTGTCTTGTGAAGGAGCTGCTTCTCCTGGCTTTTGTGTGCTTGAGTGATGCAATTAGCCCAATTGCTTGGCCCTATTGGCACCACAGTGTAGGATTGTTTCTTGAGCAGGTGTCAATTTCACACTCAGTGGATTTCACTTTGCAAGGAGCCTTTCCCCTTCAAGGCCCTCTCCTGAGCAGCCCCTGTTCCCAGCTGCTGTTTCCCTGCCCCAGGCTCACCTTCAGCTGTGTCAATGTGGGGCTGCTGGGGCCGTGCAGGAGCAGCCTTGCAGCAGCTCATGCTGCAGTAGCTCCTACTTGGAGGAGTGCTGGAAACCAGTGCTGTCTTGCTCTGTCATGCTCTTAATTTGTTTATTTATGAGTTGTTCCTCCTTATCAGCATATGTGTGGTGACTGAGGTTGCACAGGTTCAGCAATGTCCAATTGGGACAAATATCCTTACAATAATAGCAGGAGCGAGCCTGAAGAGCACTGCCACAGCCCTTAATTTTTACTGTAGGCCTTTCCCTTCCCCTCTCAACTCTGATGTAATGAAATAAAGCATCTAATTTTCTTCCGTTGTCAGGGGCCCTAACTAAAAACAACCCCCCACTGATCTCTGCTGCTCACAAACAGGGAGTTTATTGGCTTTAGTTATTGCATTTTATTTGGAGACTTGTATGTGGGTGAGTGAAGCCCCCAGAAGGATCCAACAAGTATTTGCATTCCATTTGTGTCTTCCGAGTGTTGGCTGCTGGCGTTCTTGAGGCAGAGATGGCAGATGTGTGATCTGGAGCTGATGTGGCTCCTTGGTGCAGAGGGCTGAGCCACAATCAGTGCTCCTTCCTGGAGTGCCTGGCTCTGCAGCACGGCTCAGGGCTGGCTGGCTTGGCTCCGTGTCACCAGGGAGCTGCTGGGCTGCTGAGAAGCCCTGCCTTGTGGCACGGCCTGTCTGCTGATGGTGGCAGGGCTGTCCCAGCACACCGTGCTCCAGCCGTGGCTGCTGTGCTGTAATGGAGCTCCTTGGGCTGCCGGCAGTTTTCCTGGCTGCTCCCAGGGCAGCAGGGCTGTTCTCTCACCTGCTGAGCTGCTGCTGGTGCTCCGTATGGGACAGTGACTGCCACAGACGTTTTGAAGGGATATTTCCTGGCTTTGTCTCGAGTCACGTATGACTCATTTTTAATTCTAGTGAATTCTGCCTGTTAGCTGAAATCATCAAAATTCGCATGCTGCTGGCTGGAACCTGCTGCCCGGGTCTCTGCAGCTCTGGCAGGCAGCTGGGTTCTGTGTGGGAGCTGGCACTGCGTCCCCACGTCCTGCCACAGCTCTGCAGCCCTGCGCTCAGAGGGAGGCAGCACGGGTCCTCAGCTGACTGGAGGAGGAGAAAGCAAACCTGGTCGAGGAGGAGCAGTAAAACTCAGTGCTCCTGAGATAATTAGCATGTTGGGAAAGTGACAGGAAAGAGAATCAAGCAAAGCCAAGGTCAGCGGCTGCTAATTAAGAATCAGCACCTTGTGTCAGCTGGAGCTGTGGCTTGGAATTGAAACGCATCCTGGGAGAGAACCAGGGAGATAAAGGTGATGGAGGTACCCAGATAGCGGCTAGAGGGATTTGAGCAGGAGTTTAAAGTTTCATTTGGGCTTGGCTGATAAAAGGGGCAAAATGGCAGAAAATCGTGGAGGGATTCGTGCCTCTGCCTGCAGCCTGGGTTTGGCTTCACCTGGGGCAGCAGCGCAGTAATGAAGGGCTGTGTAGGTGCTGTGGTTTGGCCTTGGAATGGACCAGCAGTGCGTCCCAGCGTGAGCCTGAGGATTCCAGGTCACACCTGGGGTTCAGCAGAGGTTGGAAGGTGAGCAGAATGTGCTGCCATGTGTTGGGCTGGAGCTGCTTTCTGAACCTGGTTAGACTTGCAGTGTGCAGGAGCTGCAGCTCAACACAGCACCTCCAGGAGTGCCTGCTGCCCGTGCCCAGAAATGAGCTATGTACATCTTGTGTGCTCCTGCTGCGTGAAGGAGAATTTCTCATTGAAAGGTTATTCCTGAGCAAGTTGTTTGGTGTTAGAGTAACGTGGTTTGGAAAAGGTGCTCTTGGCTACAGAAGTGAAGCTGCAGGTCAGCATTCCTGCCTCCTGCACAGGGACTTGGTTTCCACGCAGGATGAGGGGTGCTGGCAGCCCGGCCTGCTGTGCATCCAGGTGAGTAGCATAGGTGGGAGGATTTTCTCACGAGCAGTGTAGAGAATGGGAGCTGAATGTGTGTTAGCATTAAAACCTGCGTGGCATTTCTCCTGCATTAGTGCTAGCTACACCACACTAAACATTACACCACACAGTGGATTTTCAGGAGAATGCACTGGGAGTTACGTGACACTCTGATCACTGATGCTGTTGCTGAGGGAGACGTAGAGCTCGGTCTCAGATGCTGGCTTTCTATTGGTGTTTGCAATTCAGGAGCTCAGAGCCGTGCACAGGGCAGCTGTCAGTGTGCACACTGCTTTGCTCACCCCTTCCATCGCTGTGCAGCACAGAGGATTATGAAATTGTGTGGTATTTGGTTCTGTGCAAGTCAGCCCAGCAAAGCGCCCGCAATGCGTGCTGTAACAGTGCTGTTTATTTTCATGGGTACTGGGAAATAGGACGTTGGGTAACCCTGGTGCATATTGCAGGCCTGATTCTCGGCCATTAACTGTGGGGCACAGTTCACGACACCCAGGTTATGTCCCTAATTTGCAGCCACTGCAGTTTGGTACGAACACAGCCACGTTGAACAGTGGGAAAAGTACTTCATCCACAAAACACGAGGCCAAGATGGGACCCATCAGAAAGCTGAAACTGATGGAGGGGTAAATGTGGTGCAGGCCTGGAGTGGATCGCTTTGGGGGTGCAGATGCTGTCACTGTGCAGAGACTGTTTTCTGCTCTTGTCTCTGTGGGGAGCAGGAGCAGCACTGTGTGCACAGGGACACTGCGGCGCTCCGCTCCCTGTGTGCTGGGAGAGCTGCACGGAGTGTGTTGTACCTGGTGACCCACCATGGGCTTTGCTTTCCAGGATTTCTTGACTGACCTGATGATGTCTGAAGTTGATCGCTGTGGTGAGAATGAGCATCTCATTTTCAGGGAGAACACACTGGCCACCAAAGCAATCGAGGAATACCTGAAGTTGGTGGGACAGAAATACTTGCAAGATGCCTTAGGTACGTACCAAGGGTCGGCTGCTCTGCGCAGTGCTGAGTGCAGGCCAAGCCCTGATGGCCCTCGAGGTGGTGGTGTTCCCCCAGCAGGTGACCTCCAGCTGTTCTGGAGAAGCCTGAAGGCCGCATGCTGCCTGCCCGAGGTGCAGCCCGCAGCAGGGCAGCACAGCCCCAGGTGAAGGTGGGCGCTCAGCTGGCGCTTCGTCTGCTTCCACAGGAAACAGCAAAATGGTATTTGCAGGCACGGCCTGCCAAGCCTTCTGTGTCAGCAGTGGCAGTGTCACGGAGGCTGACTGAATCCTTCCCTGATTGCACACCCCCGGCCGGAGATGCTCCCCCCGGTTATTTGCAGCGCTTGTGAGTCAGATGAAATCTCCCAAATTACAGTGATGAGAGCTGCCTCCCTCACAGCACCGGGAACCCTCCTGGTGGTTTTTGAAAGGGCTGGCTATGCTCGTGGCTCCAAAGATATTTCTCCTGATGCAAATGAAAATAATTAGAGGTTCCGCTGTTGGGCAGGTCAGGAAGGAAGAGCAGCGCTGCTGCGTGCAGGCGGCACAGCGTGGGCTGGGGGCTGCTCTGTGCGAGCAAAGGCAGTGGGGTTTGGGCACATCCTTGCAGAGGGGCGAGCAACATTTCTGCAGAGCTGAGTCTTTCAGCATGTTAGCTTCCTGCTAGTGAATTTGTGTAATTCTAGCAAGGACCACAAAAGCATAAATACTTCATGAAGATAATAATGTACTGATGAAGTTGAGGAAGGGGAGCAAATGCAGACCAGCAGGGAGCCCACCAGAAGAGGAGAAGAAATCTTCATTATTCCTGTCTTGTAATCTGTTCTGGTTGAGGTCTGTAAGTAGTTTACCTCAAAAAATTTCTGAAAAACCAGGTGATTAATCAAGGCAGCAACTTTTGTAATGGTCCCCTGTCAAGACTGATGTTGCTGCCTGATGCAGGAGCAGCCTGCAGTTCCTGCATGGTGTTCAGGCATGGGTTCTGCATGGACCTTTTATCAGGGAAATGATTAATCTGTATGTCAGAGGGAGCTCAGTGCAGTGTGGTGCTTTCCTTCAAACCACGAGGCACAAGCTGGTAATAGGGCCGGATCATAACAGCAGGCATTGCTGGCAGGCAGGCAGAGAAGCTCTGCAGCTCCCAGCAGAGCTGAAAATACACCAGATGGGCCCTCTGGTACTAAATATCTGTTTGAGCTGAGGAAAGGGAAGAGTGCAGATGAGAGGGAGCAGAAGGCACAAAGGTGGGAAAATCCCAGACAGGTCAAGAATTGGGAGATGACCAACAGGAGTGAGAGGGGAACCAAAGCACCGAGCACAGCCAGTCCTGTAGTGCCACATGAAGCCCAGGATCCCCTGGCTGCAGGGCCTGGCACTGCTCTGGGTCCTGCTGCAGCCCCACTGTGCCACCCCCCTGCCATGGGTCCAGGGGCACACAGCTGGACCTGCAGCACCAGGACTGCCCACAGTCTGGTTTGGTTTGAGCCTGGGGCACCTCTGGTTAGGAACGGGCAGGCAGGAATGCAAGGAAGCTCACAGAAATGCTGTAATTCGATTTGGTGTGATGTTCAGCTCAAAATAAACCAAGTAAATTGTTTCTTTCCTTTAATTATCCATTTCTTCTGTGAATCACACTGGCTTGTCAGCACCAGGGGACTGTAGCAGGCGCAGCCCACGGCAGCAGGACATCATACAGATGATGACAGAACCTGCCACATGCTTCCTGGAGATAGCCCTGGGGAGTGTGGCTGCAATGGGGCGGCTGGGGGTTTGGGGCAGGCAGGGGAAAGAGATCTGCCAGCAGAGCAGCTCCAGGGCAGCACCTGGGGGTAAGCAGGTTGGCACTGCCAGCTGGGGGCAGGGAATGGCCCTGCTCTCCAGGGTCCAGCCTGCGTGACAGCACTGGGGCTTGCTTGAAGGCTGCATCTCCAAAACCCATCACTGTCTATTTTACAGGGGAATTTATCAAGGCTCTCTATGAATCAGATGAAAACTGCGAGGTGGATCCCAGTAAGTGTTCATCCTCAGACCTCCCTGAACATCAGAGCAACCTGAAGATGTGCTGCGAGCTGGCCTTCTGCAAAATCATCAACTCCTACTGGTCAGTACCCTGCGGGCATCACTCCCCTCCACGAACTGCCATAGAGGAGCAGTATGGTGTCGGGCTCTGGCCATGTCTGCCTGGCACGGCCTTGCCAACCCAAAGGGTAGCTGGGGGGCTTCTGTGTGAGACTGTCAGGGGGACTGGGCTGAGCAGGGGTGGCACAGGCAGTGGTAGGTGCACCTGCAAAGATGTGCAGTGCCTTGTTGAGCTCCTGTGTGCCTGGCATGGGAATGGGAGGACTGCTGTGCACAGAAGAAGACTCTTTCAAGGACAGATTTTCTGCTGAGCTTGTTTAGTTTGGGGATGCAGTTCCACACTGCCTTCAGGGCCGAGAGCCCATCGCATTTCAGCAGGTGGTGAAGGGTCACTGCAGCACAGACGCAGGACAGGGTGGTAGAGCCAAAGAGTAAGAGCTGCCTTTGCCAGTGTGACCAGTTCAGAGAGGGGCTTGATACCAACCATATATAAAAGCCTGGAATAAATATCAGGAATGCTTGTCCTGAGTCTCCCACCCATGTCACAAACCTGTATGTGCCAGGTGGGTCAGTATGGACTGCCTGATTCCCCAGAGCAACCACTGAAGTTTTGAACCCTTCTGCAGCAGGCAGGATCTATGGCACTCCTGGTGCAGCAGGGAAGCTGCAGCAGCACAGGGAGCTTTTGTAGAGGCAGAAGACTCCTGTTGCAGAGTTCTGGAGCAAGGACACTGCTGTTAGTGCTCTGTTGCTGTTTGGCTTAGCATCCTGCATTCCTCAGGGTTAACCCGTCCATGTCCTGGCCCTCAGGGACAGCTGGCCTGAATATGCAAACCTGACTGGAGTGAGGCAGTGGTGTGCTGTGGTGTCTGGTGGTGCTGGTTTGTGCCCCTCAGCGCTGGGGACTGCGGGGACCAGCAGCCCATGAGACTGCTGCAGATGGTGCCTGGGAGGGGGAGAAATGTGCTGACCCTCTTTACTTAGAGGAACAAAAATAGTTTCTTTGTGTGTCTTGTTAGCAGACCCACAGGTTTTCGTCCTGGCTGAATAGAACAAACGTGTTTATCCTACTGCAGCGTTTGCAGTCTTCCTGGTTAAAAATCTGAGATTAGTTGTTATTGATGTACTTTGTAGCAATGCTGTTGTTGCCAAACATCAACCAAGGATTGTCTTGGAGGAAGGAAGTCTTTGGTAGTCAGAACTCCTCATTTTCTTCCCAATCCCAGCTGTTGTGTTCAGGTCTGAAAACTCACTGTATGTAATCCCCCTAGATACAGAGTGTGTTGTCTTGCAAGCCCAGAAGGAAGGGAATTGCTTTTCCTGATGTTGCTCAGGGAGAGAACGAGCAGCAAGAGGCTTGTTCACACTTCCTGCATCCACCACAAATAGGCAGAAGGGCACAGTTCTGTGCAGGTAGTGCATACCTTAACTGAGCCAGTTAATGACTCTGACTCACGAATTGTGCTTACCTGCTCTCCCAAGAGGAGTTCACTGCTTTTAGTCACCGGCGGATAATAATTGTTCAAATTAATGCCTTCCTAAAAATACCCAAAGCAGCACTAAAAGGTTGGCCTAAAAATAGGTCTGAAAAGTGATGTAGGGAAAGCCGGGAATGTGTGGAAGGTTGGTTCCTCCAGTCCCACTGCTCCAACGAGGGCTGGAGCAGCTGAGCTGCAGCTCTGGGCGATCCCTTCCTGCTCCTTTGTGCTCAGCAGTTCTTGGGGATTAATTGGGCTGATATCGAGAATTCAGAGTTGGCCAAGGGATCTTGACAGCTAACGGTCTTGCTTTAAATAGAGTGCCAGGAGTGTGTGTGCTCATCTGCCAGAGAGTCAGAGAGAGGGAAGAGGTTTACAATAACCGAAAATTGTTATAATTATGACATAATTTGGACATCTGGAAAGTTTCGGCGTAAGCAGAATTTCAGCATGTGGAAGCTCGTTACTGGAAACTTGGGTAATGAATTACGGGCCCGTTTGTCACATAAAGCCAGCTAACTGAATTCCATACGCCATTACACAATTAAACTTTTATGATCTCGCAGCCCGTGACAGTGAGCAGTGCTTAGGGCTGCATGCTGCTGGTGCATGCGTTTCCAAGGGCTTACTTTCCAGTAACTGTACAACCTGTCCTGATCACTCAAGCCTTAAATTGCTTAAAGGATTCTCCTATTTCTGGGCAAATACCGTGAAGTAAAAGGGCTTTGTCCAATTGTGCGAATCAAGACAGAGAGAGAACTTTTTCAGCCAAAGACGTTGGCTGGTGTTACTTATAAAGCACAGGGCAAAAGCTCGTGCAGGAGAAAGCATGAATCCAGTATGGAGCAGAAGCCAAACACAGTGGCAGCGTTTTCTGAGCGTTGTGCTCATGTCAGGATGGAGAAAACTTCAAGCATGAGGATGTGCACCCCGTGTGCACAGCAAGTGTGGCTGGGCAGGCTTCTGCACCAGGGGAGCAGGACAGCATCTCTGGCAGCACGGCACACGTGGCTTTCTCTTTCCAACAAACGTGGGGGTCAGTAGCAGGGCAGTCAGTCCCAGAGTGGGGCACGTGGCTGCTGGGAGCCAGCTCAGATTGCTTCGCTCATCCCACGTAGTCCCTGCAGCAGAACTGGGAAAACATCCTCTGAAATGGCTGTTTGTTAAGAAAATGTGTGACCTAAAATGGAGTCTGACCTCCTTCGGTCCGCTTTTATGCCATCCAGCTCTGTAGGTGAATGACTCTGGGTTTCAAACAAAGACGGTGGTTGTGGCCAGGGCAGGCGCTGGAGCCGGGGAAAGGGTTGATACGGGAGGCCTGGGGGCCATTGGGGACCCATTGTCAGCCTGCTCCTGCGTGGGAGTATCCAGCTGCATAAACAGCCTGTGCTGGGAACAGGATAAGGTGGGAGCAGGGAGCTGGGAGGAGAGCGGGCAGGCAGCTGCTTATCGCGGCGATAAGGGCTGCTGGCCTGGGGGAGGTCTGGTGTCCTGGGAAGCCTGGCCGAGGCCGATGCAGTTGCAAGGCTGGACTAAGTGCAGCGTGGCTCTGCTTTGCCCTTGTCTCCGTGGGATCTGCTCCAAGAGTTTGAACAGGAGCAGTGCAATTTGCACAGCCCTCCCTCCAAGCACCAGCTGCACCGGTGACCTTGGTGCACCCCCAGTGTCCCACAGCTCACGGGCAGTGCCCCATCTCTCCAGGGTGGTACACACTTGTGATGATGAGCTGCTTGATTTCCCATCCCTCTTCCCGGTTGTTGGAGGTTTTGGCTTGGCTTTTTCCTGTGTGGTTTGAATATCCTAATGGATGCTCTGGGCAGAAAAAAAGAAAAGATGGAAAAAAGAAAATACAGAAGCCTGTGACTGGTATAGGTGGAGGTGCTGCTGTGGGTCAGCAGGGTGTAAGGGTCTGGCTGTCATACCCAATGGCTGGTGCACAGCATGTTTATTTATTACTGTGCAGCAGTTCAAACACCCTGGCCTTGAACTTACCATCCCTGTGCGTCCTCTTGTCATTTCAGTGTCTTCCCAAGGGAGCTCAAAGAAGTTTTTGCCTCGTGGAGACAGGAGTGCAGCAACCGTGGCCGCCCAGACATCAGCGAGCGACTGATCAGTGCCTCCCTGTTCCTCCGCTTCCTCTGCCCAGCTATCATGTCCCCTTCCCTCTTCAGTCTCCTGCAGGAGTACCCGGACGACCGCACTGCGCGCACTTTGACCCTCATTGCCAAGGTCACCCAGAACCTGGCCAACTTTGCCAAGTAAGAAGGAGTTCTGAGGAGGGGGAGGAAGCCCCAGGGCTGCAAGCAGAGCTTCTGCAGCAGGCATCCCACGCTGGCTGCTCCTTTCCTAATGCAAAGGGCCTGTTTGGTTTCTGTTGTTTTTTTCCTCCCTGTCTCTCTGGGATTCTCACTTTTATGTCAGGGAGATCATTTAAGTTTCCAAAACAGCCATGCGTTTTATGAGTAGGAAAGCAGACTACTGTGACCACAGAGCAGAACACCCAGGCAAAGCCAGGAAATCTGTCCCATGATGGCTGTGCTGGGGGAAGCTGATGGCATCTGCTTTGCTTCCCACCACAGGCACCAGCAGGACCAGCACCCAAACGGTGTGTGCAGCTCAGTGCCTCCAAGGAGCTCTTACAGTGCAATTGTTTGAACTGGGATGGCAAGAGAAGCTAATGGGGACACACTACCAGTTTCTAAATAAGCCCATAGGTTTGATGGAAACAAAGCAAGAGATTTCTGAACATCTTTCCTCTGGCTGCAGCTCTGAGCTACTTATCCTGAGCTCTGATAACGAAATGATGAGCTTTCTGAAACATGAATGGACAGTCTCTGTCTAAAGCTTCTTAGATTTAGAAGCTAGCTTAGCATACACACTCGCAGCCAGGAATGCACATGCGTGCACACACAGGAGGGAGACATGCGAGTGTGTTACACCAGATGACAGGAATTCATATTCCTGACCAATCCCTAACCTGAAGGGTTTTCAGATTTTCAGCATTTTACAGGAAAGACTCTTTCACTAAGCTGACATTAGTCAAACCAAAGTGATCAAGCTGTCCTGCAGACTGCACGTGACCAGGCCTCTCCTTGCAGAATTGCTGGGGAAGAACATGGGACTCCTGCAGCCATCACTTGCTGTGCTCCAGTCAGTTGGTTGGGCTTGGTGTTATAATTTCTTCTTTTTTCTATGGCTTTCACCTTCATTTCTGTTGCTGAGATCCTGCACTGATGAGGGGTTAGCTGGGTTAGGCTGGCATTTGGGTTCCTTGTTTGGTACCAGCTGCTTGTTAGCAGCCTGGTAATCCCAAAGACTTTGCACGCGTTCAGATGCCAGAAGACACTGCATATATAGCTGCTCATTCTGCTCACTGCACCTCTGTTTACAGGATTTAGCTGAGACTTGTTTTGCTGTCTCGACAGGTTTGGCAGCAAAGAGGAATATATGTCTTTTATGAATCAGTTTCTGGAGCATGAGTGGACCAACATGCAGAGATTCCTACTGGAGATTTCCAATCCAGAAACCATCTCAAACACAGCTGGCTTTGAAGGCTACATTGACCTGGGCCGGGAACTGTCCACTTTGCACTCGCTGCTCTGGGAAGTCATTTCTCAGCTGGAGCAGGTAGGGGGGCTGCAGGGACAGACTTCAGCCAGTGCTGGGCACACGGGCTGCCCTGCAGCATGCACCTGCCCTTTGTCCAGCCAGTAACCACCCCATCATGGTGTGGGAGCACAGCACAGCTCCTACTGGCTCTTGTTCCACCTGTGCTGCTGGAGATTATCCTTTGTGGCTTTCTTTAAGGCTGGCGAGTACTGCCTTCTGCCTTTGCTTTTCATCACTGAGGGGTGAGGATGTTGAGATGTGAAGGCAGAGCTGCTGAACACCAGGCTGCCTTGTTTGTCCCAGCACATTCCTTTTATATTAAAAGGAATTCTGTACAGTGACCTGAACCAGGCTTGGCCGCAGGTGTCATCTTCGTATGAACCATCTGAAGTGTGCTAGCTTCCTTCTGCCCCACAGCTGCAAATAACTTCTGAAGCTGTGTGTTCTGGGATAGGTTGTAGCCTTGGCACTGGAGTTAAATGTTGGAGAAAATGAATGTTGCTAAGTTCCCTGAAAGAGGCTGCCCAGCAATTGGCAGAACCTGAAGTTTTCTTGCACAACCCACGACGTTGGTAGTAACTCTGCTCTTGTCTCTCCAGAGCACTGCAACAAAACTTGGCCCTCTGCCGCGGATCCTGAGGGACGTCAACTCGGCGCTCAGTAACCCGGCCTGCGTGCAGGTCTCAGTCACAGCTGATCACACTGCATCCACACCCAGTGCTGGGAACAGCATCTCTGCAGGGCTGCAGAAAATGGTGATAGAGAATGACTTATCTGGGTAAGAGCAAAAGAGGTGGCCTGGCCACAGACCAGGGAAATACTGAGTGTTTACCTGTTACCAGAACCTGAGCGCTTGTGGGCTCAGGCAGGACAAGGTGTAGTGTGGATTTTCCTGATTCATTGGCAAAGCTTTCCAATTGCAAAACTGATACTGGGTGTAGTTCAGCTCTGAATCTAGGCATAGCAGTGGGCAATAGTGCAAGTCAGCAGGTCCATCCTGAGCCAGAACTGAGGATGTGGTGTGGGAAATCAAACACTTGGTTCTGGGCTCCACTCTTGACACTCAGCTGCAGAAGCAACACATCCGTCCTTTGACAGCATTGAGGCTACTTACCTCAAAACAATGAACGTTCATAAGGTGTCTGCATATGCAGGATTTATCCATCTTTGTAAGACATTGGATATGTGCTGAATTCAGTGTGGTCCAAATCTGGGCATTCCACTACCAGCGGGCAAGCTGCAGAGGCCTAACCATCAGTTTCAGTCTGCTCCATCCTGCTTGTATAATAAATGGGTGTTTTTAACGAGCAGTGATTCACAGACACAGTCACCAAACACACTTTTAGGCCTCATTATGTAAGAAAAATCAATCATGGGAAAGATGACTGTGTTGCAGACTAAAAATGTTTCTGTTTGTGGAAAATGAAATAGAGCCCACATAAATTGAAAGACACTGCTAATAAAATAGTTTGTAAGTGGAACCTGCATAACTCTTAACAGTTTAATTAGGAATGAAAGACAGCAATGGAGCTGGACTTGCTGTAATCAGAGCTTTCATCTCTAATGCTTCCCAGCTTGAGGTACAATTATTTAATGCTATGGAGGATCTCTACTAGTATGCCATCACCCAAATACTTGCTTACAGTGCATCACCTTTGATCAGTGGTATATTCACATTGAGCTACTGCAAAGCTCTTTCTTCCTGTCTGCAAGAAATCAATATTGCCTGAATTTATCTGCTACAGCAGGAGCAATGGGTGGATAACTTTCAGTTGCTAGGATTTAGCTCTGCAGTTACCGCCCTGTGTCTGACCCTCGGATGCGCAGTGTGGATCTGGTCTGCAGGGTGCCGTGCCAATATGAGGCAGCTTAGTGCCTGGGCACAGGGCAGGCAGGAGTGCTGAGGGCACGGCCAGCTGGAAGCTGGTGCGCTGTCGGCACGCTGAGCAGAGTGTGGATGGTGAAGCAGAGGCTGCAAGCAGTGTGCTGTGAGCCTATAAACTCCTGCGTGGCACAGAGCTCCGTGCCCAGGGCCCCTCTGCTCCCACATCCCCACTCCTGTGCACTGTCCCCGCAGGGCGGGCTGTGCCTGCGTCCCATGCAGCTGTGCCACACCAAATGCTTCTGAGTGATAATGTTTTCCTGCTCCTGTGTGGCATTCACAACTCTTCTTTGTTTTGTTTTGTTTTCCTCTCCTCTTCCTCGCGCACTGACTTCCCCGCAGTCTGATAGATTTCACACGGTTACCATCTCCAACCCCCGAAAACAAGGACTTGTTTTTTGTCACAAGGTCTGCTGGGGCCCAGCCCTCGCCTGCCCGAAGCTCCAGTTACTCAGAGGCCAATGAGCCCGACGTGCAGATGTCAAATGGCAGCAAGAGTTTGTCCATGGTGGACTTGCAGGACAATCGGCTCTTGGACAGCGGGGCCAACGCGCCCGGCGCTGCCGACTCCCTCAACGACAGTCAGTCGTCCCTGGGGCAGTTGCAGGGCGTGTGGACCACTCGGACTCAGCAGAGCAGCATGGCGGGTATGGCCACAGTGCGCCGCGTGGGCCAGACGCCCACCACGCCGAGCGGTGAGAGCGCGCCCGGCCGGCCCCAGCTGCTGGCCCCGCTCTCCTTCCAGAACCCCGTGTACCAGATGGCCGCCGGGCTGCCGCTCTCGCCCCGCGGCCTGGGCGATTCCGGCTCCGAGTGCCACAGCTCACTCAGCTCCCACAGCAACAGCGAGGAGCTGACGGCCAACAAACACGGCTTCGCCGGCCCCGCCGCCAGCGAGGACTTCACCCGCCGGACGGGGGAACTGGCCCGGCGGCAGCTCTCGCTTTCAGAGAAGGGTGGGCAGCCCACCATGCCAAGGCAGAACAGCGCGGGACCGCAGCGGCGGATAGACCAGCCACCGCCGCCGCCACCACCGCCCGTCACCCGGGGCAGGACGCCGCCCTCGCTGCTGAACACGGTGCAGTACCAGCGGCCTTCCAGCGGCAGCATGATGTCCTCCTCACCCGACTGGCCCGGCAGCGGGGCCCGTCTCCGGCAGCAGTCCTCCTCCTCCAAGGGCGACAGCCCCGAGATGAAGCAGCGCACCATGCACAAACAGGTGAGTGGGGGGCTGAAGCGGCTGGGGGCTGGGAGGGGACTTGGCCACGGGCTTGGAGGAGAAATCGGGCGGGGGGATGCTGCAGTGGGAGCAGGCTTTGTGGAGCTTTGTGGCGGCATGGTGATTGTAGCGCGGTTCTGCACCCAGCCTGGCCTGAGCCAGAGGCCCTCTGAGGAATGGGACACAAAGGAATGCTCGTCCTCCGTTCCTTTGTCATGCAGCACGTTGGAGGTGCTGGATGCGGGGCGGTAGGTGGCAGAGCCGCCTCTGTCCTGCGCTGCCGCCTTGTCACTGCTTTGCCTCTCCATGCGCAGGCTCTCATCCCATGCCATAGCCAACCCAGCACCATCTCACAGACTCGGACCAGGCCCTCATCTCTTCTTGTATCTACAAAGCTCTGTACTGCTGCTCCTGTTCTCCTGGAGCCATGGTGTCCATGGACATTCCAGTTTGCTCCATTAGACCCTCCCCTGTGAGGGTCCTCCTGTGCACGTGGGGAGAGCAGGAAGGAAGAGGTGTTTTCCTATCAAGAGCAAAGTCCCTTCTGTGCAGAGCCTGGCAGCACTCAGGTCCTGGAGCACATCTGCTTTGCAGAGATCTGGCTGTGCAAGGTGCTAAGATGGACACAGTAGGTCGCAGGGCCCTCTGGCTTTCCTGGCATGGGTAAATTGCTTTTCATCTTACATTTCAGATATAACCCTGTTAAAAAAAATTAACACAGGAGGGCCTCTCAGTGGCTAAAGGGAGAGTTGTAACAGTAATAAGTAATACAAGCCCAGAGAGTAATACAAGGCCAGAGCTGCCTGCTCCTCAGCACAGGTTCCATTTCAGCAGCAGAGGTGGAGGCCGTTGGCAGTGCTGCTCATTGCAGGTGGTTTCAGCCCGATCCAGAGCTGTTCTGTGCACACTGTATTGACTCTTAATCACTGACATTAGCAGGCATGCCATGTTGCAGCATTCATGTAATATGGATCGATACTTGTTAGGTGCAGAGAGCACAGCTGTACCACAGCCACCCGCTGGGGCGATTCCTCCCAGAACAGTGCTGGGGACACCGGGTGACCTTGGCCGCCTGGTTGGTGCTCCAGAGCTTTCCTCTGCCCTCACTGCCCTCTCAAGAGCTGAAGTCCCCAAAATGCCCCTCCCAGCCTTAATCACGTAGTTCACCTGTCTGTTGGCTGTGAATCATAAATCTGCTGCTCAAGAACCGAGAGCTCCCACATGGTGGCCATTTGAGGAGGATTGCTTTCAGCAGTACCTCCTCCACCTCCTGAGTTCACCTGGGCTGCCATCAAACCCATGCCAGACAGGAGCAGGCTGTGCTTTCCCACATCTTCAGAGAGAAGGAGGAGGAGGCAGAAGGGCTGGTGGGCAGTGGCTCTGTTAGTGGAGAGCATTGGACCCAGGGCCTTTCCATCACTGAGGAGGGCAGCTCTCCTGCGCTCAGCCCTCAGTGCTCCATGAGCTGTGCCTGAGCTTCTGAAAGTTGTGGAAATGAAGACAAAGCTGAAGGATGGCACAGGAAAGCTTCCAGCACCGGTGCTTTGAATGGAGGAGAAATTTCCCAATCTCTTTGCCTTGTTAATTTGAACAGGTCATCCAGATCCCTTGTGTTCATCCAAATGGATAATTACTGCTGTTTATAACGAGCCAGGATGGAGGGGAAATAACTGCAGCTTCGCTTCCTCAAGTTGTTAATGCAGCTGGAAGGTGCTGAGCTCGCAGTCCTGCCCTCAGCCCCAGTGCCTGCCAAGAGCAGTGCTGCACCCTGGGCCCGCTGGCCCTGTGAGCTCCAGGGAGAGCTCGGAAAGTTGGGCCTCTTCAGTACAGAGCCTCACCCAAGAAGAAACTGTTACTTTTCAAGGTGTATTTTTGAAGATGTGGTTTTATCTGTGCAAAGGCTCTGTGGCAAGCAAGAACACAGTGCAGTGAAGCAGAGACTGAAAAGCTGAGTGAAGACTCTGCTTGCAGAGCTGACAGCTGCTGCAGTAACCTGGGCCTGTTCGCTTCAGCAGGGTTCCACTGCCACGCACCTTTTTTTGCCTGTTCCATAGGGATGGCAGAGGGAAGAATTCAACCTGTCAAATGTTTCTGATGCATAATAATGGGAGGTGCACACCAGGAGGTATTCCTGCCCCCCTAGTAGCTCAAATCTGTTCTTTGCTGTTGGAGCAGCGTGGGAGAGGGCTTGGAAGGAACTGCTCTCTCTGGCTTCATGACCTTTCTGTTACAGGTTTTTCTTTTGTTATGGTTGTATGTTTCATTGTAGGCCCCTTCTCCTGTGAACCCCAGTGCCCTGGACCGCACTGCTGCTTGGCTTTTGAATATGAACATGCAGTTTTTAGAAGATGAAAGCATTGACCCAGATTCCAAGCACAGGGATAAGCTCAGGAATAAGGACGAGCTCAGCCAAGCAGAAAAGGTAAAACCTGATTGGATTGAATCAAGTTTCTAAATAGAGAGAGGATTTCCTTGAATGTGGTTGAGCTGCAGCAGGGGGCAGGCCGGCCCCACGCTGCCCCACAGAGGCTGTCAGGCTGTTCAGCCCTGCTGCTCGCAGGGCGCTGCTGGGGATTGCCTGGGAGGGCTTCACACACTGACTGGAATTGCCCTGATGGAGGCAAGTGAGAAAAGTGGGAGCCAGGAGTCAGGGCTGCTCTGCAGCATCACGTGGAGCCAGCCAGTGCCTGTTGCTTCCCCCTGGCTGCAGGGGAAGAAGGGCTTAGAAAATAAATTAAATGTACCCAGAGACCAGTAGTAGGATACTGGCACCCTCCTGCCTTACTGCAGGGATATGTAACAAGGAGCAGCTCCCGTGGTAAGAGACTGCAAGGAGACCTAAAAATTAAGTCCAGATTCTGGTCTTGGATGCACTGGGGCCTGGTGTGACATTGCTGATGCAGTGACACTGCTCCAGGCTCTGTGGGGTCTGCCAGCAAGTCAGAGCCAGAGGGTTCAACTGGAGCCCCCAGTGCCGGAGGGGCCCTGAGTGCTGCAGAATTGGCACTTCTCAGCAGCCTGGCACTGTAGGGTGTCTGCACTTGGGTATTTGGGATGTTTCCTAAACATGCTTTGCTGCATCCCAGCGACCAAGTCGGGTCATGCAGGCTGCAGGCTTCTCCCTCCCTGAACTCTTTCCTCTTTTGCAGCACAGCCATTTCTGGTTTCATAGCCTTCCCCTGCTCAGTCATACCATTCTGGGGCTCTCACCTTTAAGAGGCAGAGCAGGGAGCGGGAGGTGGGGGCTCCAGTAGTATGGCAGATGGGAGAGCTCCACCTGTTTTTTATGGGTTCTTTCCTCCTCGGGTATTCCCACAAGCACAGACATGCACTGATCAGACACTCAGCTCTGCAGTTAGCTGACACTATTTGCACATGTACAGAAATTGTGAATGTGACCTAAGTAGAGATGCTAGTAGGCAGCAAATGAAAGCAGTGCTTCCAGATCCGTGCATTGTGCACCTGTGTTACTGCTGCATTTTGGTACTGAAGGGTTTCAGAGAGCTTTGGTGCTCCTGCAGCTCTGCAGCAGGGTGGGTGTCCCTCAGCCTGGCCTGGCTGCCTTCTGGCCCTGTCTGGGCTCCCATGGGCAGCAGAGCTCACCAGCACCTGCTCCAGGGGGCTAAGGTCAGGTTAGGAACTCATTTCTGCAGCAAACCGGTCCCTGTCCTAAGGCCACAGGTGTCCCCCCTGCCCTGGTGTCTCACTGCCACGCAGCATCTTTTGTTACTTTACTGTAAAGTCACTGACATCAAAGATCGTGGTTAGCATAATCTCTCTTCCCATTACTGTAATACTTGAATGGTAACCAAGAGTGAGACAAGTGTTGTAGAGCCAGGAGCGACTCCTTCGGGCTCCAAGGCCTCTCCTGCTATCACTTACACTCATGCTGCTCCTATTTTAAGGCTAGGGTAGGTATTTTAATCTTTCCTATGTGAACGACTCCCTTCTGTCTGACTTCAGTGCTTCTGTGCATCTGTATGGGCATCTTTGTTTCCCATCACTCCAGTTCCACGTGCAAACTGTGTCCTTTCAGTGCCTCAGTAAAAGCTTTGCTAAAGGAAAAAAACAGTGATCTGTTGTGGCCATCTGTGCCCCGGTGGGAGGAGCTTACAGCCCCTTCCCACTCAGCCTTTAGTGTCAGGAGGCCCCTCTGCATCACACGACTTCAGCCTGGAGGAGCTGAGCTCTGTCTGCAGTCAGTCAGTTGGGCAGAGGAGAGGTTTTTCTTAGAGCAGTGCTTAGTGAGCTGGGGCATAGGGCGCAGTGGCTGTGCTTCCTCTCCAAAGGAGCTGATCAGGCAGGGCAGCTCCCCAGCAGGTCTCACAGCATCAGGATACAAGGACATTCGTAACGTGAATGCTTCACGTGGCTGGAGATGGCCGAAGGGCAGGGCACTGTTCTAAGCTGCAGTCAGTTCAGGATTCAGCATGTTCCTCTTTGCACTTATGCAACTCCTGTGGCCTTGTAACTGCTCTCATGGCCCAGGTGATTTTTTTTTCCAGCCTGACTCACAGCTCCTCACAACATCAGGTGTGTGTTAATTATTCTAAGGTCATTACAGTTAAGATTTTTTAATAGACGGATTTCAAAGATAACTTTGAAATTAAAGTCTTAAGACAGATTTGCACTGAATTTTCCTTTAGCAAAGTAAGTTGTGCTGAATGCTCTCAAACAGCTGAACCCAGCTTTGCTGAGTCAGGAAGCTGTTCTCGTAATTGCTTTATGTGATTCTTCTGTTGTTGCTATTTAGCTTCAGCTGTGGGATCGGCACAGCCTGTGGGGTCCTGGCTTCATGCAGCAGTTCTTCTGGGACTGAGCCCTGGCTTGCCATCTGCTTGCAGGGTTTGAGATGTGGGGCTGCAGCACTGCCCCTGCCCGGCTCAGCCCCGAGTGCCCCATCCGGGAGGCAGCTGCACCCGCTCCAACTGTGCTTTCAGCATCTCCAAAGCACTCCTGTTTATTGACACAGGCTGAAGAGCTCGCGCCTTAACCCAAAATCCCACTTCAGCTTTTCCTGCCTGTGTTTAGCGCTGCGCGCAGTGTGAGGAAGGTGCATTTGCCATTCAGTCACTCTAACCTGCTTTCCCCATGTGAACTGCTGAACTCTGCTAACAGCCCATTCTCTGAACGTGCCAGCGCCGTGCCAGCCCTGCAGGATGCAGCGCCGCTCCCAGCACAGCATGGAGAAGACCGAAGAGGAGGTGTCGGCAAGCAGGGTTATCTGATAAGGGTTTGCAGCTAGGAGAGGGGCAGTCGGGTTGTGGGGAAACCCTGGCAAGGGCAGAGCCATGTGTGATGATGTGCTTCAGGTGTTCTCTCCTCCTGTCTGTCCCCGCGTGCTGTAGTACCAGCAGGACCTGGTGGTGCTGCAGGACAAGTTGCGCATCTCCAACAAGAAGCTGGAGGAGTACGAGACACGCTTCAAATGCCAGGAGGAGACAACGCAGAAACTGATGCTGGAGTACCAGGCCAGGCTGGAGGAGAGTGAGGAGCGGCTGCGGAGACAGCAGGAGGATAAGGAGATCCAGATGAAGGGCATCATCAGCAGGTACAGGGCAGCTGGGGGAGGCAGCAGGGCTGGCATTAGCACTGACCACGCTGTTCAGTCCTGCCAGTTTCACCTTACCTGAGCCGAGCCACGTCTCTGCTTTTAATCAGCACTCACAAAGGAATCTTCCTTCCCTGGCCTTAATCACTTAAGCTCTTGGGCAGTGTGCTCTGTGGTTGTCTAGACAAAATTAATAGCCAGAAAAATGATGCACTGAACCATTTGTTTGTGTGTTATCAGCAGGTGGTGGCAATGCCCGTGTCCCTTTTCTGTTTGAACACAGAGCTGCTTGTTGTGAGAGCATCTCAGTGTGCCTTAGTGTTGCATTCTCAGCTGAGGGCTCAGACCTCATCCAGATGCTGAGGGCTGCAGGCCGGGGTCTCTACCATTTCACACCTCCTCCCACATATTGTAGAGGTGCATATCAGCCTTTGCCGTCCAACTAAAGCTGTCCCTGCCCTTTCACTGAGAGCCTTTAGGATACTTCCTGTTCTTCCTATAAAGCATGCTTTTCACAAGGCCAACCCATACTACAGGGAGACAGGAGCTGCAGGCCTGCAGGGTCCCCTTTCCTCCAGCTGCCCCCAGCTCTCAGATCACTTCCCCAAAGCAGTACAAAACACTACAAAGATGATGCACTCTGCATCTTGAAAACAGGTTTTTATTTTCTTGTCTCTGGCTACCAGGCTGATGTCAGTTGAGGAGGAGCTGAAAAAAGACCATGCAGAAATGCAGGCTGCCGTGGACTCCAAGCAGAAGATCATTGATGCACAGGTGAGTCCCTGACACTGAGGGCTGCAGCTCTCTGAGTGACTCTGCCAACGTGCAGCCTCCCCACTGTGCAGCAGCACCAGATCCAGTGTGGTCAGACCACGTGCATGGGGTGCGTCAGCACAAAGCTGCAGGCAGTGACAGGGTGGGTCAGCCCTCAGCAGGACACTGTTCTATTACCAGAGCATTTGCATTCTGCAGCTTTTTCCAGCCTTGGTGTTTGGCAGGTAATGCGGGGATGTGGGGGTGACAGCAGGCAGAGCAGCGAGGAGGTGGTTGGAGCAAAGTCTAGAGAAGGGCAGAGCCTACAGAAGGGCAGGGGAATGATAGACAAGAGGAGAGCAAATGCACAGAGCAGGGAAGGAAAGCGTGTCTGCAGGGCAGAGGGAGCAGAGGGGAGGAGACAGGGCCTGTAGCTTGGAGGAGCATGGAATGGCAGTGCCAGGGGACTGAGCTTGTGCAAATGGTCAGCATATGGGAGTCAGCACCCTGCTCCCTGCAGGGATGCCCAGGGCCAGGGTCAGTCTGTGCAGGACTGTGCCAGGGCTGATAGCGCACTCAGTGGTACAGATCAGATGATGGTGCAAAATACTGTGCTTGGAATAAAGGATCTGAAAATACAGCCCATCATCTTTTCATTTGTTTAGGCAGCTCCAGGTTGTGGCTGGGTGCTAGTGAATTGTAGGCTTTCTCTTAATGACCGTATTAATCTCTTGTAAGTCACCACTCATGACTAATTTACTGTATAACTAATTAAAAAGGAGATGAGATGGTGGTAACTTTGCAAAAAGAATCACTGTTTTCCTGTACAGTAATTTGTTCCAAGCCAGTAAATCAGCACACATTTCCTGCTGCGCTAGGGCAAAGCCTGGCAGGTAAGGGGGAGTGCGGGGCACACAGCTGGGGGCTGCAGCCAGCAGCACCTCCTCCAGGCCCTGCAGTGTTATGGGGCTCTCACCCAAGCCTGTGTGGTGCAGAGTTTTCTGCTTCTCATCATCTCACACTGTGTGTGATCCTTGGAGTTACATAGGCAAACTGCTGTGCCCGTCTGTGTTGCTTTCATTCTGCCTGCTCTCAGCAGACAGCAGGAATGTGCAGGCATGGCAGGATCAGGCTGCAGCACAGCAGCTCTTGCTCTTGTCCCCATGACACTGCACTGGACCCCTCAGTGTAATCAGTGAGGATAAGCTATGCCATCAGAGCCATCCTGAGAGGCCACAAGTCATTTAAGGCATTTATTTACACTAACAAAATCAATTAAACACTGACAGGAATAACCACCTTGGGAGAGAACTATGCTTTAGAACAGGAATCTTACCGTCTTCATAACAGCTGCAGTTAGAGCAAACAACACAATTTCTGTATCATTGAAAAATTAGAAAAAGTACTTTATCTCCATTTTGTTCAGGACCAATTAACCCTAGTACGATAAAATTAATTCAGCGCAGATTGTGCTTGTTTAAAAGCCTGGTGTGCCAAAGCCTCCACGAGGCTGGGAGCAGGGCGGAAGGTCTAACAGGGATCTCCTGTAGCCAGAGCTACTCTCTGAATGGGGTCATGGCTGTAGAACTGCTGCCCAGAATCCCTGCAGCCATGCAGAACTCTGGTGCTCCCCTGCAGATGCTTCTGGAGCTACCTGCAGAAAGGATATTGATTCCTCATGGAAGTAATCCTCAAATTATGTCCTAACCCAGAATTTCAGGGGCTTTCCCTGAAGGAAACGCAGGCTTTGTACAAACCTGGCACAGCACAGCTCAGCACAGTTCTAATCCAGGCTACAGCCACAGCCATGCCGTCTGACATGGAGCTGCTGGGAGGTTGCAGAGTGCCATGCCCCAGCATCAACCCAGGCACACACACAGGCTTCTGGCTGGGATGTGGCTGCTGCCAGGCCAGCCTGGAGCACACAGCTTGCAGAGATGTCTGTTCGCCTGGCAGCAGCAGGGGAAAACACAGGCAAAGCACTTGTAGACCTGCTATCAGCAGTGGGCTGCTGAGGGGTACTGGTCCCAAAGGCCCAGAGGTTGCTAGCTCACAACCACTCATGGTGTGGCAGGCAGTTCTCCGTGTGTTTCCATTGACGGTTCCCTCCGTCCGCTTCTTTGCAGGAGAAACGCATTGCTTCATTGGATGCTGCCAACGCACGGTTAATGAGTGCCCTTACTCAGCTGAAAGAGAGGTACAGCATGCAGACGCGTAATGGGATCTCCCCCACAAACCCAACTAAATTGCAGATTACAGAGAATGGAGAATTCAGAAACAGCAGTAATTGTTAACCCGCGGAGGGCGCTGCCGCAGGAGGAGGCCTGGCCAGAGAGACCCGTGCAGCAGCAGGTGTGAGCCGCGGCTTCAGAGAACGGCTGCTCTCTCCCCAGAGAACCCAGCTCCTTACTGCGGACGGCGCGCTTGACTGAGCCTTTGTGGGAGATGCTAATGCCAGCACATTGAGGGGACGGAAAGATCAAGTGTGAGATGAGTGGCATAAGGAAATAAGATATATTTGAGCATTGCTGTCACTGTTGGATTTAAATCAGTGTTTAATGTTTAAACAGAAGTAACCTTTTCCTTCCAAGCTGCCCAGAGGATACGCCTCTCCCCTCCCAACAAGGAGTAACGTCCTTGCCACTGCAGTAAGCAAAATGCAGGGAGCTGGGCAGAGCCTGCAGTGGGCAGCACGCTCAGTACAGGCAGCGCATGCTGGAGGGCGGCAGGAGCCTGGCCTGCTCCTCATGTGACTCCCCCTGGAGCACAGCCCCATCCCCAGAGCAATCCCTGAGCCTTTGGCCTTCCTTATGTAGCTTTTGTGCTGCCCCTGACTTTTGCAGTGGGTAGCTGTCCAGAGGGCATCTGCACAGCAAATTAGAGTTTAATTAACTCTGTCCACACAGGGGCAGAGCCCAGCAGGATGGTCAGGGCTCACTCAGTACAATGTGGGGGCCATGTAGAGAATGTGGGGGCCACGCAGAGGCCGGCTGTGGGGCCCCGGGCGGTCCCTATGAGCAGGATAGGCCCCAGGCTCCTGTGTCAGTGGAGGGAGGACCCGGGCCCTGGAGAAGGATTTCTTGGTTCCACTCCCAGCTTCTGCTCTCACAAACACTGGGGACAAGTCTTTGTAAAGCAATAGTTCCGGGGCACTGCGTTCCCTACCACACACATAACAGAGAACAAATTAAAGGTAACCTGAGCTTGCTGTCCCCAAGCTGTGAGTGAGCTGCAGGGTCTGGATTTGCTGCTGGTGCCCACTGTGGAGAGGGGGAGTGCCAGGCTGCAACGTGGCCAGCTTCATGCTTGACAAAGAGTTCATTGTGGGGATGTCATGCTCTGTGCAGAGATTTTTTACTGTTTCTGGGAAGAAAAAAAAGGCAAAGAAACAAGAAGAACATGGCCATGAAGAACCATGAAGATCGGTAACTGTATTTCTTTTCTTTCACAGTATGCATTAGAAAAAAAAAGAGCCCATTTTCTGGAATACTGTCCTCTTTAAATTGGGAATGAGCACTGCATGGAAATTAACCGGCCTGAAGAATGTAAAACATGGTCATAAGGGAGTAACCAACAGGAACAGCAGCCACCACCGAGAGCCCCCTTGTCAGGAGCACTGTGCAGGCATAAGCCAGGATTAGACTTTCCTAACTGCCGAGACACGCAGCCCCGGCACACACAGACGTGTTGCTCAGCGGAGGGGTCTCCTCCTTAACGGGGGATTGTGCCGCTGACCCGCCGCCACGGTGTTTGTTGGTTTGTGGTTGTCCAGTTAGTCCTTCACGACTCCCAGTCTCAGAGCAGGTCACTCGGACCGAGAGCCAGAGAGATTTCTCTGAGACACGGATGACAGTGTACAGTGTACAGGACATCTGCCTATTCCTCCCATAAAGGTTAACACACTGCTGACCGCCTGTCCCAGCTCCTCCTGCCACGTGTAAATGTACAGTCAAAGGTACTAGGACGTTCACTGAGCTCTGCACAGCTTAGGTACCACCTGCAGCCTGAGCAGGACGTGATGTGCCATAAGCTCTGCACTGCCATGCTGCAAGGCTCACTAACAGCATCTTTCCTCATGCAATTGCTTTCAAAATTTAAGATGATTTTTTTTTTTAATTTTTGTAAATGTTTGTCTGTTGCCTGGAAGCCCTGGGCCAAGCCTGGTGCGGCTGCAGCTGCTGCAGCTCCGGTCCTCGGAGGAGCGAACGCATTGCTCTGCACTGAGGGCTCCACACCCCACCAACGCCTGCAGAATGGTGCAAGTGCTCAGAGACCCCAAAAGGAGCTCCTCAGAGAAAAGTAATCACTAAGTGTTTATGCCAAGTACAGCATGTGGAGAATAGCACAGATGTCTTTGAAGAACCTGACACAGCTGACAAGGTTACAACTGGAGTAAGACCCAGACAGGTTAGGAATACACAGGGTTATGTGAACAGTTTGGTTCATACACATAACTCCTGCTGTTGTTCTTTATATACATGATAAGAACCCTGCTAAAAAAGACAATTAAGCTGCTCCTGCCCTCAGATGTATTTTTAGAGTCAGTTGTTTCTGAGCTCCAAAATACTGGTGTTGGGAGAGATGGAAATTGTTCAACATAAAGGAATGGAAGCACTACCAGGGCCCAGGGCAGACGCCCCACAGGCAGCGCTTCCATTTGTATGTGAACAAAATCTGGGGGTGCAGTCAGTGCCCTCTTAAGAGCTGGAAGAAAGACCCACCCCCAGCACAGCTGGTTAGTGCTGAAGCAAAGTGCAGTAAATCTGCTTGCCCCCAGCCAAGGCACTGCTTTTATACCACCGTTCCCCTTGTTGCTTTATTTCTCCCCAAGATCTGTCAGAAAATCCTGGGTAACCTCGAATGTGCGCATCGCTGAGCACATCACTGAGCACATCACTGAGCACATCACTGAGCACATCACTGAGCACACTGTCCTGCTGCAACAGCAGGCTGCTCAAGTCCTTCTGCAGTCAGTCACTAAAACATAAAACCTTCCAAGTTCCAGTGCCAATACCTTCTGGAGTTGCTCAGTTTCCTAAGCCAGTATGAAACAGAATTCCAAGTAGAACGAGATCTTTTTACAGTGGAGCTTCCCCATCCCCTTGTTCCTGCGTCTCCTTATTCTGCAAGTATCAACAACTGGACCTAAGTACAACCCTCCCATGTCAAGGTTTGGGGAATAGGTTCTAAGATCCAGGCTCAGCTCAGTTCTGTTACTTCTGTTTGTGTTTCTGTTATTTATAAACTGTACATTTTTGTGTGTGTGTGTGTGTGAGAGAGTGGCAGTGCCAGGTGCCCAGCTGCAGCCCCAGCCCTGATGCCTGGCGTAGCAATAGAGGCAATTAATCACAGGAGGTGCTCACAGCACCGCAGCAAAGCAACCACTATGCGTAATGTTTTGTGACCTGCTCCGTTTTCTTTTTCATTCTTGCGCTTTACTAAAATAAGAGGCTGTTCTAGTGCAAA
Organism: Lagopus muta; assembly: GCF_023343835.1. NCBI lineage: Eukaryota > Metazoa > Chordata > Aves > Galliformes > Phasianidae > Lagopus > Lagopus muta. The sequence goes on from NC_064451.1 coordinate 8,601,385, forward strand.
CTTGTCAAAGTGTAAACAAGACTAAAACACACTCAGATTTTTATCTTAATACAAGTCTTAATATTTTTTGTAAATGTTTTCAGTGTTTACTGTAACGTATCTATCTCACTAACGGTTGTATATAGTAATTTACTTCTGGTACTGCTTATTTGGTCAAGATTTGGCTGTATCTCACTGCTGTTCAGCAGAGGTGGACTCCATCTGGCAAATCTGGATCCAGCCCCAGGTTATGATTTCAGCCTCCTCACTACGAGGGAAGGAGGAGCAGCCAGGGATCCAGGTTTGAGGTTGGCCCACCTCAAGAATTCTGTTTTAAGAGTTATGATTTGGGGTTTTGTTGATCTGTAGCAAACAATTCTGGAAAAAAGAAAAAATGATGAAAACTTTGTGTAAAGGGGGATTAAATGGACTGAAGGATACTCTGGGGACTCTGCAGTCCCATCCTTTTGGACAGGGATTATGGCTTAAATGCAGTGCCAACTAACTGGAGGACTCAGGTCCTTCCCCATGCCAATTAATACTACAGCACAGTCACCAGCCCCTTTTGCACCAGATTAAGCAAATCCTGCTGCCATCCAAAGAGTCCTGTGTCACTCTGCATTGTCATTTGAGTCTGGTTGGTTTTGTTTTCTGCTTGTAAAGCACTGATTGCACTGTGAGAACATGCTGAGTCCGCCGGCCTGGCAGCCAGCCCGCAGGTCGCAGGACATGGGTTCTGCTGTCAATATTCCCAAAGGGAGAAGGGACACAAGTGGACCTGAGTGAGACACCACGGTCTCTGCTGGGAGAGCAGCCCCCAAATTGCATCCAGCGCTGAGAATGCTCATGGGCTCCTCCTGTTACTTAAATCCATACCAACGTGCAACATAAGACACACTAAGGTCTGATCCAGGACTCGCAGCACCCTGCCCAGCGTGGAAAGTGCGGGCTCACAGCCACCACCATTCCCCAGCCCCAGAGGACACTGCTCAGCCACAAGGCTCATCTCTGTGGCCCTGTGCTGCTCGGATCCAGCTGAGCCCTGGGCCAGCCCTGCAGGGCTAAGTGGCACCTTTTCCCTCGAGGAATATCAGAGGGAGGGGATGGGGGAGCGAGAGATGACAGAAGCATGGGCTTTCCAAACCAAATCCAGTCTTGAGAGCATCGTACAACATTCAGAAACAATCATGCTTGGAAAAAGCACTGACTTCACAGGTTACCTGAGCTGTGACATTGCTGTAAATTCCACGTGGTTCTGCATCAGCTGCCAGCACCCCAAAGTGCAGTCTCCATGTTCACATATTCCTTTATCATACATCACTGTGTCTTAAGATATACCTCTCTCTGTATATCTGCTTAAGCTGATACTTGTTCCTGATAAGCAGTCGCTATGTTTTATATCCTCTTATAAAGAAAAAAAATCTTTTTGTAAGTATGTTTAAAAACAAAAAAAAATGCAAAGTGGAAGTGTTTGCTGAATCTCCTTCAGCTCCTTTTAAACTATGTAATAATGTACAGAGAAAGTTGTTGGTGTTCAAAGAAATGATGTGGCCGTGCAATTTATGTACATTTGCAATTAGAAATATTAAAGATTTATTTAGATATTTTATGTAAGTGCTCCGGCACCTCTGCTCAATCCTTTCCAGGCTACAGCACCCTTGCCAACTCCGTGCAGCCACGTCCCACCCACATCCTCTGCTCACAGCACATCCCAACCCTCTGGGGTGGGCACAAACCCCATGGGCTGTGCAGAGCTGCTGATGACAGTGTGTCAGTGCTCGGGCACCAGAACAGCCCTGCAATCCCAGGAAAACCTCCATCCAGCCCCTGACAGCCCTCCTGCCCAGCACAGTCACGATGCCCCTGGGCACATCCTTCCTGCACCATGGCCCTGGGTGCGCGGTGAGGAGCTGCTGGTGCTGTTCCTGCAGCAGCCACCACGACCTGACCCAAAAGCACTGGGATGCTTCCCCTGTGCAGTAATGGCAGGGCTGGGGCTGCCTCACTGCTGTGCTCCCAGCACCACACACCTCACCTCTCAAAGGCCCCTCCCTGGCTTTCTCATAAAAACAGCAGAAAATGTAGAGGAGTCATTAAAATGCCAGGTAGCATCAGCACCTCTGCATCATTAACATCACCGTAATTAGCTCCTCCGAGAGAGGGGAAAAGACAGGCTGGTGGCATCAAAATGAGGAGAGATGCAAAGAGTACCTGTGGCTCTTCCCATGCACAGCACCTCCCACCCAGCTGGGCACTGGCCATGGGCTCCCAGTGGCACCGCCTCCCTCTGTCCTGCTCCACCAATGCCAGCAAAAACACAGGGCTGAAATCCTCCCTGTGAACTCGCTTTCCCCTCAGCTCCATCCTGACCCCATTGCAGCATTTGCTGCTATCGCTTGCACTCAACCACAGCTGCCCTGGGGACGAGCCCAGCAGCCAGCCCTGCATTGGCCACAGGCTGCACAGGAGGGAGCACTGCCACTGCAAGGGCTTGGAACAAAACAAGTCCTGCCCTCTCTGCGCAGCTGAAACCGTTTGTGCTGCCATGCCAAAACAAACTGCAGGAGCTCCCAGGCATCCCACAACATACCTGACACCTCTGTACCCAAGTCTTAATACCTGGGCACAGGAGGTCTGGTCTGGGAGAGGTTTGAGTCTTTTACACGTGGAGTTTAACCTTGTTGGCTTTGAAGGTCAAGAAAGGAAAATCTCTCAGAAAGAAAAAGCAGCCCAGGAAACCCAGGGCATCAGAGTGCTTCAAGGAGGGATTAGTCAGTAACACCTCGATTTGAATAAAACCTCTTCAGCATTCTGTTACGGCTTCATCAGAGCAGAGCTCAACTCTCAGCCGAAAATACCCAGAACAGCTGGGAGCACTGACAGCTCTCAGCACTGGAGCCTCCCAGCCTCTGGCTGCAACCACTCCCAGCAGGTCTGAGCGCAGCGCCGCTTGTCAGAAGGGCAAGGCTGGGAGAAGCAAGGCCCAGAATTGCAAATCAGCAGCCAGAACAAGGGGCTGGGAGGCTGGGGATTGCCAACGTGTTTGCTTGAGCTTTTTAATCGGGAGAGTCATTTTAGCCCAAGACTCATCAGCATTAATAAGTTCTTGTTAATTGCACCCTTGCACATCCGTATCAAGTTCCGTTATGTCAGATCAATAGGCTGCAGGCTGCTTGTGGTGCCATAGTGCCTCCACCCCAGCGCAGGAGCAGCACAGCCTCAGCTCGAGGCAGCCTTGCCCCACTCCACCGCCCTGGCAAAGCTGCCCTCCTCCCCAAAGCTGAGCACCCAGAAGCTCACTGACTGAAGAGCAGTAAAATTCCATAGGAGTTACACATGGGTGCCACTGGCCTTGTTTTCATGAGGGACACGCAGCTGGAGCACAACTGCCCCATGGCCTCTAGCAAAAGACACCAAGCAACATGCCTGCCTCCCCTCTCTTCTGCAAGCAGCCATCCCACAGGTGTCAGACCAAGCCCCACAAGCAAATGCTCTTTGGAGACGCAATTTGGAGCAGCCAATACACAATCTCCAAAGCCTCAGCCCTAGAGATAGGGAGCAGAACTGCTCCCTGCCAGAGAAGTCAATAAAAACAGGCGAGCAAAAAGGAGAGGGCTGGAAGAACAAGAGTCATTAGTGGAAGCTTGTTTGTGCTAATTAGATCATTATCTGGAAACTATCGATGCTGCTATTTCAGCTCCTCTTGCTGTTTACAACTTTATTTTATCCATGTCTACCAGGGAAGCACTTCCTGCTGCCAACTCCTCCTCACTCGGAGCCTCCAGCATCTCCCCAGCTCCATGGCAGGACAGGGAAGAGCACAAAGGCTCCCAAATGCAAGCCAGCTCCAGCGCCCCAACACTACCCTGCAGTACCATTTAAAAACAACGTTAGCAGAGGAGATTAAAGCCACTGAGCCAGCAGTGTGGGTGCAGGAGTTCAGCAGAGCAGGCTGCACACTGCTGTCATTTAACGTAGCGTGTCACCTCTGCCTGGCTCCATTAGCAGCAGAGCTGCTCACAGCCTCAGGTTTGACTCACGCTGCCTTCACTCAGAGGAAAATGTTTTCCAGTTTGTCATTATATGCCCTGCACTGTTATTGATCTTTGAGAGATGCTGTACGAGGTTATTCAGTTATTAAAAAAGAGGTGAGAGGAAGAGAGAGAGAGATTTGGACACCTGTAGGATCTCTGCAGTTTCCTACCCGGCAGCAAGCACGGTGCCACGTCACATAAATAATATTGATGTAGGGCCTTAACATTATCAGATTTTCCCATTGCTGGTGTGAGCTGTAATTGAATAACCCTGACCATTTGATTTTTCACATCTTTGAGGAGTAAAACCTGAACGACAGAGATCCCAAGCTGATTGCTTTTGATTTATTACAGTCAATTTTTTTTCTGCCTGGAACCCATACTCCTCCCTCATCTCTCTGAGCTGAGGGAGAACAGCGAGACTTGGACTGAAGAGGAAAACACGAGGCCAGAAACTCAGCCTACAAACTATAAACTGGGGAGTTGGGCTTGGAGTATGTGAAGGGCATTCCTACTTTCACCTGCAATGGCGGCTGCAAGCAAGACTACCGCTCGGGTCTGCATCACTACAACTGGCTTTTGATTTTGTCTTTCACGGCATTTTTGTGCCAGTTCCACACTGTACTTGTAGGAAAAGAAAAAAAAAAGGAAATTAGCACTCACACAGGTGAATTTCTTTCTGTCATCTCCCACAGAGCTACCTCAGGCACAGGTGATGCATTGCCTCGGTGGGACGGGACAGCCACGGCAGCCCAGCTCCCTTCCCACAAAATCCCTGGAGATGTGGGGAACCTCGTGGCCCCATCCTCCCAGGATCACCCTGCTTCCATCCTGTGACCATGCAGTGCACCAAACACTCACTCACACATCCCAGAGCCCTCACTGCGTGCAGCCACGTGAAGCTGCTCCCATGATCAATGCTTGCTTCCCCGAGGCTGATGGCTGTGCAGTAATTGCTGTAGGTGCCTTGGAAATTAAGATACAGCATTGTTCACTGGAAATTACAGTACAAGGCTGTTCACAGAAGTACAAGAGCAGAGTGTAACTGGTATGGCAATAAAAGGCATGGAGGGCAGAGCTGAGTGGACAATGAGGCCCAGCTCTGTGATCCACATCAGATCCCTGCGCAAGCTGAGGTGTCACAAACGTACGAACCTGATGGACTGATTCCAAGGACACCAGGATGGGAACATGGAGACGCTAAGCTGAATGTTTGCTACCCTGAGCCAAGACTTATTTTCTGACCAAATGCTGTCCTCTGGGTGAACTTTGCTCATTTGGCCCTCATTGTAAATACCCAAACACACCTCCATCCAAAAAAACAACCAGCCTCCATGGCGCGACCACTGCTCACTGAGTGACTCTTTAAAAACAAGGTGAAAGAATCTTACATCAATCAGAATAAAGGTACGTATGACAGAGCCCCTCAAGCTCCACCTGTGTGGTAAGAAATAGCTTAAGAGAGGGGTGTCAGGAAGATACCACCACAAACAAGTCAGACACAGACCATCTCTGACTTCTGGGACCAGCCAGTGGTTAATGGTGAGACTGGTTCATCTCACATACTTGGTAGAGAGCACATTTATACCCATCAATTCAAAAGAACTTGTAATCCATTGCTTTAATAAACTGCACTGTTTGCTAAGCTAGCCATAAGAGCTCTCTATCTGAGCGTGGCTCAAACTCTGCTAATAAAGAGAGGCTGTGTGAACCCATCGGGATGTCACCAGGCAAATGGGGCAGTGATGCCGAATGCCACCCAACAGACCATGCATCACTGTGAATCTAAGCTCAATCACTAACTGCTCTGATAGCTGAGGACAAGATGAAATGCACACAAGGGGTTATTTTCAGCCAAATTACGTTGCCCTTTAACACACCAGTGCAACAGGAATGCACAGAAAGGTCAGTGTGGCTCTGCTGCACTCATGAGGTGTGAGCAAGCCCGTACTCAGCTCCTGCTGACCTTTCCTGCAGAGCTCACCTGCATCCCTGGGCTGAGCTCTGGTTAAAACACCCCCACTGCACTGTTCAACAGAAGCGTACTCAAATAAATCACCTCAAACTTAGAAAATGCCATTAGCTATTAACAAACACTCCAGGCCTATAGGTGAAGGTAATTCAATATGATGTGCTTGGGCATGCAAGGTAATAGGTTTCAGCTGAATACCCTGTGATGCAGCCTCTTCAAGAGGAGGTTAAATGAGGCTGAGACAGGGACCAGATGGATTTATTTGGGTAGCAGGTTTTTTTTTGTGTTTGTTTTTGTGTGCATCATCTCTGTGCTTAAGGTCAAGAGAAAAGGAGAGCGGCAATAAAAGCATGAGCTCTGCTACACACAATTGGGCAGGCTAGCACAGGGCTCAGGTCCTCACCCTTCTGAAACAAATCAAGCAAGCAGGGCTATCCTGCCTTTCTGCACTCTCATGATCTGCCACTGCTGGAAGCCTCTGCTGTTAAGTGAGCTGATTCAGAAGAAAACCATGATTTCTCCTCCCAGAACTATGCATTAAAAAAAAATAATAATGGAATAAGCACCTCTCCCACACACAAAGAAAGCTGAAAGCAGTAACTCTAGCGGCAGTTAGAGACACAGAGAGAGGCAGCAGTGATCTCGCTCACATTTTTAGGACAGCTTTCTCATTACTGAGCACACCTGAGCGCCTGCAACGGAACCTGGGTGCGCCTGCAGGCAGAGGCATTAGCAGCCACACCAGCTGGCACCTCTGCAAGTAGGCATCAGCTACAAAACCAGCCACTGCCTGAGAGCAATGAGCACTCAGCTGGGGCTCTGCTCTGAGAGGTCTGCACTTGCTCAACTGTGCAGCAAGAAGCAGAGCGGCCCAGCAAGAGCAGCAGCCTCAGTAACTGGCCCTGATTGAGCTGCTGCTGCAGCTTGGCCTGTCAGAGCCACTTCTGTTAACCACCGTGCAGAACACTAGCGAGGATTTTACAGCAGTTAAATCAGGAAGTGAATAACCCACGTAACTAGACAGCAAAGCACAACAAGGCATCGGGCTAAGCAGCTTGGGCCAGTGCTTGTCAATGCCTCAACACTTTCATTAGGAATGGGAGCAAATCATCACCTGGAGCACTTCACAGCCAGCAATCCCAGTCAACACGAAGGAAAGCCCCAGGCCCAAGGCAGGACCACCAGTACAACAAGAGGATAAAGCTGACAGTCAGCAGCAGGGCTGCAAGAACAGAGCATCTCTGGCCTGGCCTAACCCAAGGCAGCTGACCCATCTGGCACAAACTGCAGGGCACTATAAGAGGGACGGGCACAAAGCTTGCTTCTGGCAGCAGCTGGCAAGAAAGGTCACAAGGAGCCCACTGCAGGGACGGCAGCACAGGGCTGCAAATATGCATGGCCTCAATCAGAGGCAGCAGTTACTTCCAAATTCATTTTTAATTGGAAACAATACTCAATAAAAATCATAGCTTTAATTGCTGACTGTGCCACCAGTAAGTTTTTACAGCCATCTTGTAAGCAAGAATAACAGAGACTACGGCAACCGTGCACAGACCTGTTCGTCACAGAAACTGGAAGCCACAAAAACTGTTTGGACGGTGGCAGGTGCCTGGCAAATTCAGCCACACATCAGAAAGGCTGCAGATAACGGCAGGGCAGCTGGCTCTCAGCACTGCTCTCTTGCCACACAGATCCCCATTACACAGCCTGCCCCAAAGGACAGCTGGAACAAAGCTCTGCCAGAGGAGACAGAAGGAGCTCCACAGTCCCACGTCTCTCCTTGCCAGTGCTGGCAGGGAGCTGGGGAAGCTCAGAGCTCTTCAGTCAGCCCTTACACAGCTCCCCAGCACTGGTAACGTCAGGGAGAAGCACACAGTCCAACAGTCTAATTTCTGGGTAACACCAAAAACAAGCACAATAGCGAGACAGAAGGTGAGAGTTTGATTCTCCCCTCCTTCCTAATGACAGCAATGGAGAAGCAGGAAGACAAAAGCAAAAGCAAAGGAAAAAACCCGTAAGTTAAAAGCTGTGATAACAAGAGCTTCAAGAAAAATAAACCAAGTGAACCACTTCGATTAAAACAGAGGGCAAGGGGTGAGCAGAGGGCAGGAAAAAAAAAGACTTTTCTAAAGCTCTGTTTATGTTCCACTAAAGATCACTCACTCTCACAATGAGCAGCAATCCTCGGGGCTCCGGCCGCCTCCTCCTGCACTCACTGCTGTGGGCTGCAAAAGGAAACCAGATTCTTCCCCTTTTATCTGCACGGATTCCCTCAGTCCAGGACTTGTTAGTAGAGCATTTCCTAACAGCGCTTACAAATCACTACTGAATTTGTAGCCGTTTAGCAGTAACCTGAGCAATATTACTAGAGCTAGAGGCAAGCACTGCCGGGCTTTCAGGCAACCCTCGGTGCCACCACGCCAACCCCGCCGCTCCGCCCGGCAGCACCGATGCACTAAAGAGGCTCCTCCGTGCTTCGCGAAGTTTCCATCAGCTCTGCACGTGGCAGAGCGCGGAGGCGGAGCGAAGCCCAGCAGACCGCGGGCCGCGTGCCGTAGCCTGGAACCGAGCGGGCCGCCCGCCCGTCACTAATGGAGAGCAGTAACGACTGCCACGAGTGACCCCTCCGTTCAGGGACAGCCCGCTGACAAGCACTGCTCGTTAAATACACGTCGTTACGTAGTGCCAATACGCGTTTTATTCAGCAGTCGCGATCCCCATTTGGCCCTCGAGGCACGCTGCCCCAGCCGCCCTCCGCCCGCAGAACCGATGCTCGCGTCCCGCCCGCCCCGCCGCACCGAGCTCCCCGCGTTTCTGCCCCGCTCTCACCTCAGTCCCTCCGGGCTGTTCTGCGGCTCTCCGAGCTGCGGGCACCGGGACCGCGGAGCCCCGCGCCGGTTGGGCTGCGTCCCGCAGTCGGTCCCGACGCTCCCAAGGGAGCGGACGCAGCGCCGGGGCGCGGAGCAGCTGCGCGCTCACAGCGCTACGACCTCGGCCGGAACGAGCGCCCAGCCCGGGCAGCTGAGCCGAGCGGCTCGGCCCGCCCTGCACAGCCGTGCGGGATTGCGCCGCGAGGGAGCGCGTGTCGGCATGGCGCCGAGCGGCCCGGCACAGCTCGTGCGTCGCATTCCGTGCTTTAAACGACTGACAGAAGCAACGGACGGCAGAGCAGAGCGGCGGTCCCGCGCCAGCGCCGAGCCACAGCCGGGCGGGAGCGGAGCCGCAGCCAACGCCGCTCCTTGCGGTATTTGTCCTGCAGTCGTCCCAGAGAAGGGCTGTTGGGGTTTCCACAGAGCGCATAGCTGGGCACAAAGCATAGCACAGCGCGTTCAGCTTTAGCACCGTTTGCAGCCCTTCACGTTATCACAAAAGTAGGGCTGTGGAGCAGCACGGGGCAGCCGTGGCCGTGCCCCACACGCGGTCCCAGGCCCCTGTCAGGGTGCCACCATTGTAAGGGTTTCATTTGTTGAACATTTATCACCTCTAAAACTCAAAGAAAGGAATCCCGTGCTCTGGAAACCGCCATTTCCATGACAGGCTGAAGCCAGAGGGCAGGCACTAACCTAATAAAGCTGCAGAGATCAATCTCATCAAGCAGATGGAAAGGCTCGCACTGATGCACGGTAATGCCCCGAAGAGATGAAGCAGGGGAGATTCAGCTTCAGAATGAAGACACTTGTCTTCCAGAAAACAGTGTAGAGCAACACAGGAAGATAAACTAATAGAATCAGGCAAATAGACCCATCACTTTATTAGGCAAGCTGAAAAGCAAAACTGTGGAATTAGGAAGAAACTCAGTAAACCATGATGGAAAAGAAAACAAATTAGAGGGAACTAGGCAATACTGAGAAGCAGATTGTCACTGTCCATCAGACAGAAATCAGAGTAAGGTCGGGCAGGGCTGGCAAGGAACAAAGAGCTGTCACCATGACTGATTGCAGTGCAGGTGGGGAGGCTCCTGTTTCATGTGTGCACAAAAAAGCCAGCAGGGAATGAGAAGCCACTGAGCAACACTGAGCAGGAGATGTCATAAAGCTCCTTCCCTCTTTAAAGCTTAAGGGCTGTGAGCACAAGCAAGCACAGAGCTGGTCAGGGCGCAGCTCCACATTGCTATGGAAGACATGTTGCAAGAAAACTACAACCCCTGTCAGAGCAGGCTGGAGCAGCAGCTGAGATCCAAACCAGGCAGGATCCAGCCAGCAGCTGCTCCTCTGCTTCAGATTCAACAGCTCACACAGCTGGGAGCAATGTCCTGGCCACACCATAGCATCTGCAGAGGCCCCAGCCCCTTCCAACTCAGAGCGTGAGAGCATGCACCTACCCTGTGTCCAATGAACTAGGAAAAGCTCAGATCAGAGGAGGATGAGATCCCTCCTCATCACAAAGGTTTCCACACTGCATTTTCCATCTCTTGAAAGGGGGCTCTGATCACCTGATGATGGGCTTAACACAAAATTAATGCATGGGGAGAGCACCTGCAGAGCAGGGGGAGGAGAGCTGCAGCTGAGACAAACTCTGAAGCAGGTGGACTGGGGTCTCACACCTGAGCAAGCATTAAGTGCCTAATTAGCTCAGTACCTCCATTTCAGAGCTGGTTTTGAAAGAAAGTTGCTAGGAGTGCATGGCAAGTAAAGCAATCTGGGCAGAGAGGACAGTTCAGTTTCAAGTGTCAAATCAACTTAGAGGCAGAAGACAAATTTCAGCCAACTCAGAGGACAAGAGCTCTATGCAGAATAACAACTCACATAACTTGGAGTCAAACAAGGAATCACCCAGCAAATAGAGGCACATTCAGGATAGAGACAAGCCTGCAGGGAGAGAAGATGACCAGACTGAAGTTCTGTACACACTTGCCTCAAATCTGCTTTAGATGTTCAGGTGTTTTACTTGGATTTGTGCCCAGTGAGGAATACCAGACCCAATGTGTCTGATAACAAGAAAGATTTCCCTGGTATGTAATGTTTATATAGGTTCATAAATGGAATACTGAATGCTGTTATTCTCTGAAGAGATTATATTAAAAATACTATTAAAAATGCTTGTCTACATTTCACATATCATTTTTCTGCTAGAAAGCTATCTCAGGATTAACAGATTATCAGTGCATTCGTGTTCATATTCCAAATTCAGTATCTCTGGTCACTTTCTTGTGTTTGCACAGACCACTAACTTAAGGGCTATGTGAAATTGCTTTGGATGCTAAATAGTATTGCAAGTACTGCATTAGATGGGAGGGAAGAGAAATGTGACTTTGCTGTGATGACTCTCGAGTGCACTCCTATTTACTGCACTTTCCCCCCTCTTCCCCCAGGAATAACGTGCCACTCAATTTTCCAATTAGATAAATGTATGAACACTGAGTTACCAGAGGCAGATCATTAAATCTTTTACCTACCCCACAAGGGTCATATTCGAAATAGGAAATAGAGTATACTGCATCAGCCTGTGTATGCACAGGTTATGAAAATCTGTATGAGATCCAGAGAATATAAAGATCTCCAGTGCTCTTTATATACAATAGCTAATTTAATCCACTGATACCAGGGTAACTTCTGTAGTAGTCAAAAAGAGTGTTTTAGGGCATAGGCTGTACTACTTGAAAGCTCCAAAGAAAAGTATTCACATCTGTACTATTTCAAATCCTAGTCTTCTCTACCTCTGTCTTTACAGGACATCAATCACAAGATGAGGGAAACTGTAAGCTATTCTCTAGTAACACACTGCCAATCGCAAGACAAATGTCAGATGTCACAAAACGAGAAGCAACCATTTTTCAACTTGGGAATGTCTTCAAATGTATTACAATGAGACTGAAAAAAAATGACCCTTTCAACTTCGTTTGTTCTGACAGCTGCCAGACCTCAGAGTTTGGCATTTTATCTTCATACTGCAATAATCCTTATGAAACTTCAACAAGGCAGAGGGCAGTGGCATTACGTACAAAAAATTACAAACACTGAACAAAACCAAGTGTCTACTACTGCTCTGACTTGTGTTACAGAAAGAGAAGGAAAAGAGAAGCAGATACTCCCACAGTTGTTATTATAACACATGCTAGGTATTAGATTCTTGCAAGCCAACCTTGACTTCTGTGTTGCACTGCCATGCTCACTTGGGAAAACAGCATGCTGTTTAAAACAAAACATCAGAAAGTAAATCCTAAACATTCCCTAGAGTAAAAAGTCACTCCATACTGAGTGTGCAGTCAGTCCTTGACATTCAGTGTGAGGATTTTCTCCACACTGACAGCACGATTCCTGTATGGCAGACAACAATTCTTGTACGTCAGCCACTGGAAGATTCAGACATCAAGATCAGGTCATTTGCTCAAACCAAAGCTCACTGCCCAAACATTGTGCCTTCTTAATATTTTGTCATTTTTGACAGTATGACAAGCGCTGGAACATGAGTAGATTGTTAACATTAAATAATAAAACAAAGGAGGAAAACCACATTATACATTATCATCATAAAATATGAGACCAGAAAAAATCGACTGAACAGCACCGATGCACCAAGTTATCTGTGTCCTTTTCAGCCAGTCTGTCTCTGCTTAGCCCCCTCCCCAAGAGTGTGATTATGCAACTCACAGTTCATTGCTTGAAAAATAAGAGTAGAACTCCTCCAAAAGAGCTCCAGTGGAGTCCAGCATTCTTGACAAAATATCCTGTTGAATAATATAGATCTAAGTTGTAGATAGAAGAAAAATGAAGATTATGTGCAAAGTCCAAAAAAATCTGCTCTAGGTGTTACCTAGGCCCAAGTAAGATAGCAAACACCAAAGTAGTATGAAAATCAGCAAACCTAGAATACAATTAGTTTAGCCTAAAGTGACCGGATTGGCCTTCTGGATGACTTCTGGACCTGGTTGACTTCTTACACCTTCATGCAGTAAGGCTCTTTGCAGCAACAGTGCTTACTACTTGAAGAAAAAACAACACTGAAGTCAACAAATGTTACTTAATGAAGCTTGGTTGCTTGTGTTTTTTTTTTTTTTGCTGTGAATCATTGTGATCTTATTGTTTCTGCAGAAGCAAAAAGACTCAAACATCTCTCATTTTTCTTTAAAAAGTTAACAGTACTTCTTATGGCAAGGACACGTACAAAGTAGAAGCAGAAATATGATTTCAGAGGTTTAAGACTGAGTTATAAAGGTAAGTGCATAGCTATGGGCAACGAGCAGATCTGTACCAGTACCGACAAGCCCAGTCCAAGCAACTGAAATAACAGGGTCAAAGCCTGAAGTCTGACCAAAAATATAATCCCAGGTTTTTGTTTTCAAAACCACACAACTGGAATTTGCAACTGCAGCTCCTTAATTGGTGTCCATGATACATTTAGTGCATTCGAGGCACGTAATTTCTTAACATGAGTGTGCCTCTCAGGCGGTGCACCCAATTCCCATGATGTTGGTTATCTTCTCACTGTCTGTTTGTTCTTTGTCTTCACCTTCAAAATAAAAGCAGTTTGTCACGTGAGATGCACTGTAGGCTCAGTGGAGAGGTTAAAAAAATATAGTAGCCATTGTGAAGAAGGATCAGTATTTAAGAACGGGACTTTTTGAAGAGCATAAGTAGGAAAAAAAAGGAATTCAAGAGTCTTTTCCACATCCTGCAGCTTATACACAGCTGAGATTAATTCTCAGTTCTCTCAGTCTCTCCCTGCTCCTGGTGAAACAGCAGCAGGATAGCGATGACTTCTGCAATCTGCAAGTTTACCAGCTGCGGCCGTGCGGTTTAGGAGGGGTGCGTGCAGAGCTGGGGTCACCTCAAGTCCATCTGTCGGACAAGTAACCGCTGCACCTCGGCGCTCCACAACCCCCCGGCCACAAAGCAGGCGCTTCTCATCCAGGGCAGCCAGGTGATACTCACAGAAGTCAATCAATGATGCCACCTGCTCATGAAGAGGGAGCGACTTGTATTTTTTCTGAGCCAAACAGAAGAAAGCTTCAACAAAGGCTTGCAAACACATCCCTGCAAGGAAAGTGACTTTAAAGGAGATTCACAGCACATAAACATAACAGTACCTCATTGCTGTGCTACCAGCGCCAAACGTCTACGGGCCAGGTATGAACATAAAGTTGTGCAGTTAACATATTTAATACAGCAGCCATATACAGTGTGGAAAAAACAGAGGGAAAAAAACAAAAATCAAAGACCAAAAGACAAGGTTCTGTCTGCGTGTAACACACCTGAGCCCGTTCGGTGTCTCAGTACAGCATATGCCCAGGCTGTGTTGCAGACAGCTATTTCACTGAGGCTATTCCTGTTTTTACAGACCCCAGGCTGACCAGCACCCAGGCAGCCTGAGCCAAACTGGTACTGCAAAGACTGCTTTCAAGATGCTGTGCAATTAAGCTGATGTACAACCAACTGTGGTTTCTCTTGCCTCAAATATTAAGTTGAAGGCAAATCAGACACACACTAACACACTGAGCTTCAAAGAAAACATTTTGTTGGTCTCCTTTTTCTCTGTATATCACTTAGATGTCTTGGCTCGTGTCAATCAAGTGCCAAGCGTTCTACAACAGAAGTTTCACTTCAACTGAATGAAAAACAAACAGCTGAATCATAAGAAGGGAAAGTGGTGCAGTGCCAGAAAATCCTGCTGCTGTAACAAACTCTCTGCCCCTTCACAACCTAGAGTACACTGCAGTACAGAACTCTTCATGTGTTCTTTGATCACATTAACCTGATAACACATTAGCACAGACAATGGAAAGAAGGGCTGCACATTAACTGCATATTAACATATTATATGTAAAACCTTAAAATAATGCCTAATTTCATTTTTCATGAGTAGAACCATTCCAGCTGCCCTGTGATTTAAATGGCTCTCCAGTTTGAGTGCACACTTTAAGAAGTTCAGTTTAGGATGAGGTTTGTTTTTTTGCACGTATTTTTTTCTAACAACACTGGTTTATCGATGCTGCAGGAAGAACACCTTTCCTAAATATTACAATTACATTCTAAAGTATAATTTCTCTCAACTAAGACTGCAGCTGAGGTCTCTCACGATCTTGGCTGTAAAACAGCTTCCGAGAGAACTGTTGGGTTATCGGAAAGCAGCAGCTGCCAGCTCAGTAAATTATTTTATCAGTCACGGTGAGCTGCAGGCACAGAAAGCACCTTTAGCAACATCCAGCTGCCTGCTCCGTAAGTGACACTCATGTGAAGCACTGAGTGAACAAAGTTGGAAGCTGCAGTTTTACAGCTACAGTTCTCTATGGGCTACAGCTGGAAGCAGGCCAAATGCAAAGACAACAGAAGGGAGTGGGGAGTTGCTAAGGAAATGATACCAGCTCACCACAGAAACCACACTGAAATCCCAAATGCAAATACTCATTTCCCATGGGTGTCATATCTGTAGAAGAAACTGACTAGACACCACTGACAGACCTGGAAACTTCTCCACATCTGTGAAACTGAGATCCTTGATGTCTCAGCAGAAGAGACCTACAGATCTATTATCCACAAGGGATACCTGAAGTCAGCCTCAACTGGGAGAGTTTTTTTTATTAAAATGTCAAAATAGCAGAAAAGATGAAAGATTCTATACAGTGATGTCCAAAATCAGCCTGGGCATCAGCTGGGCAGCACAGGAGGGATTTTCAGAAGATGTGAGTAAATTAGGCCCCCGAAGTGATGCTCTGCTGCCCTGGTGCTTTCTACCACATTAATACCTGAGTCTTATTTCAGAAATATATATGAAGCAAGTGTGCTTACTTTAACAACCTAAGTCCATAAAATAATCAGCAGAAGAAACCCTTTAGTGATGTTTTGTAACCACCTATTCTTTTGAGCAAATCATTTGCTTTAGTAACCTCAGGTAAACACACAATGCAATTTCGTATTGAGCAACAGAAAATGGGGCATCCTGGTATTATCTCCAGCATCCAGTAGTTCAGAGTCCCCTAATGCTGCATCCATAGCGTGCTGCCACTTAGGACTAAATTATATACAAACATTTACAAAAATTAGGTTTGAAGAGGTTTTCATTGCAAGAAATCCTTTCTAAACTTCAGCGGAGGAAATACATCAGAAGTGTCTCCCTGACCTGCACACAGCTCTGGGCCCAAGGGTCAGCAGTGTGGATCCAGCGCTGTTACAACCATGTCTCACCATGGGAAACTACTTACATCTAACAAAGCCTGTCCTCCAGTGTGAGCAGCAGATAGGAACCGAACTCACAAAAGAAACCACTGACATTTCAATTAGTTTGTTTTCCTTTGAAAGGAATTTATGAGAAATCTGTCTTACAAGCCCCAGGAGGGAATGCAGATGAATTCTCCTCTGGATACAGGTAAACTGAATAGAGTTTGTAACTTCAGAACTGTACAGAAGAGACTTGGATGGTCTGAGAGGTCTGGGCTTTTTTTTTTTTGGAGGTGAAACCGATCTTCATGTCTATGTATAAAGATTAAAAAATAATCAATGTAATCACATTTTTAAAAGGAAACCAAAAAGATCGATGCGATGTTCTCTCCAGCATGCTTATTAAACAGTGAGACATTTTCTGTAATATGCAAATATTTGAAGTGTAACTATCTAACAGGAAGGTATTTGTATTCATTTTCCCAGCCACTCAGCTGCACAACGAAGAAGATACGCGATGGTAACAGAGGAAATCACCAGGGGAGCTGGGAATAAGATCAGAGGTTAATAAACATTTTCCTTTTGGCTTAAAAATTCTGAAGAATTCTTACTGCTGTTCAGCAAACAGCTTCCCATAGCTGCTTTTCTTGTCCAATGTTTTCAAGAAATATATTTTAGTTTAAATGCATTGTCCTGATAGAGAGGTAAATGGCTCAAATACTGAGCTATCGCTGGAAGGGGCACACTGTGAGCATGGGCCCAGCACCTCCTGCACAAGGAGCTCTGAGCAGCTGAAAGGAAGTCCCAGGACAGGAAAATCCCTGGTGGAATAGATCCATTTCCTATAGAAGCCTTTCAGCCATATTGAGTATATTCTTACATTGAACATTACAAACCACGCTGGATGTAAACAAGTTTAAAAGCGACTGAAATGACTAATGCTCTTCCATGAACAAAGAGAAGCATCATTTGCCACAAGGGGTGCTTGTAGGGAAAAGCACTGCTAATCATCCTTAATAAGAGCCAATTTAATGGTGAGCACCGTGTGAGTTTGTATAGAAATCAATTGTCCTTCCCTCAGCCAACACAAAGTCAATGAAAATGGGGGAAAAAAGAAAAAAAGAGTGTATAGTTGGGCAACTGGGAACTCTCTGGAAAGCAATACTGGCAGTTTTCTGTGTCCCCAGAGTAACCAGTTTGGATGACAGAATTAAATCAAAATGAAGTTAATCATATTTATTTCTAGCTCTGGCATAGGTTTTTGTTTAACTCTTAGCTACACCATGTAAGCTACTCCATTAAGGACGTATCTTCTTACACTGCAATTAAGTTGGAAGCTCCATTGGGAATGCCTTTAAACGCTCTCCTGCAACAAGAGTTATGAATGCTAAATTACAAGCGTAACAGGGGCTTATGGCAGATTTATGCCATTAAATAACTGAAAACTAGGAGTGATCTATTCTATAGATACAGGCAAACTGCCATGGAAGTAGCTAGGAGTTGTTGTACATGCCCCAAACAGATGTGCCTGGCTCCCATCATTTTTACTGATAGCTTCAGGGGTGCTTAAGCTATCAAAACCACCCACAAAAAAAAAAAAATCACCAATTTTCATGGTCTTCAAATACAAAATAGCATTACCTGATTCTTTGTGATCAAATCCCATGCTGTTCCACCTTCGTGTGATATCAATGTATAAGATATCTACAGAAGCCATTGAAAAATTGCTGTTACTGAGCTTGCAGTTTCTGTTAAAAATGAACAACAAAAAAAGCAAAACATCTGATTACTTCCAAACTTCCAAGCCATAAAAACCCATGCAAGAGCAACACAGAGGACAATGGGGAAAGTTCTCCCTGTATCCTAAGCACACTCACAGATTTATTTTATGTGCTACTGAACACTGCATGGAAAACAGCAGCATCTCTGGATGGATCTCAGGCATTTGGTGATAAGCAAACGTGGGAGATCTGACACTTGTGTGGTCTGAGCCCACAGGACAGTGTTGATCAGTAGATGAGAATGAGCCATCTGCCCTGCATGGCAGAGCCTGGCAGCATGGCTGGAACTTGTGCATGTGCCAAAGCATCGGCCAAAAGCTCCAGCCAGGAAAAAAAATCTGCGACCATTGCTTATTTTTCTAAGTTGTTTTTTCGAATGAAGAAATTACTGAAGGGGAACAAAAATTTGGGCAGGCAGTCTTTGAAACCACCTGCCCACACACATCTGCAGGCCAATCACAGCTGTATACCGTTTCACTCTTGAAAAAATGAGAGGGAATATTTCACACAATCTGAAAAGAGCAGCGAAAACAGCATTTGGGGAAAAAGGCCCTGTGTTGGTGTGGATCATCTGGTGAAAAGTAAAGAGAACATTTGCCAACGTTAAAAAGTTTATTTAATGTGCGTGAGGAAACTGCCAAGCCGATTTCATTGAGATATGACCATTTATTTTAGTATTATTAAAAGAAAATGTTGGCGTTTATACTGTGTTCATCTGACAAGTGCCAAATTAAGGCTTGACTAAACAACAGAGAATACAGAACTAGAAAACATCCTGCACTGATCTGTAGATAGAGCAGATTGCCTTCAGTATTTATATATCTGTTATTTGTATAAATCAAATTGTTTATATTCATTCCTGACTGCTAAATGCATCTGCATCGAAACAGAATTTGTATTTTAGGAATACATCTGCAGCTGCTGCTGATTTCTTTTGTCATTCTCAATGAAAGACAGAAAATGAGATATTTGCACCATGACTCCAACAGATACATCCATAAAAAACAGAATGAAAAAAAATCCCGCAAAAATAAAGCATGTGAAAAAAAAAAATAAATAAATAGAGTTCCTCGCCACTGTAAGTTGCAATTTCATGATGTAAATCCTTAGTGTGCAGTGCATCAGTAACTGGCATTTGAAATCCTTTGCTTTGGCCTGGGGCCGATGGCAATGCCCACAGCCAGCAATCAGATCTCGAGTGACCCAATTTCATTTGTCATGTTCCTAGTGAATCTCAGGAATACAGCTGTGAGAATGTGACACGTTGACTAGGACTGCAAGTAGTATCTCCCAAAGTATCAGTGACCTGCTGTAGGATAAAAACCCACATTTCTATGAGACGTGGTTTCTCAGGTCAGGCATCTTTGGATATTTCTTTTTTTAAACATGCAGTGGTTCAATGAACTTCAGGGGAAAAGTTCCTTCAGAAGGCACCACTGAACCTACCAGCTCAAAGCCTGCCACGCTAGGGCCTGCTCTTATCCAACAGGAGCTCAGTGACAGCAGCGCTGCCCAGCAGGACCTTGAGTTTCCAGCTGTTCTATTTCACCTCATGCCATTCCTAAATAAAGCACGTTACTAACCTTATAAATGTCCGGAAACCTGTTGGCCCCAGTTTTGTTGTCCCTTTGACGCCAAGGAATCGGATGAACAATGCAGCCACCCTGTCCACAAGACGCAGGTAATTAAACTGCTTGGCGTACTTTGGAAACACTTGCTTGAGACAAAGGGAGGGCAGGGCAGCCTCTGGGTTTTTGCTGGTCTCGTATTCCGGTCCACCTGCTGGTCCTGCATCCAGTAGATCCTCTCTTGTTTCTGACACATGCTCTGAAGTCTGAGATCTGCAGCATGCAAAATAACCATAGCCTACATTAACCTTATCCATGCAAGATTCAACATGTTCTTTTTTAGTTACAAAACACTGCTTTATGAGATTTTTCACAACAATTTATAATCTTACATAAATACTGAAGTTCTCTAAAGCAGAAATCATGCTATAAAGAGTATCTAAAATAATGAGCAGAATATTCAACCTTTCAGAAGGTAACAGACTAATTTTACCTTCTATGTCTCACATAGACAAGAAACCACCAGAAACACCAGTGTGCAGCTACAGTCAGCAAGTTCAGATTAAAAATTGAATTCCATGAAATTTCACAGAACATTTCATGGGAAATGCTTAGAGATTGTTATAATCTAGTGCTATTTAAACTTATTTTCCAGTAACAATTAGAAGCTTCTACATTTCCTGATAAGTGAGGAACAAAAAGCACATTCAGATACATCTGCAAAGAAATCCTAACAGCGCATCCAGAAGCGATACGGCCCACATCGACGCACACTGGCACTTCTCAGAAGAGGACGGCTGGGCAATCCCATTATTTTTTCTTCAAATCCTCTGTGCATACTGTCAAAATACATTATTTCATCTTCACTGTTGTTGCCAAATCCCCTAAATAAAGCTGATGGAGATAACGACGCTCTGCAATTAACGTTACGTGTTGATTCAGGATGGCGTGTTGTTACATTTCCTCTGCTTCTGACACACCCGGATAAAATTAAAGATTGCTCCTGCTGTACGTCCCCAAAATAGGACAGCTGGTGGCAATTGCTTGGCACCCACTCAGCACACACACATCTTCATTTTCTTCCCCGTCGCTTTTCTAAGCACTTATCATCAGGAATAAGTACAATTCACACTGGGCACTAAAAAACTACATTGATCTTTTGTGTTCCTGAACAGAGTTGGTGTCCTTCACAAAGCTCTTTTGGAGCAGAGAGTTACAAACAACATAGTTATTACCCAACCACAACACTGTACAAATTATCGAGCCAAAGCTATAGTAAAGCTGTAATTGCCACTTTGATACTTGGAGGCAAACTTCCTCAGCTCACTTACACCCATCCCTGGGTCAGGACACTGATCCACTGACACACCGCATCTTCTTCCACTCCAGAATACTGAAAGTAAAGACCACTTACAGGAACAACTAATTAGTATCTGCAAAAAAATGTTTGAATTCAATTGTGAGATGTAATTTCTAAAAGCCACTTTTGGAGTCTAGTTTTGGACCCTCTTATAATCCAGGCTTTGAACTTATGCATTCCCACTATAGACGAGAGCAGCTCACCAACGTCCGACCCCAGGTGTGCTCAGCACAGCACCAGCACAGGAACCTCTCACTGCATTCACCACTGAGTACCTGTAATTGTGACCATTTTTTGGCAAGGCAAGAAATTCTGAGTCTTTAAAAAATAAGCAGTTTAGGTAAGGTCGATGGTTCTTCAGTAACGCTGCTCTGCTGCAAATAGCAGCAAATGGCAGAGTAGAAAGGTAACGTTACATTGATATTTGCTTAACTGAGGACAAAAATTACACATTCTTGGTTTCCTTCCTTCTCATGTGTGCCACTGAGTTTCACTGCCACTGAATTTCACTGCCACTGAGTGCCTTCTGGAGGCCAAGAGAGCGACTGTGTGTTCAGCCAAAAGAACAAGTGTGCTGCCACTGTTTTTAATCCTAGGTCTGCTGATGAATTTTAATTCACATCTTCAGCCAGTTGAACCAGGCCATGAGCACATGGGAAACCGTGTACTCAATAAGAGAGAAGGTTATGTCTGTAACATAACTCTCATTTAATTAAGCCTCTGTGGAATTGTAGTCATGCGCTGCTGTTCAGAGAAATCCTGAAAGCTTCCTAATCGTAAATTCAGGAGTATTTTGGATTGTACATTATTCATTAACCGGTGATTTCAGTTAAAAATGTAAAACTTTCCTTTAAAAGATACTGGCAGAGCAGATGAGATTTTATTTTTCCTTTTAAATAGAAAATACCGAAGGATGGCATCATGGAAGTCCTTCCCATCCCTCGGCAGAGGCTGCAGGGGCTCCAGGAGCACAGCTCCAGCTCAGGCCTCACCTGCACGTCTGGAATTCCTTGGCATGCACCTCAGTTTGGGCCCTCAAATAAGTCACTGAAACTTCTGACTGGGAGGTCAAAGATGCACCTGAAAATCCATTGGCAGAGCATGATTCAGGGCTGATTTCAGTTGACATTCTGGCACGAAATAAGCTACAACAGTGAATGGCTATAAGTGAGGTCAGCCTCAGATTCCTGCTGCAATGACAGTTAGTCCCTGTAGCCCCTGACGAAATACAGTGGTTTAGAAGATTTTTCCAGCCTTCTGCTTTTCCATCCCACCTCCAAAAGAAGAGTTCAGCAGTAATAAATGAAGGTAACCAACACTCCAGACATGCTGCTCCTGGGAAATGAGGAGCCTCACAGAAAATCCACCCGCTTTCCAAAACACTGTTTGTGGAATTCATCTCCCTCACATTCCCACAGCAGCTCTGGAGACAGACACAGCTCACTGTACACGAGAGGCAGGATGGGACACCTGTGTAAGATTTTAAAATGCATCATCTCCACCAAATCACAAATGTTAACTTAGCAGCTTATTATGATCTAGGGAAACATTCTGTTCTAGCACAGAGGTGGAACAACAGCTTTCGGCTGGGGAATTTAAACTGGCAGTGTTCTCTTCTGCCCTGCGTTGACAGAAAGCATCCTATATGCACACAATCCCTGGACACTTAGGGTAGAGAAAAGCACATGTGGAAACAGAATTGGACTCCATGCTCATGTAACGAGTTTCTAAGCCAATACCAAAGGGCTTTTTCAGCATCAGAAGATCTCTGCAATCTACTACTGGCTTTCACAAGTATGTTGGGTTTTATTCCTCCATTACAACAGGGGGGTCAATCAAATCATATTCCTGTGTGGATAACCCACGTTTCTTATCTCGTGTTTCTTCTCTCCCACTTCTGTCCCTGCCACAAGCACGGGGCAAACATCCCATTCGATATCTGATCCAAGTATTCACACTCCTCTACAAGTGATCAAAGCTCCTCAACACAATATGAGTATGATGAACATCAAACCCAGCCACAGCAATCCACTGGAGTGGAGGAAAAGCTTTGAACCCAAAGGGGTGGCAGGAAAGCGGACAAGGAAAAGCATAGAGAGGCTATTTCAGTGCTGTAAAGCATGGGGTCACTTTTCAGGAGTGCTTTCAATAAAACTGAGACCTTCAGAATCATGCCTGCATCAGATCCTGTCCCTGTCAATGACACTGAATTGACACACACACTTTCCTGCCCACACTCACCGTAACTGCAGGCATTTGCACAGCCCACACTCAGAGTGCAGTCCTCCACTGCTTCCACACACAGCAATCCAATAGAAGTTTATTTTCTGCATGTCAAGTCAACATAACTGTATGCGCCCCGTCTCTGTGCAGTCTCAACTAATTAAGCAAAACTGCCAAGCTAGATATATTATAGCCAGACTCAGTATCTACAAAAACAGAATTTTACTGTAATCTGCACATTTTGCAAGGAAACAGTGCACAATTTTATTTTTTTTCCTTAGTGATAATTTTTACACTTGCTTGCAATGCACACTACATTTTCTTCTGTATCTCAGCTGCCATCTGCACACCTTAGGGTCAAACTGGATGACATAAGAGCCCAAGGGTCAGCCAGTCAAAGATAGGCATAAGCACTGCCAGAACAGCTACAAAGAGCAAAAATACAGTTCAAAGTACTACAGCAGCAAATATTTAACAGGGGTTTTCAAGTCCATTCCTATCATCAATTCATCAGTCAAATGGAAAACGCAGAATTACTCTTTCTTAGAACTTAACGTCACTACAAAACCTGCACATCATATTTACCACCCAGCTCTTTCTTACTCCAGAACACCATTTCCAAGTGGCATCTCACACTGCCTCATTCAGGACTCCATCTGGAGCCCCTGCACAGCACAGAGGTTCACATGTTTTGCCTGTTCCTCTGAAAGCCCTGCACAATGCCTGTGCACAAGTGCTGCAGTGGAGCTGCGGGGAAGGGGTCAGAAACTCCAAAATTCAGAACAAATCTCTAGAAAGAGAAACCTGCAGAGACTTTCTCTATTGGCTCCTTCCTCCTGGGCTCTCCAGCAGGCAAGGGGAGGAGAAGAAAGCTGAGACCTGCAATTTAAAGCTGCTCCTCGGAATTAATTGTTCTGACTGACACAGCTGAGTCAGGCTGAATGAACGAAAGGTCAAATATAAGGTAATGCTTCTGGTGCCACACGGAATAATAGCAAGGCTTCATTTCCATACTCACGTCTGACCTCAATACATTAATTTCTCTAATTCTGCAGCTCACAATAGATCTTTCTTTAGAAAATATTAACTGCATCTTTAAAAAAAGAACTGCAATTTTAAGAAAGCTTATGGAAACAACAT
This sequence comes from Lagopus muta, assembly GCF_023343835.1. NCBI lineage: Eukaryota > Metazoa > Chordata > Aves > Galliformes > Phasianidae > Lagopus > Lagopus muta. Next base: position 8,625,536 of record NC_064451.1, read on the forward strand.
TCAAGACTACTTATCTTTTATGCATGAGCACTAACTTATTAATGTTTTCTCCATCTATGTCATATCCCTTTCATTTTGACTGGCCTTAATCTTTATGCAAATACAAGTTGCTAAGGGACAAACAAATTTGCAACCACTAATTAAAGGCTGCAGCATTCACAACATTTTGTATGCTTGCACAGAAAATTTGGCCGTCCAGTTCAGAACAAAATTGGGCAAAAATTGGAACAGCAGAGTTCTAAGAATGCCTGTTGATATATTTAACATTTATAGCACTGTTACAAGTGAAAACTATGCAATTTTTTTTTAATCAACTGACTACCACTTCCCTAATAGAGGAAAATACTGTGTTCTGGATTCTGAAGCCATAACTAATTCCCTCTGCTGAGCCTCTACTCTCAAAGCAAGGACTCCATTAGCAAAGTTACAAGCTCAGAAGATTTTGCATGACAAATCTGCCTATCCACCCACTTACCACCACTGTATACAGATCTCCCCCAAGAAACTGATTCATGTCACTGGAGGCTACAGGTGTGCACGCGTTCACACCATTAAACCATTCAGGAAATAGTCAACAACAGAACAACGCCTTTGTGGTACCAACCATTCATTAATTGACTTTTATGAACTAATCCGATTACTTTTATTAACACAGAGAAACCACCAGCACTCACAGGATGTGACAGCAAGGAGTTTCAGTCTGCCTGCACACTGTGTGAGGAATCAGCATCTTTTGTTTAGAGCCACCCCCTGCCAACTTCCTCTGAAGGAAGGGTTTGGTTTTCATTACTCCTGATAGATTTCATTTTGCTATTCACTTTTAAGGCGCTTCTATGCCCTTACTGAAAACAGCATTACATTAGACCACCAAGGGTCTTACTGTAGAAGAGGCAAAATAAATAAATAAATGTTTAAAAGAAAACTGGACGCCCCAGGGGATTTCTTCCATAGGAAAAGTGTTCTTAGAAAGCAGCCACGACGATGCTAAGGTAGCAGAGGAGCTTTACCCTGCCATCCAATGGAGCAGAAAGCGGCCACGCAACTGCCTTTTATCAGCAGAAATCCTCCTAGAATTCTACACACACAAAACATCGCTGCTGATGATTACACTGCTGTTAAGTCACGTGGCTTTGCTTTCATTCTGTGGCAAATGGGTGCCAGGCAGCTTTATTTCTGTCTTATTTTTTTCACAGAGTAGAGACCAATTATTATTTAAAAATAAGCCAATCATCCCTCTTTTCAAAAGACGAGAAGCAGCAGAAGTTAAATTATAGAGAACATCACTGCCCCCAATACATTAATTTCTGTCACTATGTCACTGTAAAAATTTACAGCAGATATAATCTCTTTGAAGGGAGATCAAGTCATAGAAAATACAAGCCTAGTTTTAAATAGAATTTTAATTTAAATGAAAGCTTCAGGGAATGATGTTTATGCTGCTTATCTTTCATACCTGGTGATTAAGTTAATTTATACTTAATGGAAGAGGATATTTCTAATCCCCAGACAGGCTCAACATCTGTCTGTGACTATGTTTTTGGAAGCCTTAAGCTGCTCGTGATTGATGTAATAAAACCAGGATCCTGCAGAACCGACACCTGAAGGATAACTGTAAGAGGGAAAATGTTATTTTTCCCGCTCAGTGCCTGTGCTCGTCAAGCCAAAATCCCAAGCACTTCATTTTGCCATCCCTTACAGACCTGCTTCGTGCTCCCACATCGTTATTATTTGAGTGCAGACAGGGGAATAAGGGAACAGTTCTCAGATGGTTTATGATCTAATGTTCAGACTCGCTTTGTGCGCTGAGAACAAGCAACTTTCTGAATCAGCCTGAAGCTGATGACAACAATAAAGCTCCTGCAACAACCTGAGAAATAATCTCCATTTTTCCTTCATCTCTCATTCCACGTCTATTTAAGAAAGAATGCTAGCTAACTAAACGCTCACATTTACTTCATAGCTACAACAGAAGATCTTGAAAAGGAAATATTTTACCAGGAAAATATATAGTTTTCACCTTTCTGTCCCAACAATCACAGTTCTCCACTCAGAAGGAAATACAGGCACTCCGTTCTGAAAGCTGATGCATTTCCTGATGGCTGTTTCCTGAGGTGCTTGAAACATAACTGTCAACCTATACCACGTATGGAAAACTGGCTGCCAGTTAAGCCCTGCTTCAGCACAAACGCACCAGCCCCTCTCAGGCTGAGGAGGTGTCTGCCTTGGAGGCTACAGAGCATGGCAGAGGTAACATCTGAGAACATGACAGACCTCTCTATTATTTTCACAAGGCAATTCACCTCTGAGATGAAAGGAAAAGTGAAAAATGAACATTTACAGTAATTTCTCTTTCTCATTCAGAAACAGGAGTAACCCTGCAAAGCACTTACATACGCACTTAAATATTAGATAACATCACAATTACTATTTGTTTTATATCCTACCCAGAATAATCTGAGCAAACGTCAGGCCGTGCTTACTACCAGTTCCCCCTTGTTCAGCTGAAGGTTGGCATCAGCAATGGCTGAACACAACAAAACAAAGCTCCCAGGAAGGCTTTGAAGCACTGAAGTGTTTATGTTGACGTTTCTGACTTCTTGTTTGCTTCTTTGCTATTTGAAGGGGAAAAAAAAAGACAAAAGAAGCTTATTTCCTTTGAATTCAGTCAAAGCAGAAGCACAGACCAAAGGCACTCTGACATCGCTGCTGTCACTACCCAACCAGGCTCCAGCAGCCACCAAGCTCCAAGCCGTGCTGCCAGGCTTCTTATTACCTCAGAGAAGCCAACACAGTGCTCTTGCAGCAGTCATTCTGCCAGCTCTGAGCTGCAAAACATAGCCTGCCTTAAGCCTGATTTTGTTACCTTTCAGATTTATATATCATGTGTAAGCAAATAACTGAATTCAAAGATCTATTTGGGCTCACTGCCTCCATGTTCACTTTTATGGCACGTGGAAGGATGCTAAGCAGCCACCCTGCTTTATGCCTGACCTCCCTTCTTCTTGGGCAAACCTTGAAGATAAGAGCAACTTTTGTGGCCACACTACAAAGACCAGAGGAAAGTGAATGTTCTTATAGAACCTGCTTTGTCTATGTATTTTATTACAAAGATACTCTTTCCTCTTGAGAATTATACAGAGAGGAAACAAAAAGACTTCTTAATAACTTAAAGCGCAGTACTGTGTGAATGTGTAAGATGTAATTGCTACAGCATGTTTTCCTATATGAGAATGCTTGCAAAGTTCCAGTTTATGGAAACACTCCTGGCAGGTCGCATTGCTTAGTGCCTTTCAAACCTCCTCTATTTCCACGCTAGAATATTTAGAGAGAAAAAAAAAGAACACATGTCAGTAACAAAGCAATTAGATAAGCTACATCTCAAAACATTACCATTCAAGTCTAATTGGACACAATGGTCTCCATTTGCAGTTTGATAACACAAAAACAGAGCGAGGTTCACATCGGTGCTAAAGGCACTGCAGCATGCCAATTATTGCAAAAATATACTGCACTTTTGGACCAATTAATTCCATGGTTGGAAACAAACCCTTTTACAACTCTGCAATTCATAACAATTCTCAGCCATTGCATTTTTTAAGTGATCAGGACCTGTTATCAGCTCACTTGTTTAGGGCTTTCTAAGCCAATGCTGCTGTCCCTCCACATGGGGTCATTTCAAGGGATTAAAAATAAGACTGAATGCACTCTTCATGTGGAAGTTAAAATGCAATCTTTACATTTGAGATATGTTTAAGTACAGAAGATGAGCAGATGAACACAGATTCTCACAACTGTACTACTGAAAAATGGCTCGCTATTTTGTTGCAGTGTTGAAGGCTGAAAGAAGATGATCATAAATTACCCTTCCATCAAACATGGGGTTACTCTGTATTGCTTGTGAGAATGCCAGTAATTTTCCACAAGTCTTTTATTTTATTAGCAAAGGATTGTAAAACACGAGAGATGAAAATAACACCAAAGAACAGCATGGAGAAAAACCTTTTCAAATCAATTCTAACATTGCAAATGTTCAGAACAGCAAGTTATGAATCAAGCCACGATGCTGCATGGAAATGCAGCAGCTCTAAGCTTTCAGGAAGGGAGAAAGTAAACGATAAAAGGATCACTAATGTCAGTCAGATTGGCAATAAGTAAAGAACTCTTTGCAAACCCCAGGGTTTGCACGAGGGATATTTAGTGAAGATTGTAGAATCAAGCCTGAAGTCTTTCAAAGACAAAAACTGAAGATCTTCTGCAATATTTATTTATGACAGTAATACACAGACCGACCTGATGTGCTACCAAACCCAACCTTGCCTGCAGTGGTTTGATAAAGAAAACCATTTAAGTGAATCATTGACTTCTTTCTGTATCTGCGCTACAGGTAGCTATTTTTGAAGATGGATTAATGTGCTCATTTGTATTTAAGCCACGCATTTTTAGTCAATTAAAACCCTTCAGATTCCATAGGAAACACTTACAAACTTTAAAAATTTTACGTTCTGTGAGAAGATTTTCAAAAGAAAATTGATAGGATCACTTCTACAATACATTCACGTTATTTACCACTGCTCTGGACTCAATACTATGCTTTCTGCTGCTCTAACAGCACTTCTGTGGAGCTTTCCTTTAAGTGGCTCTTAAAACCAACATAAAACTTTCAGTGAGTCAAGCACTGCCAGATCCTTCGCGTTGTTTCATGGAGGAACACTTCATATTTCAGCTCATGGAGTTTCCAAGAGGGCCTGTCTTAATCAATGGGAAAAAGGTTAAGAGCTCTTAACAGTGAAGCAGATAAATACCTAAATTGCAAGAAGGGAGAGCAAAGATCAAGGCACCTATAGCATTTGCTTCACAAAACCAAACAGGGTAGTTGAGGGCAGTTCTTCCTGAGCAGGATGGGAAACAGCAGCAGAAATAACAACCACCCAATTGACAGAAAAACAAAGTTAACGTTCCACTAATCTGAACTGAAGTAACACTGGCAGGCATCACATTTAAAAGTCATCCCCACATGTCTAACTCCTCAGAAGCCACGCGGCCCAACGTAATGGACAAGAATTGATAGTGAAGTTGGCAGATTGCCTGATGAAGGAATAAAACAAAAAACCCTCTAGGAAAGAGAAAGGGTTTAATTCGATGTATTTCCAAAGGGCTTTGGGAGAATGATGCTGAATATGAATGCTCGGTCATTTTGACTGATGGAGAAAAGAATTGTGTCAGCCTCTAAAATGAGCCAGAGTAGAAAGATCAATCTCAAAAAAAGCCATTCATATGAGCTTATAGACTCTCGGGCAGGAATAAGGCTCGAAATGAAGAGGTGGTGCTTGAGAAGCATTTGAATAGCTGAAAACCTGACCAGACTTCCAAGCAATAACAAAAGAACACAGGAATCAAGCTAAAGCTGCAGGAGTCAGCTAAAAAAGTCAATCAGCAAATGGAAACCAAAATATTGGTATTAACCGAGCTACGTTTATTACGTGCTTATTTTATAAATACTAATTTCGCCCCATATAATTCCACAGGCACTGACAGCCCCACGGAACGAATCAGTGCAGAAGCACAGCGTTGGCTCACAGAAGCACACACCAGGGCACTTTGCAGCAAAGCTGAAGCAGGGTCGTTCTCTGCTGATCAGCAAAGCTGCCGCACCACTGTCACCCTGCTCCGCCTCTCCATGCTTATGCCCCGAGTTCCAGCCTTAATCCACCCCATCCCATAACCATAACCTCAGAGTATGCAGTGAGATAAACACAGTCATCAATAGCAGGAATGACTCTCGTCATCAAGTCTGGGATAATCATGCTGGAGATATGTGAAAATATGCTATGCAAAGATAATGTGTGCAGCAGGAGAGGTTATGAAACTGAGCAGGAAAGTATCTGGGAAATAAAAGAAATACAGCAATCCAGAAATAAAGCCATACTGCCTTTTTCCCCAACCCCTTCTTTACAGATTCCATATTGTCCAACTGGAAACTGGTAGCTTTTCCCAATACCAGAGGAAGAAACTGTTTAAAGTGAGAAAGATGCGTCATTCATACAGTAGAAAAAATAAATCATCTTTTGTTTGTTTGTGTGTGCAAGAATAAAACAACAATATATTAAGTTCTACCAAATCTTGATGAGAATTTCTTCCTAAATACATAATGCTTAGAGGGGGGAAAAAAATAATCAAGCTGACATACATTTGTATCTCCAGGGTGCGTCCTGAACAGAGTGACATCAGCTGGTGCCTGCATGCTGAGCCTGCAAAAACATTTGAGAGAGACCACGCTGGGGCTCTTACTGCTCTGAAAATCAGTGAATCGCATTTGACGTTTGCTGGAGCCTTGGAATCCAGAAGAGAATCGTACCCAACACAGTGCAAAAAGAAGAAAATCTGATCACAAATAAGTTGCAAGGCTGAGTGCAAATTAAAAAAAAAAAAAAAAAAAAAAAAAAAAAAAAAAAACAGTATTTATAGGGAAGAAGCACTCAAGAAAAAATAAACTACTGATGAAACAGTACAGTAAGCTATAAAGCAAAAGCTCTTCTTGCGGACACGACAAATTGATTATTTTTTATAACCACCATATGTTAAATTACATTTAGTTTCCAAAGTGCTTCAATTCTTTATTCTGTCAGCAGCAATTCCACTGCTGAATAAAAGTCCCTGTGTTGCTCAGGGGGCTGCACCTCCTTTGTCTCAAACATGTAAACAAGGCAGATTTTACTCCACGATCCACTCATATCTTGTGATGATAAACACGGCGCAATACTATGGCTTCCTTGTCAAAGGAGTAAAATGCTTGTTTTCTGCCTTCAGATATATAAAAAATAGGCATGGAAATGCAAGAGATCATACTGGGACACAGAAGAAACAACAGCAACACAAATATAAAGAATTTTCTTATTATCTCTTATCCAGATTAATTAGCATTAATAAACCAGGACACAAACACTCTCAACAGGACAGGGAAGCAGCTCAGCAGCACTGATGGAGAGCAGAAGTAAACTTCTAAAGGCTTTTAGAGCAGAGCAGCTCTATGTGACACACAGCTTCCAATGACACCACCAGACAGACTGACAGCCAGCTGAGAACACACAGTACAAATACACGAGGCTGAGACTCCTTTTTGCTCCTGGCATTTAATGCAACTTTAACAAGAATAAATTGCTAACAATTAAGTGAATATTGAAATGAACATCTTTCACTACTATACAAATTCAAACTTAGGCAAAAAAAGTTTGCAATGTGTTTTAAAATATATTTTCTGTTGGAGGCACAATATAAGCAGTGATTTGCATCAGCGATCATCTTAATTAAACAGCTGTTTACATAAAGTAACACTGATTTACTTCAAATGCTGCTTGGTGTCAACAGACCGTTCATTTAACTGTGGAAGTTTCCTTTAGGCTCAAGTCACTTCTCCCTCCTCCAGCAGGCTGCGCACAGCTCCTCCACTGCAGACTGCCTGCAGCAAATTCACTACTGCTATACTTTATACAAATTATTGGGGTTTGGGGTTTTTTTGCAGAAACATTTTGGAGCACAGTGCAGCCTCCTACACTGCATCCCTGTGTGATGAGGTGAGTGCAGGCAGCCCTTCTGACCACACTGGCTGCTGCAGAGGGGATAAAAGCACATGTTGGGATCACTTCCCAGGCACTGTGAAGGGACACATGCCACCCTGCTCCACATGACACATACCCAACTACATCCTGCTCCTTCTCTTCCTCTTGGGCTTTGATTTGCTCCCTCCTGATGATACAATGACCAGCTGGCACCAAAGCTCTCCCCTGAATCATAAACTCAAGGCAAAAGAGCTAACATTACTGACAAAGCTTAAGCTGTAAAAAACACCACTATAATTGGTGACAGATGTTCAAACCAGAAATCAACTGTTCTGACCATCACCAGCCTCTATTTATTTACTTCAATACATTAATAGGACAAATTTTGCTTTCCCTGCTGCCAACCACAATAAGACTTGAAGCACTACAATGACACATAAAATACTATCCAGCTTTCTACATCCAGTCAATCATCTTTGCCTGGAAAACCTACATGGATGGCATTTCTCTGTAGCTACTTGTAGAAATGTTTGGAGAAGGAATGGAGGAGCACACTTTAGAACTAGCTGAAAGGCACTGGAAAGAGTGAAAGAAAAAAGCAAAAGCACTGCAAAACCTTCACTGGTGAAGACGAGGCAGAAGCAAGTGGGGCTCAGTCCCCATCTCAAACGCTTTTACTTGGGCATAAATCTTCAAGGTGATGAGAATGGGATCATCCTTTACTTGAAGCTTACAGTAAGATCGTGCCTTTCTTAAGAGGCTCCATGAGCAAGCCCCTGTTCAACAGGTTGGAAGCTGTCACACACGTCCTGCGTACCCATACAAGAAGTTACAGGAATACCACCCTGTGCACTAACAAACAAGACTGCCTTACAGTGCAGGTATGCAGATATTCACCAACAGATTATCCTGAAAAAAGCAGCATCACTGATGAATTCTTTCTGGGAAGAGCCCATGGTTTGTCTCATGGCTGACTAATCCTGTTCTACATTATTTAGCAGTCAAAACATATCAAAGAAGAATTCTCTGTTGAATAAGCTTCCCAGACACATGCCAGCATTCTCCAGCAATTCCTTTTTGTAATCATCACTTGCCTTTCTTCCATATCTAATCTGTAATTAAATGAACACCCAACATTACATCAGCGTAAAAGAAAACAAAACAACCAGTTGCATAATTACAGCCTAAAAAGAGATCTTGAGTGCCACACACTGAAGTAACCTTAAGGGTGAAGGTTCAGCACAGCTAACACAGGACAGGCACAAGACATCCTCGATGCCAAACCCACGACCTGCCTCTGCAAGAAGCTCCATCTTTTAGCAGTATTGCTGCAATACAGAACCTGTAAATACTGTCATGTCCAATTCAGGGGACTATTTGGCATGGATTAGAGAGACATTCCTCGACAATTATTTTGATTATTTCTTTCCACAAGAGGACAACAAATGTGCCCTTGAAATCACAGAACATGAATAACATCTTTACACTTGCTGCTAAATGACATGAAAACACTTACTGAGTATCTTTTCTCTTTTTTTTGTGGGGGTCCACCAGACGAAGAGTATCTCTGATAACAGCTACTTTCACTTCTTCATCAACAGGACTTGGGACATTTTCAAACACCCCAGGAGAGAGCTTTAATTCAGAAAGGGATGGAATTATTCAGTGTAGAACTGAGGATTATTGATTCTGCATCTTCTCAACTCCATGTGTATCACGTATGTTTTAAATACACAATGATAGATTACAAAATACTTCTTTAAGAATAAGCAAATATCTTAGTATTTTCAGTATGATGTTACAACAATTTTAGGAAATTTCTCTAGTAACCCAAAATTTAAAGAGAGATTGTTGCCAATATTACCATTTATATTATACATACAAACGTGAAAAAAATTCAGCAGTGCTCTAAACACAGTTAAGAAAACTGCAGGGGATGATGAATAAATGTATTTATGACAAAGACGATGGAGAGCTTTCACAATTCCAATAAGTCATATTCCAAAGGTATAAGATTAGTAATGATTTCAAAGCAGAAAATTACAGAGAGCCTCCGAGTTTTCATATGAGCAGACAGCCTTCATATCTCAAACAAGGAAAAAGACCAAAAAACTAATCCTAGACAATTTCATTCCCATATCACTGTCATGTTGAGAGGTCTTACCTCTTGCTCGTGCTCTATTCTCATGCTGGGGTTTGCATTTACTTCCAGCAACATGGGCTTCAAGTTTTTCATCAGGAGAATGTCAAACCCTAAAATCTGTGCATAACAAACAGTTTGTGTTACTTTCCTTCTATTTAAGGTGTTCTTCTAGAGAATGCAGTGGTCATTCAAAGGTCAACATTCAGGTGGAAGAAACACGTGAGGGACAGAAGAGAAATAACTGAGAAACAAACAATACTGCTGAATCATTACTGCAGCCATTTGACTTTGATCCTAATACCTAATATTTCATACTACACCCAGCTCTAAACACTGCATCCACCAACACAGAATTGCAGCATTTATCACTAGTAGGTCTCATCAGGCAACAGCAAAGCTTCATGCTGCATCATCCAGAAGCTAGGAACTGGAAAAAATATTGCTGCTAATGATTGATATCCCATACAGTAACATAGGCCAGCTGATATTTCTGAGGTAAAACTTGGGTAAGAACTTAAGCTGTGAACTCATACAATGCATTGTTCAGGCTGCATCTGCCATTCCTCCTTCCACCACATCGAACAAGTGATAAGCAACAAAACAAAGGGCACATCCAGAAAGTGAATCCATGCATACAAATAATTGCATTCTTGTCAGAAATTCCGACCTACCTGGAAGCAAGTTGGCCCAGGCTTTCCTGCTGGGATGTCAGACTGATAGTAAACTTTCAGTTCTGGTGTCAGTGCAATAATTGTTTTAATCACCAGTGAAATTATATCTGACCAGACCTTTTTGACATCAGCTCCTCTGGAAGACAGTCTGCACAGAATGCTTGAGAAAGTCCTCTTGCTGCCAGTGTTTACATTGTCAGAATGGATGAAATTCCCACTATGGATATTTAGTGAGTAGTTAGTTAAGTGCATAAAAACCTGGTGCAAATTTTTTAGAGTGGGTTCTTGATAGGGCTCTGTACAAAACCTAGAAAGTCCATCTTTGGCTATATAAATCTCTAAAGGTTCTAAGGATTTCAGTAAGACGTAGAGACGAATATCAAACTTCAGCTTGTCCACAAGCAGCGGTTTGCAGATGTACTCCTGGACCACTGCCGGGCGGCTCTGCAGGCTGCCGGCCAGCCTGACGTCGCTGGGGTCTTTAATGAGGTAGATTCCATCCCCCTGGCACCCGCCATCAGGTTTGACAATAAAAGTGGGCTTCCAGGACGGATCGCTCTCTTTCATCATTCGAACCTAGGATGAAAATAATTAAACTGAAGGATGCTCATAAGGGGAGAAAAGGAGCTGGTGCTACGAAAGGCAGAAAATTACATGCATCAACAAAAAAGAAAGTAGCACAATCTCATCACAATAGCAGTAAACACCATATTAAAAATATAGAAGATAAACAGTAGTGACAAGCACAAAACAAACCAAACGGACATGAGTGGAATGTTACTAGCACAGATACAAGGACATTTTCTTGAATAAGCCACTGTATAAACAATTCCAGGAACAACTTCTCAACCTTATGCACCAATTTATGGAATGAAATGCCATGTAACTCACCAGGTCATCTGACTAGCTGTTCACGTGTATGAAACTGTAAAGTTAAAATTCCGTGCTGCGTTTTGAAATTATGGACAAAGAAAGGCAGCTTGCTCATTGAGATATACATGCAGGGAGAAAAAAAGGAAGCAGGAATTTCACACAGGTAATTTCTTTTTCTACCACTGAATATTTTTCACAGTTGGATACCCAGTGTTAGTTAATCTGGAGCATATTGAGCCATATACAGACATTCAGCAAATATCAAGAGTTTACCAAATAAAACATACAGCTTACACCTGAGCTGCTACCCACCATCACTCTCCAAAAGGAAGATTTTTCTGGATTGCAGCAGAATTCCCACTAGGCCTGACATGCAACTATTAGCCTTCCTTCAGTGGAAGAGAAAGAAAACCTTATCACTAACTCAACAACTCTTACCAATGGCTTTGATTTGTACTAAGAAAATCTGTTTTAAATCACAGCAGTGCAGATGCTTTCCTTAGATGTACACACTGTGACATCAGGAAAGAGGAAAGCTGGGGGACAAAGTGACAAATCAAAATCTTTGGATGGATGTGCACAGCACTCCACATCTCAAGCCAGAGCAGATGTTCACTGCACTCAGGCATCCCCCATTCCTGTGCTGGTACAGCACCAAACACTGCACTCTAGTGTATGAGCCTGCAAACAGCCAACACCAGCATCCACATTAATGCACTTTAAAAGGCAAGAATGCATAGAAAAGTCAACAGTCAGAACACATTTAACCAACCAACATGCTTCACAGAAATTGCTTCTGCTCTGCAGACTTCCTGAAAATGGTATCAAATACTCCTTATGCTAACAAGTTCTCTGAACAGAAGCACTCCAGAAGCAGGGGATGCTCAGCTGCACACAGCCCAGCCCCAACCACCCCAACAACTGAGCACTGGTTTAACAACGAATGCAGGAAAAGGTGGGTGGCAGGAAGAAAACTGTGATTCTCGAGCAGAACCCTGCAGTGCCTGCTTCAGGCAAGTGACCCATGCTAGAGAATCCTGCTACTAAAAGCCTTCCTACTAACTACAGTGGAAATACAAGATTGATTATTTCAACCAGGACTTCTGTCATGGACAAGCATCGCACCAACAGAACAAAGATCCTCCTTCAATCAGGTCACTCCAAGGGACAAAGCACCACACTGGAGATTGGGCTTACATAACTGCTTGTGGATAAACAAGCCCAAGTAGATCTGCGACCTTAACGTGCAAAGAAGGAAAGCAGGGTTTATCTCCTGGCCTTTTTACCAGTAAGGAATAATCTTCCCATTACGTGATGCTACACCGCATACCGAAGGATTCTTTCTAGCTCTCACTTTGCTAAAGTTAGCATACCAGAAGGGTTTGTGGCTAACCTTACACCTCCACAACTACACGTGCTCTTCTGTGATTCAAGCTGTACAAACAAAGAGCCAATCATGATCTACTAGGGCAGAAATGACACAGAACCTCTGTGAAGGGAGCAGGGCCATCTGCCTGCTGCTCTCCTTGCCCTTCATGCCTCAGGCTATTTCTGCTCCGCAGCAGCAGCAGCATTTCTTCAGAAAAAGAATAGTGCTTTCTGGGGACTGTTGTTAAAGATGGCTGGGCAACCTGCTTTTGAAATTCTGCATTTTAGCAATCTGGTTGCTGTCTGAGGTCAGAGCAAGATGTGCATCTACTACAGAGGGAGGCCAGGACACTGTAAAGTCTAAATGCCAGTGCTCCCTACACAATAGCTTCAAAAAACAAAAGACATTCCCTGTTCTGTCATCTTGTTTGATGAAGAGAACAACGCATTTTTTCTGGCCAGCAAAGAAATTTGCTACAGGAAAGACACCTTGCATTTCAATCCAGACTAACAGAGACGTAATATACTTCCATTTGGGGTTTGTGTTCTTTTTAAATTAAAAGCCTTGTGATATGTAATGCACTCATGTTTCCATAAAGTACCACAAGGATACACAAAGGACAGAGTAACCCCACCAATTCAGTAAGAAACCATTCTAAAGAAAGAAAGAAAAAAAAAGACAAGATTATTTGCAGGAAAGGTCTTAATCAAAGCCAGACGAGTTAATTTAATACGATGCTTTCTTGTAATATGAAAGAAGATCAATATCTCATGCTCAGCTCTTTCAATTTAAGGGCAAAGGAAATCATTTTCTGAGGTACAGGAGAGGCCCCCTGCAGCTCCAGGCTTCAGCACACACTGAGCACACACTCCCTCCAGCTGTTTGCCTTCCAGGCAGCTATACAGCTGTGCCTCCAGATCTGTGTCAGAAGTGTTCCAGATAGTACTGATGCTTTCTAGGCCATCAAGACATGCCAGAGAGAATATGGGTGGGAATAAGAATCCAGAGTCAGTCCATTTGTCAGCAGACTGACTGGCTTGAACAATACAAGATGGGTTTCTTGATATTCAAGAATATTTCAAGTTCTCCCTCAGCTATGCTCTTTAGAAGCGACGTGGAGGCAGCTTGGTCAGACTGAGAAAAATCAGTCATGCAATAAAATCCACTCACATGAAACATTTCTGTGTATTTAGCTGTCTTTAAAAACATGCTAGCCATTCAGTCATCAGCAAGAGGACAGCGAGGTGTCCAGTGGTGTGAAAACTGGATTCAGTTGTGGATTTTCCTTTCCTGAGAAGAACGCTGGCTGGATGAAATAGTGCTGTACAGAAATGCATATGATGAGCTATAAGATTTGACAGCACAAAGAATAGGCCACTCATGTCTATAACTAAGAGGTACCCAACAGCTGAAAACCTGATTAAGCCACCAAAAATACCCAGTGCTGGAAATTAGACTGTCCAAATTAGACTCTTATTAAAAATTAATCACACTAGGCCTATTCATCATCTTCGTAGACCACAGAAAGGCAACATGAGAGTAATCACAGTCCTAGTTTGAATCTCAAGCTAGTTACTTTTCTGAAATTGGAATTTCCTATTAAAAATGAATTCTAATCGCATAGATTCCAATAGATTCTTCTGTGAGAGGGAAGGGATGATTACCACAGCTCCCAGGAGATGTGTTTATCTGTAAATCATCTTCCATTATGTGGACATATTAATAGAGAATATTTTAGAAGGCATAAGTAAATACTTAAAACAGCCAAATAAATATTTGCTAACTAGAACCAATTTTTAATCCCACGTTAAAAATGCGACTGCCATCTCAGTTTAACCCAAATGACAATGGGGAGCTACATTTTGTTGGCACTTCCCCATACCTGCAGCTCATCCACAGCAAAGTTAAGAGCACAGCTCTGTCAGTGATTACTGCTTTCCAAAGCACGAAGGATAAACACAAGGCTGGCTGTGGTGCTTCCAGCAGGAGGGAGGCACAAGAGACAGTGGAAAAATGGAAGAGTTGACAGTGCTTTCTGCTGGTACTACTTCTTGTTTTACAGGACTTCCATTACAAACTCGTGTTAAGCTAAACAAACTCTTACAACATAAAATATAATGTTTGATAACAAGAACTACACTTCTCTCAAACACAGATGGAAAAACATATGCAAAGGAAACTCCTAGGAGCGTGGTGCTGGACATCTGTTATTCTTGGAACAAAAACCAAATTGTTTCCACTCCGGCAACTGTTGGAGCAGAGCAGCATTTACCCGCAGTGCCACCTGCTGACAGCGCCACCGTCAGCCGGCAGCGACACCGCTGACACAGAACGACCCCACATGGAGCCTCATAAAACCAAGTGCCCCGTTTTGAAAGTTCATTTCCGAGTTCCTTTTGCTACCTACCTGCCATAGCTAAACGGATCATTTGCACTCCTTTTACTCCTTCTGAAGCAATAAAGCTGATGTTGGGATTTTGTTCCCTTTTTCCCTTACTTGTGGTGCCATAGCAGTGCCCAGCACTCTTGAAGAGTCAATACGTGAAGATATTTAACCAAAGAAACAGCTTGATGAGATTTAAAGAAGCAATTACTCAGGAAGAAATTCACATACTTCACAGCACATACTACAAACCTCTGCACTGAAGAATTCAAATCAGGCAGGACAGACAAGAAACTCTCCAGTGATAATGGGCCCATTGAGATACCACACTGCACACACTGCTGGGCTGGAACTTCCTCAGGCCTTTTACACTCAGTAAAACATAGAGGCACCACGTTTGATTTTCAGACAACACTTCCACTATTGCAGAGAAGCATCGTTGTTTTTAAATCTGTCCTAGAACATGAAGAATTAAAAGCAGTGCATCCTGCCTATATCCAACCTCAAGGAAATAAAAAAAATGCCATCCTTTGCACCTGGAGAGAGATTTTAAGTAATTTGGTCAGCATGAAAAACTGAAGAATCGCACTGTGACGACACACAAGTTACATTGCTCTGAGTCAGAGCAGCTCACCTCAGCCACAAAGAGGGGAAACTCCTCGGGCAGAATCCAGGAGCGAGGATAGAAGTTATATTCGACAGGAAACAAATCCTGCATCGTTCTCACTGCCCGGCTCAGCATAACCTTACGTACCATCTCCGTCATGCCTGGAAAAACAGACAGAACTTAAACACCATGAGGGATCCGCACCAAAGCCTCACCCCAAAAAGTCATACCGCGATTCACTCTATTGGCAGGCACTAAAGCCACTGCTTTAGTAAAGCCCAAACAACTTTTAGAATTTGAATTTGACAAAAGTACTTGTCGTGCTCCCCAGATGTATTACACAATGTATGTATTGTCCTAGGACATAAGAAGAAAATCCATTAGTTATCCAAAACTTGGAGCAATAGATGGAAAGCTGTAGTCCACTAGCAGCTACTGTCTTCGTCGCAATCCAAAATGACTGCCCTGTCCTGCAAACATTCTAGGAGAGGGAACACTTTGTGTTTACCTCACATTCATCTATGTAACCGTGTCAGAAAGAACAGATTGGTTTGGGAGCAGAACTTGCAAAGCCTGCTTTCCTGCAGCTTCCAATCTCATGCTTGGATCACACCACATCCAGATGAGCACGAGCTCTGCTCTAAGCTCCCAAATCAGAAGCATTTGGGGTTATTCTTGGGAGTAACCATCAAACTTCATAACCAGGTTCAGGCTGCAGCTCCTTTCTCAGTAAGAGCAACAGCTGTGGGTTTTCTTCACAAGAATTCTTCTTCAAGAAAAGAAATTTAGTAAAACCTGGCATCCAGATACAGCAACATTCCTGGGGACCATTTCCAGTTCTGAGGGACAGTGTGCTCTACTCAGCTACCACATAGAAGCCAGATTGCAGCAGGGGTAACACTCATGTAACACTGAGATTTAAGTCACCAGAAAACAATAACATCTTCTATTTGAATGTGAAATACCAGGAGACATGAAAAAGTTGGGTAAATAGAGCATGAAGTTCAATGTCTGTGGTTCCTTACTCTCTCAGCATACTAACAGCAGCAATAAATCTGAAGTAAAGGGCTTAGATAAGTCAATACCTAAGCTCTTAGTCCTTATTTAGAGAGATCTCAACAGGGATTAAAAGAGAAAAAAAGGAGCTTAATAAAAGTGGAATAGTCATAATAAGCTGAGAGCTGGCATGAACTCTTCAATATTAAAAAGACATTTGATGAGCTCTGCTTTCAGCTTCTTTCTCAGCTGGGCATACGAAACAAAACAGATTATTTCCAATTTGGAAAAAAAAAAGATGCAGCACTGTTCAAAGCGTTAGGTAACGTACAATTGCTGCACACCTATTTCACCTCAATAATAACCTAACACAGTTTCCCCCATAAATTCATACGCAAGGTTTCCTTTTCATCAAAACCTCTCTTTGTCCAAAACAAATTTCAGCCCACAAACTGTTCAAGATCCACATTCTGATATTCACACCCCACCCAAACATGATTCACCTACCAAAAATAATTTGGTAAAAGTGCGACCAGCCGGTAGGCAGATGAGTCCCACAAGGAACAGCACACAAAGTCAATGCCGTCCTGTTTCTAACAGCACTTGTTCCACGCAGAACCAGAAATGACGTACCTGGAAACTTGTTGACTTGACCTGAGAATATGTAATTGTCATGAAACGACACTCCATGCCAGTAGATATCACACGGCAGGCGCCTGCCAAAGGGAAACTGCAAAACAGATGAGAGAAGCTCTGAAGCAAATTGGCAACACTTCTTCATGTCTGTTTCACTCAGCGCTCACATTAAGCACAAACCGCCCAAGAACAGCACAAAAGAACACATGCTCTGCATTTTGGTTGCAAAACAGAATATTTCATCAGATCAAGATGCTGAAGTTGAGGGTGTTCACCAGGAAAGGTTTGTAAAACCTTACAAACAGCTGTGGCACAAGCTCTGAGAAATCTAGAGCTTGCTATCAAGCACAGTTAAGGCTCGACTTGTTTGCAATGTAAAACGCTGTTATAGAGAATAAAGTTAATTAGAAATTCTTTCTTCTAGAATGTGAAGACACAGCAATAGCAAGCAGCTACCACTGGGAAGTAAGCAAAGTCTGATAATGCTCTTGCTTGGGTTTCTTTTTTCCTTTCCAGTTTTAGGAGTTAATAGCAGCCATCGAAAGAAAAGAACTAGAGGTCTCAGAGGAATTGTCCTTACTGGCATTAATAAACCAACTTCTGTTCTCAGATATATCACAATGTGATGCAAAGAACCACGGGCTCAATTTTGTTGTCCATACACCGAGTCCAAGCTCAGTAAGCCCAGCCATGCTCCCTGTTCAGGGCACAGGAGCACTGGTCAGCAGCGCTGCTGTAAGTTAATACAAGGAACAGTTGCCATGAACTTTGCAAGCAAGCAGGCTTGCCTTGGTGCCCCAGCTGCAGTATGTGTAAAATGGATTCCGGAGTCAAGATGTTTAAACAAAGTAACAACACATTTGTACGTTTCCTTTTATGTGTGTATATTCCTTTCTGGTAGCAATAGTAGTAAAATAAAAAAGAAAGCTCACAGTTCAACAAACCATTTGTAGAGCTTTCAACTATTCAGAACCAAAGCAATGATTTCAACTTCGTTAAGGATTACTTACAGCCGAGGGCTCCTCCCTGCCACAATGGCTGCTAAAAGCAGCAGCCCCCAAAGCAGGGCAGTGCCTGGGCAGCGCGGGGTTCCCTCAGCTCCCACAGAGATGCTGCACTTCTGACCGCGGCGCTTTCAGGACACGGAAGCTTCTGAGTGAATGACTTCCCCTGTTTGCCACTGTAATTAAAACTAAAGTTTTCACCAGTGAACACCTTTGAAAAAAAATTGAGCTGGCTTAGCAGCACATTTCCTATTTCTGTCACACAACTATTTCCTTACTCCTAGGGATGAAATAGCCCATAGAGCAGACACAGAGCGTTCTTTGCTGCTTTCATTACTATTCAGCCCACAAAAACTGTTTTTGTAGAAGCGAAAATTAATTCTGTTCGGCTCTGAAAGACAATCAGTGGCCTTAACCTCTCCTCAGGTGCACCCAGAATACAGATGCAGCACGAGGTCTCACTCAGCCCTTCCGGCTAAAACCTGCACTATTTATTTATTTATTGAATGCAATTGAAACGAAAGGAACAGAATTTGCATTTATATAACACCTTTCATCTGCCGAGGATATCAAAGCACTTTACAAACACTGCACAGAAATCGTTCTGCAGCAGATGAAGGGAGCACGCGGCTGGGAGGCAGCCGTTCAGCCCAGGATCACTGATTCAGATAGCACAGCAGCTTCACCGCTTCTGACAAATCAAGATTATTTGGATTTATCCAACGCTGGGATCTAATTCATCTCCTGAATAGGCTGGGATGGATTCTTCATCGTCTGCACTGTACGTTTGCATAAGAATAGCATTTGGAAAGGAACCCACCAGTCAGGTCAGTTGACCCACTCAAGCAGCGCTTAGCAGATGAAATTAATTGCATTTGGGTAAATTGGGTCTTCCTGCAGCAGTGTGAAGGCATGGGGTGCCCGTGGCTGCAATCTGCTCCTGCAGCCCCCCCTGCCACGCTGCCTGCTGCTCTCCAGCCCCACAGAGCCCTTCTGAGGTCTCCTTTATCCAAAGGCAGAGGGCATTTGTCAGGGAGGGCCAACAGGAGCCCACAAAGCGAACTGAACCATTCTCACAACTTTGACACAATCCATCGTCAATCACAGCCGAGCTGCCTGGCAGCTCATTTCTACCTTTTTGATTGGAAGCCAATAATTTAAATTGTCCCACGGGTCACATCACTCTGTTCCATCACATTTAATGACAAGTTAGATGACTCGTCTCCTCGTCAGCCTCCCCGAGCTCCACATTTCCAAGTATTTCTCCGCCTCCATGCAGCCCAACAGCAAGGCAAACGAAATGCCGTGACACCAACGCTGGAGGCATCCACTTCTGTTCTCCTGGTAATTTAAAGCTACTCAAAAAATAATTTATTGAGTGAAAAATACAACTCAGGATGCCCGTTAGTTCATTGGGCACATTGCGTCTGTTTGAAGAACACAACGCCCTGCCTCAGACAGTGCCACCAGCACTGCCAGCACCAGCATCCCCAGCACACACGGAGCATGATGGAAGGTCCCCATGTGCTGCAGGACGGGGCTGCCCCGGCCAACAGTTCAGCTTCCTCAGGATTGCCCTGGCTGGAAAGCAGTTTTGTTTGGGGCTGTTGTTTCAATGCTCTCACTGCTTCTGACAGAGCATTTCCAGACACCTTCACCTCTCCCTCACACATCAGTGTCACAGAATAAACTCTTCACCGGTACCAGCTGTATTTACAGTGCTCCTCTCTCTCCTTTTTTTCCTCTGTAGTTTTGTTTGTTTGTTTTCCCTCTTTGGGCTAATGATGGTATTTGTGTTAATTGACTAACATGCCCTACTAACACTGGACAATGCCGTAAGCACAGGGAGCACCTTGCAGTAACAGCCTGTAACTGAACCAAAGCTCCTCTGGCAAATCAAGGCACCTATAGAAAGGTGTCAGAACATACAACTTACATTTAAGAAAGCTCCCAAAAGCTTTATGACACAGCATGACATTATCCAGCAGACAAAAGTTATCACTATGAAGGAGCCCACCTCAAAGAGCCCGGTAAAACATCTCCTGCCCAAGACAATACTTAAGACAACAGGCCCAACAGCAAACAGAGAGAAGAGAAACAAAACAAAAGCAGCAATGGGAGAAACAGTGACAGGAGTGGTGTGAGAGAAGGACCATGTACACCAAGGCACAGCCCAACATGATCAGCTGGGGAAGTGTGACAGAAGGGAACAGAGTGAAGGACCAGCCCCTAGGACATCAGCACTGCGATAGATGCAGTAACACCTGCCCCTTTGTTTCACATTAGTTTTATTGGTCATAGAAGAAACGGTGCATGTGTTCCCTCTACTGATTCTGCTGTAACAGTGAAATTATTTCCCAGGCTCTCTGCCTGTAAGTGATATTGAGCATTACATTGCTCCGTTTCTAAACATTTAGAAGGAAAGAATTCAAAATATTATGCAACTTGACTCAAAGAGTTTTCCTTGGATTTCTCTTCCACAATGCAAACAGCACCAGTTACAAGACATCACTAACATGTGGATTCATTACTCCACATCCTGGGGCAGGAGGGTCTGAAAGATCATCTGATTTGTACATTGATTCGAGAAAATACTTTCTTGACAAAAAGTAATACCATCTACATACACATTGATCGCTTTTCTATAAGCAGATGAACATTTTGCAGGTGTATATCTCAGTGATCTGTTTGGGGGGGGTGAGTTATGGGCCGCTTCAATGGTGCAGTCAATGGCACACAGCAGAGAAAGTAGCAAATAAAGAATTAAGACTAAGAATGGACCAGAAGAGAAGCAGCAGACTAAGTGGAAAATGCTGACGGAGCTATCGGATGGAGGAGAAAGGATACTGAGGAGGACAGCAAACATAAAAAGATTAAGTGATGCCAAAACTGCTGTTGTGGGATGCAGAGTGGGAAGGAGAATGCTGGTAATGCAGTTTAGAAAGGAAAAATAAGAATATAAGAAACAAAGTCAGCTTGGAAGGCAGTAAATCATGCACGAAAAATGCAGGAAGCAAGATACTGAGTACAGTAAAACCTCAAGAAATGAGAAAGACAAGGTTAACCGCTAAACATAGCTCATTACCAACCAAAGCTGCAATTTGACTTAAATCAATGCCTAAAAACACCCACTGGAACGGTGCTGATAAAACTTGGCCAAGAGCACAAAAACCACAACAGGGGGACGCCCCGCTCTGCCACCACTGGGCAGGATGCAGCAGAGCTGCTGGCAGATGCACCACGGGCCAACTTCCAGTTGCAGGAGCAGGAGGTGAAGCTTTTGTAGCTTTTAACTCTGACCGTTGAAGTGACACAGAATGCAGTGCCTGCCCCACAGCGCACAGACTAATTGCGAAAAGCACCGGGTGCACAGAACCACCTCGTGTGGCTGAAGGAGGAGTCGGGACAAGGCAGGGATCCCGAGGGCAGCGCAGCACGGCGCACAGACGGCAGCACAGCGTCCCAGCCTGGATTCCAGCCCTGCTCCGTGCCCTCGGCCTTCCCCTCCCAAACGCACTCCGCTGTTCTGAAAAGTTCCTAGAGATGCCCCCAGATGCAGCCTCAGTTCCTACAGAACTATTTTTAAAGTCTCTGTGGAAAAAATCTCTGCACTTCAAGAACAGCCCAACGGCAGCAGTAACACAGCAGAAACTCAGCATTTAATGACGCGTGGTTTGCTGCAGCTCCGCGCTTCCAGGGCAGCGCTACGGCAGGCGCCGAGCCGCAGGAAGGACACGCAGTGCCGTGCTATGTTCACCTGCTTCAGGATCACAGGACGCACCGCGGAGCGGAACAAAACAGAAGAGAGGCGGAACGGAGCGCGGCCGCAGTCCGCCCGGCCCCGAGCGAAGCCCCCGGCAGCCGCCGCCGCGCCAGGCCCCGCGGAGCCGTGCTCACCTCCCTCCAACGCAGCTGCCGCAGGCTGATCTTCAGCGCCTCCAGTGAGGTCTTGGCCTTGGAGCTATCCACGGTGACCCGGGGCCGCCGTCCCGCCCGGGCCCCCCGCTCCTCCGGCCCGCGCCGCCCCGCACTCCGCGCCGCCCGCCCGGCCGGGCCGCGACCGCGGCTCCGTTCCACCGCCGCCGCCTCTTCTCTCGCCTTCCGGGCGGGCTCGCCGTCCCGCGGACGTTCGGCGGGGAGCGCCGGGGACCCCGGGGGTTCCTCCGCCTCCCGGGCCGGGGCGCAGCTCGGCGGCGGGGCCCCGGCCGGCTCCATCCCGCGCCGCCTCGGCCCGGGCCCGCCCCCCGCGCGTCTCCATGGCGGCGCCGCGGCCCGTGGGGCGGGTCCCGCGCTGCCTCCGCCCCCCACCGGAAATGACGTCATGCGGCCGTTGCGGCCATCTTGGAAGCGGGCAGGGGCCGCCCGCCCCTTCCGGCAGCCATTTCGGAAAGGCGTGGGGCGGGGCGGGGCGGCGCAGCGCAGCGCAGCGCAGCGCAGCCATCTTGGAATGGGCGGTGCGCAAGGGCCGTCCCTGGCGGCGCTGCTTCTGTCGGGCGCTGCGTTGTGCTCCTGATCGCGCGCCGGGGCAGGAACCCAACCGCTGCCGTCAGCGGCTGAGCGGAACGCGCGGGCGCGCAGTCCGGACACTGAAGCGCAGCGGGGCGGTCCGGCCCCGGGCTGCCGGTGTCCCGGGGCGGGCGGGCAGCAGGCGGCGCTGCGGGCGGCGATTCACTGCCGGGCCCGTTGTTCACCTGCGGTAGGGCTGAAAAGGAAAACCGAGGAAATAGTTAATATGGGCCCAGGCATCGCGGGGCTTTGCGGCATGGGACGTCCCAAATAAACCGGGGGACGGAGAGTTCTGCTGGAGCTCATCACGCTGCCCTGCTGGTTATGAGACCATAGGAAAATAGAACGTGGAAAAAGGAACGGAACCGATGGAATGTTTTGTGGTTAAGCACGAGATGAACTCGCTGCTGTTGGGAAGGCTTGTTGTTAAATCTGCCTGCATTTTAGCCAATTAATTGTTAGTGGGGAAAAAAATACTGTGTTAGGATATAAAAGCAATGCTTAGGGCAATAAAGGCGCAGCTTTTTTCTCACAAGGCCGTTTTTCTCACAAGAACCTTCTGCCGTTTGCAACAATTGGCTCCCAAACAGGAGCTGACAGGCAGACTGGTCTGAAGAAGGCTGAAAGAAGCCTAACGAAGGGTGCTGAAAGAGGCACGTGGCTGCAAGAAGCCCCACTGCTCCGATTGCGTCTTGCTGGACAAAGATAAGCAGTTGTGCACCACAAGGAATAAAATGAACTCAGAACAGGAAAACATCCTCCTTACTTTTCAATGTATCCTAAAACGACGGGGGAAGGCAGCGTCCTCTGCTGACCTGCAACTGATGGGCCACTAGGAACGATTCCTCAGTTACAAATCGGACAGTTTAGGATCCAGAAACTTGGGATGGGATCAGGGCGAAACTGTGGGACACGTCAGCTAAAGGTGATAAGGAGGCACCAGTGTTGCTTGAAACGTGGAGAAGAATTTTTGAAGCTTTAAAAAGTCATGCGGGTTCATTGTCGGCTACCCCCAGTCCACCAAGGATGAAGGAGCCACAGGCTCCTCCTTGGACTCGCCCTCTGTGCCATCAGCTCCCTTGTTGCCACCACCATGGAGGGTCCTCACCACCTCCTCTCCTGAGGGTCCCAATGATCCTTTTGATCCTGGCCCTATAGGTTCTGAAGAAGAGCCAGATCTGTTTTCCCCGGATCCGCACGACATGTGGGCGCTTATTCAGAGGGAAGCTAGGAAAGCTGGAGACACAGATACGCGTGCTGAGGGCCTTCGCTGTTACTGTGGCCCTGGACCAAGAGCCGCAATGGGAAGCTTTGTCATGTAATGTTCTGTGAGATTTACGGCGTACCGTCACTGACCACGGCATCGGCGCCCCGTATACTGTGGGTTTGATTCAGTCTATATGCGATAGCTCTGTTCTCACACCACGTGATTTCAAAATGATGTGTCGCCTTATCATGACTGATATGCAATGCTCTGTGTGGGAAGCTGAGTAGAGGGGGCTGGCACAGATTCAGGCAACTGAGAACCTGACGCTACCGCAGGGAAATCCACTTTGGGCTGTAGATGTGAATGCTTCGATGGGTGAGGGAGATTTCTCCAGCCCAGTGCAGCAGGCGCAAATACCTGCAGAAGGGCTACAGCAAGTAAAGCATTTAGCAACGTGTGCTCTCCAGGCTGGGCCAGAGGCCGGAAAGCAAAGACAGTCTTTTGTGAGCATTAAGCAACAGCCCCAAGAACCGTATGTGACATTTTTGTATAGGCTTAAGAACTCATTGGAAAAACAGGTCGATAATAAACAGGTGAGAACTCTTGTATTCCAACAGGTAGCGATTGAAAATGCAAACGCTGACTGCCAAAAGGTGTTGCGTACCCTACAGAACCCCATTACTGAAGATATGATTAATGCATGTATGAATATTGGTACACACCAACATCAGATTACGCTAACAGCCCAGGCTTTTGCCGTTGTATCCCTTAATCAGCAGCATCTGTGTTATGGCTGTAATCAATATGGGCACATTTGTAAAAATTGCCCGCGGGAGAGAGCAAAAGGCAACGGCACAGCAACTGTGCCCCAGGTGTTGAAAGAGCAATCACGGGGCTCAAGATTGCCGGCCAAAATTCGATAAGGAGGGGCAACCCCTTATCGCAGCGGGAAACTCCCAACGGAGCCAAGAGGGCACGCAATGACAGTAAATGCCTCTCAGGTGGCTGCAGCAGTGCTGTACGCCCGAACAAGCAGAAGTGCTGAGGTGGACTTGGCCACCTCCTCAGACACAACCCTGAATGACAGCCCTGCTGCCTTGGCCCCCACTGGAGTCTGTGGACCTGTGGGGAATGGCATGGCAGCAACTACTGATCGGCTGGTCTTCTGTTACTCAGATGGGGCTTTTTATTTTGCCTGTGTTATTGATGCAGACTATACTGGGGAAATTAAGATAATTTGCAGGCACTTTGGTTATAATACTTTAATACTTTATAATTCTCCTGTCAAAGAAAAAGCACAAGTTATGGTCAAAAAAATGAGCACTAACGAATGGGAAGGCCCTGCTCGTTGATAACTTGGGGTTGAGGTTATGCTGCTCTGAGGTGGATACCAGCACGATGGGTCTGGCCAGCCATCTCATCATCTGCTGTAACATGACCGTTGCGCTCTCATCAGCAGTTTGGTTCCCAGCTCAACCAAAAACAGAATCTATGGGTTACTCTTGCTAACAAAACAGGACAAGATACGCTTTGTGTGTCAGCCACGTCA
This sequence comes from Lagopus muta, assembly GCF_023343835.1. NCBI lineage: Eukaryota > Metazoa > Chordata > Aves > Galliformes > Phasianidae > Lagopus > Lagopus muta. The sequence goes on from NC_064451.1 coordinate 8,651,036, forward strand.
CCAGGGAACCTGTTCTCAACATTCCTCAAGTGAAAAAAGAAGTTGCTTACTGAGAACCACCCATCCATTTCTAACAGTTACAGTTCCTCACCATTATTGATGGGTATCTTCTGTCAGTTGCACTTGCACAAATCAATGGCAATGTTTTATAAAATGAAATGAAGAGAACATGTCTAATAAACAGGTTTCCTCTGAAAAATGCCTGTGTTATTCTTATTGTGCTTCTCAGACTGGGTTAAAATTTGTTTACATCAACCCATGCTTCCCATGTTGATGTTAGACCACTGCAGATCTGTGACTGACCCACATATGCAAACAAAACATTTGTAGCATAGCTGGGGAGGGGAGATTTGCATGACAGAACATGATGAAAATATGCATAATTGTAGATGACATTTTCCATTCCCAAATCCCTCTGCACAGAACTTTGGAACCAGCCATGCATGAAAGAGGCTTGCAGTTCTAACGGGCAGATTTCCTGGCTGTGCGACAAAGCTGAACCATCAAGACATGAAGCTTCTGTTTCTTGTTGAGCAGCACAAATCTGCTATAATCGTCTCACCAAGCAGAGGCTGTGCTTGCAGAGGACACCTGTGACACTGACTGAGCAGACCGAACGACGGCGCTGGGCAGCCTTTCCACGTGGCACTTTGGAGCTCATATCGTGTGTCAGCTCCAGAGCCTCACTGGAATATTTTGCTTGTGACTTTTTGGTTTTCTTCAGGCCCCTGATAGGACACAGGGTGGCACCACACAATGTCGCTCACCAGCACGTTTCCTAACTTGGCTCCATATTTATCACACAGCGCCATTTTTAGGACACGGTGGTGCCTCCAGGCTTCACTGGTTAAACACAGAATCGACTGTATCACTGGTGATCACAAATGACAGAGAATCATGGAATCACCAAGGTTGGAAAAGACCTCCAAGAATTACCCAACATAAAGCAAACCAGAGGCACTGCAGCTCAAAATACACTCCTGAAATATCTTCTCCTACCAATTCCTCCACCTTTATTTTAATACTTCACTTACATAGAAAAGTTCAGCAGATATTTTGGTTGGTGACCTCCGTTTGAGCTAAACAGAAGCTCAAGATCGATTCATTTAAATGAAGGTTGGACACTTACATTGTTGGGAACAGGTTTCTTTGCCTCCCTTTGCTTCCAGATTTTTTTTTATTTTATTTTTTTTGCTAGGTGAGACTCCTGCTTCTGAAAACAACAGGGGAAAAGCTGACACGTAACACTGCGAGCTTGCAGTGTCTTGCTAAGACTTTTCATGGCCATGCAGAACACCCAATCTGCCGTCCCCCTTAAGTCTGTATCTTAACTTTTGATAACTGTGTTTTTAAACAGCAGGAGAAGCCAACAAATTCTGCTGTTGGTAGTACTGCTTAATTTTGCTTCTTTGAGTAAAGCAACAGGCAGGGAACATGTCTGAAATTTTAGAAATCCAAAAGCAAAACACATTTTTTTACTTCCACGAGCAGAGCGTGTTGTTCCCATCGTATTCTTCCTCTCCTACCCCCACACCAGCTCATCCTGCTCTGTAGGAGGAGAGAACAGAAGCTGCTTGTTAGTATGATGTGAGAAACAACTCCCAAACCCTAAATGATTGTTATATATAACAAAGATGAAATCCAAAGTCATTGAAATTAGTGAAAGCTCTTATTGCTTTAATGCAAGCTCCAAACGATTCACCCGCATTCACCCTTCTGTACCATAAAGCCATCAGTAAGTCAGTTAAGTCTCTCTGGTCTTAATTTTCTCTGCAGTAGCTGCTGATCCTCCATTACTTTGTGTGGCCACACTGCTTCGTTCTGTCACTTAACGTAAGCAGCACTTTTCTGTATTCGGGCAAACATTTATCTGCTAACAATCAGCAACTGAATTCGGCTGCTAAATCTAAATCACGAGGCTGTCCAGTGCCACATAAAGTCTGCAGGTATGAAAATGCACCGGAGACATGGCTCTAAAAATCGCACCAGCACAAGCAGTAATGATGCTAATGAAATGGCACGGCAAACTGCTGTGATAGTACGCATGCAGAAATCTCTCAGATCTTACAAGTGTGACACGGAGGTGATTTCCCACGAAGGAAGTCTTATCTGCTGTTGCTGGGTGACTGTCTGGTTGTTCTTGCTACGTCATTTCTTATTTATCATTTGAAATCTTTGCAGCTCTGCAGTGCAGAAGAAAGTGCTTGAAAAGGTTTGCAGAAGGGAGGAAAATTCTCTGGCATCACAAACAGGCCTCCAGCAAAAACACCCGCGGCCTGATTTACACCACATTCAAGTTACACTGGAGATGCAGTGAATCCATGCAGCGTGTCAATGCAAAGACTGAAATGTGCAAGTGTACGAGAGGAAGAGAAGGAGAGAAGCCTTGGTAGCTTGTGCCTGCAGAACAAAGCTGATAGAAACCTGTTCCCTGTAAGAACACTGGCAGCTATGAGCCAGGCTCTCTCTGGTGCTTAACTCCCACTGCACTCAGGGAAACAGGACTTTGTATGAGCGCTTGGAACATCAAGGCAGTAATGAGTTCAGTGCTCCATCCCATGCAAACACCCACCATGAAGTTTGGCTAACTCTTCACATCAAGAAAGGCTAATGCCAGCAGGGGTTTGTTTATACAGCATCTGTGATCAGATACTGTATAATGGTTTAATTCCATGTCTTTGCCAGTTTTATTATCCAGAAGAATGGACATGGAGCGTTTCTTACCTACAGTGGAGTCAGAGAAATTTCTTTTCCCAACAAAATGAAGTAGAAAACTATTAGCTTCTTAAGCTGAGCAGCCTTTGAGCTCAACCCTCAGACACAGATCCAAACCATTAACCTTGGAAGAGCTAAGCCCTATGAAAAGTTCATGGAAGTTAATGAACACGGAATATTAAACACCTCCATTCAGTTGTGATATCTGGCACTGCAAGCTTTATTAAATCACAACTGCTTTATTTTTCCCAGGATTCCTGTGAGATGTTTCTGTCCCCTGCCTGAAGGATTTCATAACATGCAGGATACTGAAATTAAAGGACAATTCTTCTAATCTCATCCTATCTATCAGATAAAAGACTTGAGTATCCCAAGCGAGGACCGCACGCTCCCACGGCATGGGAATGCTCCTGTGGCAACTGGAGGGCAGTGAGGAGCAGCTTTCAGCAGCTCAGCACCCGACGGGTTCATGCATGCCTCAGTTAAAATGCAGTATTGCAGAATCCATGCAGACACTCGCTGTCATTAGGCTTCTTTCCCTTACTGGTTGTGCTGCACCGGCATTGGCATCAAAGGAAAGACAAGCACAGGCTGCCAGGGCGGCATCCCCTCTTTTAGGGCTTAGGAGAACCAAAGGATAGAATCTTGTTACAGCAGTCCAAAGCCTTTTGCACGCAAAATCTAGGTTCTTCATTCAGGTCAAGAGGTATTTTTTAATCTAAGTTTGGACAAGGTGAGTGCTGTGCAAGGTGTTAAGCAGATGCTTAGCGACAGCACACAGACCACAGCACGAATCAGAACTGCACTGACACATCTGCAGGTGAGGTGTGTATCCAGACCCATTTGGAGCTGTGCTGAAGCACCAGCACGTGGATATTTAAGCGGAATGGTAATGTAACATTGTAGCCTGTCTGGAAACAGAAAAGCTCAGTGGTGAGGCTGGCCACAGAACTCATGAGCACCATGCCCACGGTGCCAGAGAGAGCCGCTAATACCACCAGCTACTTGAGCATGTCAGCTCACGGTCAGTTAACCAATATTAATTCCTTGGGCTTTTTTCTCACTCCCTTAATTATCGCTTTCTGGATTTTGGCTCTTGTCCATCACCCTTCTGACTTGGGAGTCCTCAGAGATGCCAAGAAATTAAGTACTGTTACACCCATGAGTTGGGGACAGGCAGCAGCACACCCCCCTGCCACGGCCTAAATTTTCTTTCTTTCTGCTGTGAAAGCCACACAGAAGTGGCGCCCAACAATGCCCACACATCCAGCTGGGTAATTACTGGTATAGCAAGAAGTCAGTTGGAGCAAATGTTACACCCCAGCCCCTTGGGTTCTGCACAGTGTGTCTCTCACCATTCCTGATGTCAGTGAGTGTGGCCCAGGAGCTCCCATCACAGCCGTGCAGATGTCTGAGCGATGCTCGGTATGTCAGGCACTGCAGGGCACAGCAGAGGGGCTCTGCTCTGCCAGAGATGGGGCTGGAAAGGACACACCACATGCACAGCAAAGGCCAAAAATTGTGATGGGACGCTGGGTCAGTCGGTGGACATTAGCTGAGCAGTGGGCTTTGGAAAGGGAGCACGTGCTAATTACTGACAAAGCTAAGTCACATTAAAATGGAGTAGATATCATTGCTTTAGCCTATCATTCGTGCACAGAAGTTGCAGGGAGATCTTAGACCAGTCCGTACCGTCCTTTTAGAATTTCTAACAAGAGAAACGGAGCGGGTGCTGCTGAAACGATGCAGTGTGACATGAACAGTCAAAACCCAGCAAACCCCGCATCACGACGAGACTCCATCCCCAACGCCTCTCGCAGCGCAGGGCTGCAGCTCCCAGCCGAGGCGCCAGCACCACAGCAAGGCCCGGCGTCCCGCACAGCCCCGCGCTCACAGCCCCGCGCGCTCCGCGGCTCACGGCCCGGCCAGGGCAGCACCGGCGGGCAGAGCCGTGCCAACACAGCGCGTCTCCGCGGGGCGCCGCTGAGTGCCGGGCGCGTCCCGAAGCCCCGCAGCTCCCGCACGGCACGGAGCGCCCCGCAGCCCTCCGGCCGTGGCTCCCGGCGGGGCTCTGCCCGGGGCGGGCCGGGGCCGAGGCTGGCGGCCGCCCCCCGCATCACATGAGGGAACTTCGGGCCAATGGCGCGGCGGCGAGGGCCGGGGCCCCGCTCGGCTCCCGCGGACGCTCATTCAAAACGCGGCCGGGCTCGGGCTGCGCCAGCCCCGCGCCCCGGCCGCTGGGGGGCTCCGGCCGGGCGGGGGCTGCGGGGCCGGGCGATGCCCGCGAAGATGTCCCGCACCGCCGCGGCCTGAAGGCGCCCGCCCGCCGCCGCGATGCCGGTGAAGAACCGGTACAACCTGGTGGACGATGGCTGCGACTCGCGCGTCCCGCTGCACAACGAGGAGGCCTTCCAGCACGGCATCCACTTCCAGGCCAAGGTGAGCCGCGGCCCGGCCCCGCTCCCCGCCTTCCCTGGCCCGGGGCGGCGGCGCGGCATCCCGGCGGCGGCCCCGATTGGGCGCCGTGCGGTGCGGGCGCCCCGTCCGCCGGAGCCGCGACCCCGAAGCCCGCGCGCGTGCCCAGCTCCGCTGCCCACGGGAACGCGGCGATCGCCCCGCGGCCGCCACTGCCGGGCTCGCCGTACGCCCCGCCGGCGCAGCTCCCGAGCGCAGCCAGCCTGCAGCCGCGCGCCGGGCCTAGGGGTAAGCGCCAGGCAACCGCGAGAGCTTCACGCCTAAGGTCGCAATCAAACAGGTCATTCCTTTCTTCCTGCTGATCTTTTCTAAGGTGTCTAACGCTTCCTCGCGTGCCTCCTTTGAGAACCGATCGGGGCAGACCCCCGGGCAGGGACCCATCCTGGTTCCGGTGCCATCGGCAGAACCCAGCGGGCATCCGAGCTGTTTGTTCTCTGTGTGAAAAGCGTGGCCGGGAGGTCTGCACTTACACGCACGGTGTGGGGGTTCAGAAACAGGGACGCTGTCAGAAAGTTCATGCCGATCATTAAAGGTGTTTTGGCGTTGCACCACCACCGAGTGAGCAACTTCAGCAGGGCTGGCACTGTGCGGGCAGCGCACGCCCGAGCCCTGGCACAAAGAGCTGCATTTGCTGGAGCAGCTCTGGGGTTTGCTGCCCCTCTGTGCAGGTGGCCAACACTGACAAGGAATGGAATCCATGTCTGCTGAGCTGGAAGAAGGGAAATATATTCAAATAAAAGCTTTGAAATATGGATTTTGTGCATTTTAGTTTTCCTGATAAAAGAGCTGTAAGGCTTAAACAGGATATAGGATGGATCTGGACAGGTGATCACATACTTTAAAAGCCCCTCTACCTTAGCAGAGAAAGACAATTAGTCTTCGGCTTCTTTTAATTTAAATTAACACTTGCTGTGCCACACACCACACTGAGAAGAAAAATCCTTGTTTTGCTTCCTAGAGCGTGAGTGGGCTGCGCCTTTAACTGAGCGAAACGGGTGCCTCCAGACTGACAGCTTCAGGCACCGGAGCTATTCTGAGTGTGCAGGGCTGAGATGGGCACACATTGCCTTAGCAACTGCCCGCTCAGTGCTGCTCTGCCAGGGCTGCTCACCGGGCAGCTGCAGCTCTGAGCGCAACACGGCTGGTGGGCAAAAGGTGCGGGGTGTGCGGCCGTGCAGAGCTGCTGCTTGTGGACCGAGCGGGTGCAGCACAGTGGGCTCTGGCTGCTCTCCCTCTCCGCTGCCCTCCAGCTCTGGATGCTGCGGTTTGGATCTCCTGTGGTTTACCAAAGGACACGGCTGAAGCGGCTGCTCTTAAAATTTTGCAAAAGCATCAGAAGAAACGGATGACCTTTCAGATTGCCTGCGGTGTTTGTTTCAAGGCAGATAAAAGAGCAATAAATACTGAGCCAGGAGAACTCATCTCTGAAAATCTCATCTCTGCTATGCAAAAGTTTTCAGGTGAAAACCCATTGCAAGCCACAAATGTTACAGCAGAGAAATGAAAATAGAACTGTCAGTAACAGTGGTGGTCTCCCAAGAGCAGCCCCATAGCAGTGTGGGCTCTGTTCATGTGTACGTTACTGCACTGAATGTTTGCAGGGCTCTTCCTCTCCAGGAGGAAGAAGGGCAGCAGCAGGATGCTGCCTGCATGCAGGACTCCCCTAGCAATCCATGTGGCAGCACAGCACGTTGGCACAGCACAAGGGAGCAGGCAGCTGGCAGCAGAAAGGTGCTGGAGACCCATGGCCACCTCCTGTCTCACCTTTCAGCCCCAGAGCAAGGGGTGCTGCTGCCTGCATTGTGTGTCCTGACAGCTCCTGTGTGTGTGCAGCTCAGAGCTTCTCAAGAACGGATTGGGGAGGAGTGACAAAGGATGCATGGTCCCATTTTCAGACCCACAGAACTGTGGCTTGATCAGCAGCAGGTATTGCCCTGCAGAGCACGGGCAGAGGCACACCCAGAACCTGAGTGGGGTAAGCCCCAGATTCAGGAGCCCTGTAACACTCCCGATTTGGTAACATTATCCACAACAGGTATTCCTACCAAGTCCTGGGCCAAAAGACTCTCACTGAGCAGGGACTCATCAAACAACAGATGCTGTTTGTTTGGAAGAAGCTTACACCATTAACTCGTGCATTACTTTACAGACATCTCACCTTCTGTCTTTCAGTACATTGGTAGCTTGGACGTTCCCAGGCCCAGCAGCCGCGTGGAGATTGTGGCAGCCATGAGACGGATTCGGGTAAGTCCAAAAGCACGGACCCTCACCTAGAATAAAGGTTACACTCACTGGAGTGATATGGTTGCAGTGCGCTGCTCTGCATTTCCCCCCGCCTCCCCCTTCCTCTGTGCAGCTCAGATCTCAGCAGTCAGCACTGTAGTGCCTCCCTAGGGACTCCCAAGGCATATCAGGACAGACCTGCCCCCGGTGCTTTGCAGATGGATCGCTGGTAGCAAAGCCCAGACACAGACACCAGCCTCTGCCGAGCAGGTGTGGGGATGCTCCTCAAACCTCAGACTTATTTTGCCCAGTCTTTGTACAAAAATGGACTTGTACACAATCTGCTCCACAAAAGCACTCCAATTCACTGCCAGTTCTAGATACTTTTTGTTATTATATACTGAAGCATCAGTGGCCTGGCAGATGTTATGGATGTAAATCCCATTAGGCAAGACTGCGGATTCTGCTGCTTACAGAATAATTTGTTGCCTTTTCCCCATTCTCCAATGCAGTTTTGCAGTTCCTGTTTCTCATCAAGTCTGCTTTCTTCCTCCTCTACTCCTTTATTCTTCAGAGCAGCCCGTGAGCGGTCACCAGATTCAGCAGCGATTGGTAGCGTGGCTACATCTGCTGCACACACAACCCCTTCACATGGGGTGCCCCAAAAGGCCGTGCTGCTGTTGTGCCTGGCTGGAGTTTTACATATGTCTTAAATCAGAGGTTGTTCATGTGTCTCACATCAGCTGAGGCAGGTCTGCAAATCTTCCATTTAAAGCTTTGAAGGGATTATCCCATTCCCTGCCCTTCCCCCCACAGTGTTTAACCATCTAATTTTCATTTAGAAAGTGCTTTTTAAATGTAGCCTGCGAGTGGCTGGGGAACTGATGCATTCATCTTTAGCCAGGCTCAGAAATGCCATTCCCCTGCCTGTGTCAGCACAGCTCTCACTCAGAGCAGCGTGGCAGTAATCTGAGCTGCCTGGTTATTTACAGAGCAGGTGAGCAACAACAGGAAGCAAAGGTGTGGACTCCTGGAGCCGTGCAGATACTGATGTAAATAGCACTAAGTTTTCATCCGAAAAGTGACTTCTTAGTATCTTTAACCCTTGCAAGAAAAAACAGACACTGTTACAATACCAGTTTCCAAACAATGTTACACTCTCTTTTCACACCTGCTGTTGCCTGGATGGCACAGGGTGCAGCTCAGCGCCTTGGCAGTGCAGTAGCACATTTGGGTGCTATACAAGCATGTACAAGGCATGTGACAAACCACTCTGCATTCATGTGTGCCCTCAATTAATCTCATCACAAAATATTTTTAAAGCAGGCATCTTGTATTCTATACTGGATTTTTAATCTTGGAAGCCCTTTCCAAGAAGGGAGGGCTTCCCTTTTCATGTGCACATTGTACAGCAGGATCTCATTCAGACACTTCCTGGCTGCTGAGCGGAAGATGCTCCTCTATTGAAGATACTTAATTGGCACTGATCCTTAATTAGAGCATAAAGAATGAACTGGGAGGTCTTTGAAGGGAATTCTAGTGCACAGAGTACACAACTTAGGAGCAGAGGGAAGATGGGGGTTATTTATGTAGCATTCATTTGCATGCAGAGGCCTGGTCTTTACTGGAGTTTTTTTCCCATGGACTTTCAGCAGCACCAGTTGTAACTGGGAGGAAACACTGGAAGAAGCTATTGGTGGAAACTAGTGTTTTGCTACCATCCTATTGTAGGCAGCAGTGCCTGTTTGCACTGCAAGAGCTAGAAGGGTGCCACAGCTCTGCCAAGCATTGGCAAGGACACGTTCTGCTGAAGCTTTCATCCTTTGTGCGCTCCAGTGTTCAGTTGGAATTCTCTATTGGAACAGAAGAGAAAAGAGGCACAGTACAGGCCTTAGCACAACATTTCCTCTGCTGCCCTATGTGCCCTGTGACATGGGAGCAGGCAGAGCTGGCAGCCAGCTGGGCACAGGGCGGCCCAGGCTCCAAAAGGGAGCAGGGAGGAGGATGAGGAGTCCCAGCCCTGCGTTTTTCCCAGCCTTTGACAGAGCTGGTTGCTCTAGTTGCTCAATAGTAAACTAATACAGGCTCTGCAGCTGCCTTCCTCTCCTGCCTCTGACGCTGGTCTGCAGTCTGTGATTAAAGGTTTTTGCCTCAGGGAAAAAACGAGAGCGACTTAGCACTGACTGAGCTGTGCTGTGAGTGAGATGAGACAGAGGGTGAAAAAAGTAGCAACTGTACTTGAGAAGTGTACTCCTTGGCTGCTCCTTACTGTCCTGGGTTTTGTGCTGGGCTCTTCTGCCAGCTGCGCATGAATTATGCCAGGGAGCCAAGGTGGGATTGTCTTGCAGACTTTGGGACTGGTCTTATCACATTCTGTGCTCCCACTGGAGGAAATGCAAATGCAAGAGGTGGAGCAGAGAAGTTGCTGGTCATAGCTCCCCATTATGTAGAGCAAGACAACTTCATGTTTGCAATTCCTCCCGTGGATTATTAGTTGCATACTGCTGCCATGTTATTTTATGATCCTTTGAGTTCAAATTAATCTCTACCTCCTCTTGCCCTGACAGGGGAGGTGATGAAATTAGTTTGCCACTTGAATGACTGCACTGTGCTCTGACAGGCAGATCAGGTTCCAGGTGGTGGCTGTGAGAGCCCAGCTCCCTGCACAGCACAGCCAGGTGCTCATGGCTCGTGGGCAGCATCCTGAGCAGCATCCACACCTGCTGCTGCTGGCCCATGCCACACAGGGCCGGTGCCTGGCAGCGCCCGCTGGGGCTCCTGCATTCAAAGCCAGGATGCCAGCACTGGCTTCCTGCTGGAGTGGATTCATCTGCAGATCTTTGAGCTTTCTCAGCACTCTAAGGAACTTATCTACAACACAAGACTTTTCTTCCTGCAGAACTCAAACGGCAGCTAATGGAAAGAACATGAAGTCCTTGATGGTCCAGATAGCTCCATGATTCAGAAGGGTCACCTTCTCCCTGGATGCTCTGCTCCTGGCTGCCTATTAGATGGGAACTAAATGAGCGAGTTCCTCCCTTAGCCAGGTGAAGGCTCTCACTGAAGTTTGGAGATTTGGAGCACTGGCAACATTGGAACAACAGTGCCAGGAAAGCTTCACTAGCATTGCTTCTGGGCACGGCCTCAGGGTAGGGATGAGCTCTGTAAAACACACACAAAATCTTGCTCTGTGAGACCGTGGAAAGAATGGCTTTATGTGGAGGGCTAACACTGCAACATCTCCTGCGTGCTTTCCCCAGCTCCCAGCACTAACACTGCCTGAAGAAGGCCAGCTGGAATCTGCCTGCAGCAGCACCAGTGAAGTGCTGCTATCTGAACGGTCCAAAGAGCCTTCAGGAGAGGTGTCCACACACACCAGGCTACCAGCAGTGCCTCAGTCACTCCACTTAATTACCTCCAAAGCAGAGAGTCAGCTTCTCTGGAATTTGCACTTAGGATTTTACAAAGCCTAGAAATTTCAGGGCTGTCTGGAAGGTCTGTCTGAGACCTGAGCAGGAATTAACACTTTGAAAACAGCCAGACGTCGAGCTGCTTATTCATTTTAATCATTTCATAAGGGAACAGGCTACTGGTGCTGGGCCCATCCAAGCACCAGGATGAACAAACAGGAGGCAGGAATCTCGTTTCTTCTGTTAACTGCCATATTTCTTAGGCTTAATGTAATTGAGAAGCTTACCCCAGTGCCTAGTATGCCAACGGAAACATTTATAAATCTTAGCACAGGACACATCTGAAAGGCCTGAGTTCTCCTTGGCACAAGAACCAGGTTCTCACTCCAGTCTCACCCTCATCCTAATTCTTCTTGCTGCTCTCGTGCTCTTAAACATAGACTCAGCATTTTGCCAAGACAGTATTCTAGTGAGAAAGTTCAGTCCAACCCACACAGTAAATCATATCAACTGGCCAAATATCAGCCAGTAGCTGAAGCATGGCATGACATCAGTTTATATCCAGATGAGTGGAAGTTAAGAGTCCTTCAGACTCTGGTAAAGCAAAGGAGCAGAGATCTGCCTCTGCTGCAGCTCCCAGTCTGAGGGCTGGGTGGACATCATTGGGCAGCTCACAATGAGAGCCATGCCGGGCTGTGAACTGCAGTGGTTTGGGAGCAAATAGAGGTGTCATTTGTCTGCTCTTGCTACAGAAATGGAGGAACCAGGCAGACAGGTGGTGGAGGGCAGGGTGACTACTTCAGCCATCTCAGCTTAATTCATCCCTGAGTGGTGGGAGTCCAGAGGTAGAGATGTCTGACTGACCTGACAGTGGTATTCTTTTAGAGCGCAATTCCTTCAGTTTCCCTAGGAAGACTCACTTCTTATTGCAGAAGAGAAGTTAGCCATGATTGCTGCTGCACAGATTTCTCTGCCTGTGTGCTCTTCTTTAGTTACTGTGTTCAAAGCTGAGCAAAAAGAAAAAAGTAGAAGCTGAACTCACAGCGGTCAGCTCAGCTTTCTTGGTTAATCCCTGCAGCCTCTCCCATTATAATTAAACGGTTGGCTCTGCTGCAGCTGAAGCACAGGCTCACATGTAAGAGTCCTCCCATGCAGTGGTGGAATGCTTGCCCTGCTATAGACCTATGTAGCTGCTTGCCAGGATCTGTTGGTTTTGGATGGGAGTCATTCTCTGCTGCAGTTCCTGGAGGGCTTTTCTTTTCAGCCTCTTTGGAAGAGCATCCAAGTGCTCAGCTAATGACAGCCCTGGGCCCTGAAAGAAAACAATGCCAATGTCTTAAATTATTTCAGCAGTCTTCAAACTGGCCATTAATTCTCAGAATGCCACACACCCTCCTTTCATTTACAATATGAGTATGCAGGAAAAATGGGTGATAGTTCTTACACACTTAAGAGTGTGAAACACAAGCATCTCATGGTTTGCTCCAAACAGGCAGCACAGCCTAAGCCAGCTAAGGACACAGCTAATGCTGTGGCTGAGGGAAGTGCTCCATGCTTAGGTTGGTAGCCAAGTCCCATGCAGTAAGTGCTTTAGGAGAGCTGTCAGGAGAGCAGGGCCACCTCAGTTCACACAAACCTTTACACAAATACTGTCATCACACAGTGATATTCACTGATGAACTGTCCAGTAGAAGGTGGTGCCATGCTGTGACCACAGGTCCAATCAACACATTGACAAACGTAAAGACAGGCATCAGACCTTACAGAAAGGTGGGAGGAGTACTTCAGGTAGGCTTCCCCTAAGCCCCTGCACTTCAGCATATTCTACACCAAAGTATGGTCTAAGAGATCTTTTTCTGGCACACCTTTCCCTTCTCTGGAGAACCTTGCAAGGACTGCATCCAAAGCAGATGAATCCTATAGCCTTCAGAGGAGGAGAGCAGAGGTTTTAGGTGTCCTGGCCCAGTGACACTTACAAACCTGCTCTCATTACTTTTGCACAAAGCCTGGCGTGAGCTTTGGCAGCTCTCCATAGCAGAGGCAGGACGTGATCAGGCTATAGCCAGTCCTCACCAGAGGCTGCAAGTCTACACCAAAAGCTTAGCTAGAGAAATAACACTGGAGACTTCATTTAGAAAGAGATTTACAGGAGACCACAGGCAGCTTTTGTCCTCTGCCTACTCTCTACACCTTCATGAACCTCTGTCTCTCTATCCAACAGCCCACACAGCTTTGTCTGTACCACTACCTGATACCTGCTCTATTTAGATGGCATAGAAAGCAGATGATGGAGTGCACAGCATATGGTTCCCATACACCCAGGACAGGGCTGTGCCCATTACCTACCTCAGCTCCAGGGCTCCTCCAGGTACTCCCGGGATTCCTTCCCAGAAGTCATCAGAGGCAGTTTAAGGTTTCTATCACACAAGATTAAGCTAATTGGTTTTATCTTTCTAGGCCCTGGCAAAGTAGAGCAAGTGTTTTCAGGGTGGTAATTAAGCATTAATTGCAGCTGAGTTTAACCCTAATGCTTCATTAGTTTGTTTTCTTCTATTTTGTGCAGCTTGAGCAGAGCCTGGAGCATAGAGTGGGCTCTGAGGGAGGCCCAGGGAACACAGGGGCTCTTATGGCTGCCCAGTCCCACCAGCAGGGCAGCAGAGGCCCAGCTGTGTCATGAGGGTCTGTGGAGCTTTGCTCAGCCTCTCTGTGTAGCCTCCAGCCCGTGGTCACCTTGACAGGCTCAAGCACATCTCGTATATATGCCGCTTTACCCGCTGTATGGATCATTTAATTTTCATAAGCTGAAGCACTGGCTTTAAAAATGTAGCAGATGCTTTCCTGGAGGAATTCAGTCTGCCACATCGTGGCCTAACCCGAGCTTATTCTGATTTCTGCTGCTTGCACTGCCATAGCACAAAGGGAAGAAGCTCCTGCTGAGCTCTTTTTGCCATGGCAGCACACGCTGTTCCTAAGCAGCGCTGCATGGCTGTGGTGGGGAGCTGGCTGTGCTCCACTTGTTGTGAGAGGAGAGGAACAAACTCCTTTTGGAGAGAGCCCGGCCCCTGCTTGTCTGCAACCCACCCCATCTCTGGCCTTCTTGCCACAGGACAGCAGTTAGTTGTTTTCTGCCATCGCTGAGCTGTTGAACAGGGTTAGATGTGACTGTGCTGATGGAATGGAGGACATCTCAGAGCTCCTTCTCTGGCCTCACATCATGACCTGGTTTTCCAGCAGGGACCGGTGGTTGTCGCTGCTTCAGCTCCCATCTCTGCTCAGAGAGCACAGCGATAGGATTGATAACAGATGGGTGGGCGGATCAGTCAGTGAAACGTGCCATCTCCAGGCAAGTCACCTCTGAGTGCCTTGGTGAGAGTGCCAAAACCTGGGGCTCCTCCATGAGGGGTGGGACAAGCGAGGCACATTCCTGTTGTTTTGCATACGAGTCATGATGGGTTGGTGCTTAGTTCAAGGCTAACGAAATCAGCTGTTGGAGAAAAGCTAAATTAAAATGTTAGCACTAAACAGAACAAGACTCTGTCTGATGCTAGATCTTGGCATTGAGGCAGGTATCTTAAGTGTAAAATAAAGTGGCTCTATTATCGTTATTTCACAAAAGCTTTTGAATTCGCTAGCTCAAATATCAGCATATGAGATCTCTGCAAAGCTTTTATCTGGTTTGAAATAAAGTTGCTTTTTCAGCAGCTGTATTACTGCTTCTAGAGTGTTACAGAGATGAAATGTAATGGCTTTCAAATTACATGCTGGTGTAGTGCAATCAGCCTTGGCTCAAAGCTGCTTCGTTATTGGTGTCTGAAAAATTGTAATTGAGATGGCAACCAGAGAGTAGCAAGCAGATTGGATTAGCTTGTTAATGAGGAGGAGCCCTAGTCTGAGTGACAGCTGTGTGGACAAGGGCAGTACAGCATGGAGTGCCTCCATGGTGCTGGGAGGGCAGGGAGGCTCTGCTCATGCATTTAAGGGTGTACACTGTCAGCCTTTCTGGTTCTAAGGTTGGGTGTCTGTGTGGGAGAATGGCTGTACCTAATGCCACAAGGATGGGTGCATTCATAGATGCTCCTTTGTACACGCTGCCCTGATTCTTGCCTAGCGTAAAAGCGCCCTGTACTGCATGGATCGCTGTCCTGGGGCACCATACAACGCAAAACTAAGCCTAGCAGAATAAGATTTGCTAACAAGAGCTTGATTGGTTATGTGTTTGTTTCCTTCATCCTGCTTTAGCTCTATACTAAATGCATCCTGAAGGCAAACAGAATCCGTGCTGCTGAGCACAGTACTGTGACAAGCTACTTCATGTTTTCACCAAATAACTGAATGATAAATCTACAGAATAAAAATCTCAAATGAATCCCTGGGGGGCGGGATACTTTGATTAGGGAGCAGGAAGACATTCTCTAAATGGTGTTTCCATGGGCCAGATGGGTTATATGGACTATTTTCAGGACACCTGAATCACTTCCCCCTTCCTCCAGCCTTCTGTCACTGCTAAATCCTTTAAGGGCTTTCACACAGCCATTCCTGAGGGATCAGAGAGACTCCATAAACACACCTGCCCTCTCCCCTGCAGCGAGCAGGAAACATGGCATCGTGTCATTTGCTTTGAGTAGGGCAGCTCTGTCCTGTACCTGCTGCAGGACACAAAGCACTGAGGTTCAGAGACCCCAGGGCAGCGTGGGCTGCTTTGGTCCTGCTGCAGCTTCCTGCAGTTAATGATTATGAGTCCTAAACCTCCAGACCTGAAACATTGGATTCTATCCACGTTTTTGCCTGAGGCAATG
Source organism: Lagopus muta (assembly GCF_023343835.1). Taxonomy (NCBI): domain Eukaryota; kingdom Metazoa; phylum Chordata; class Aves; order Galliformes; family Phasianidae; genus Lagopus; species Lagopus muta. Next base: position 8,666,655 of record NC_064451.1, read on the forward strand.
CTGATCTCCTGTTCTCTTGCTTCCCTGTGTTCAAGCCCAGGGCAGGTGAAGCTGGAGCAGGGAATGCTGCCAGGTCCAGCCTTTCCCACGTGCTGCCCTGAGCTCTGCCCACTTTGCCCAGTGCAGCAGAAGCTATCTGAACTAGTGCTGTGTTTCTCATCATGATTCACTAACCTCATTAGCTCCCCTGAGGCTAAAAGAGTCCTTGAGCAGCTTAATATTCTTGAGTTTTGGAAATGACACAATTAGCATTGAGTTTTTCCTCTCATCTAGTAAGAGTCTTGTTTCCAAATGGAAGAATATAATTTTGTGGACACATTAAGAAATCAGAGATCTTCTCTTCCACAGAGAAAGTTCACTTCAGTCTGTTGGCAATTTTAAATCCTTCTCAAGTCAACCGGAATGGCGTGCTCCAGAATATCCCTAACGACCCACATCTGGGCAGCAGCCCTGCCTGCTGGCTTTTCTAAGGAGGCAGGCTGCTCAGCTGGGAGCACTGCTCGCTGCCTTTGCAAACAGACCCTACAGGCATGGCCTCTGTGGCCCTGCAGCAGCTGGCAGCCTCCAAGCTCAATGGGCTGTTCTGGGTGGAGCTGCTGCACTGCTGGTGCTCACAGATGCAGACTTGTGCAGTGCTTGGAGGCTCTGGGCTTTCTGTGAGAAGTGTTTCCTCAAGTGGAACTGTTGGAGATTGATAGTATTAACAGCCACACAGGAAAGGCTCCTTGTGTGGGAATAAAGCAGATTATTTCAGTCCCTGACTCTCAGACCAGGACATGGCAAGGCTGTTCGTGAAAGTAGCTGGCATTGAGAAATGGAACAGTTCATCTGCACCCAGGGCTTGAGCTAGCAAAGGGCTTTCTGCAGTGAAAGAGAACGAAGCCTGATTGCACCTAGCAAATGAGGCATGAAACCTGGTCTGCACCAAGCAGCACATTAAGCAGCTCAGCATCCCTCACATTCTCATTCTGGTCTAGTTTGTAATCAAGTGCTTTTTCTGAATGCAAATGGAGGTCATGTCCTCATTCTAGCTTGAATTCTCCTTGCTCAAAGCTAGAGATGCCAAGTCCAGCTTCCTACATCTGCTGCAGATACGCAAAGAAAATGCTAAATCCTCTAGTAGTGTGCTAGCAGAAACCATGAGACACAGGGCAGGATGACAGCACCTAAAATGTACATAGTGCATGATAGCACGTTAGAAGCCAGGAGATGGTCCCTCCCTGCACTGTGTGCCAAAAGAGGGTGGTGGCCAAGCAGATGCAGCTTCTCCAGATTTTCTCAACAGTAAACTAGGTTCCTCCTCCTCCCTTGGATAAGAATATGCCAGACAGACACAAGCAGTGTGTTATTTCTCCCCAGCATGCAGAAGTCACAGAGGCTGAAAGGATGGATACCTGGCCCTCCTGGGAGCAAGGGGCTGACTTACTAATCACTTGGAGCACACAGGCCTTCTGTTCTCTGCCTTCCATATGTGACACCTGCCTTGCACTGAGCCTCAGGAGCACGGATCCTTCCTCTCCATTGTAGCACACAGTGCAGCTCTCAGCCCAACCCCTCCAGCTGCCTTTGCCTGGGCAGAATTCAGTCTCTAACTTGCCTCTTGTCCTGTGCACCAGATTAGAGGGCAACCAGGATATGAAACACTGCATGTAAGAGAACAGACCTTCTTTGCCAGGGTCTCAACATTGTTGTTTATAGGGAAATACAGAATTACTTGAAGGTGTCCCAGTGTATAATTGCAATTTCACTTCCAAGGGTTATTTCAGGTGAACATGACCTGCTTCTGATGAAATTAGCACTTTTTGCCTGTAGTAGCTCAGCAGCTTTGGGATAAGAGCCACGTTCATGTACACTCAGTGCTTGGTACATGAGAGTCCTTGGGGGTAGAGTCCTAAGACACTACTTCATTACTGAAACCAATTAATCACTCAAGACAGGGAAGAGCTGATGCTCCGATCAGCTGCTGAAGGACAGCATGGCACAGTAACAGAAACATTTGCGCATTGCAGGCACCAGGGCCTCACACCAGGGTACAGGTGGATTGCAGGGCTGTTGTGGTGTTCACCCATGCAAATCACTGCCAGCAGATGAATCTGACTGCCACACAGCTCTCCCTCCAGCTGCCAGCCCCTTTGCAGATGGGTAGCACTGCAGACAGAAAAGGTAATTTGTTTTCTCCCGTAAATGAATTGAGGTAGGGAGGGACACAGCCTCTCTATGAACTGGAGCTGGCAAGACAAGGGCAGAATAGCTGTGTGTGGGAAAGCTCCCTATTAAACCTGGGGACAGCAGGAGGCTCCTGGAAGTGACAGTCACACAATGGTGCTTTTGTCAGAGAGGCACCAAAGGCCAGATGATGTCACCTTGCACTGGGCTGTGTGGCTGCTTGTGTGCCTCAGGATGGGGCTCAGCACGGGGCTCAGCACATCGCATCTCTGACAGGGAGGAAGCAATGAAAAGGCTGCTTTTATCCCGCCATTCTTCTAAGAAGCAGGCAAAGAAGCTTTGTTCCAGAACAGCTTGGCTGTTTTCAGAGGTGGAAAATCCCAGTGAGAGCCATTGCCTGTACCCCACCAGCTCCCACCCTCTGCAACAGCTCTGCTCTCAGTCCTGGGTGCACTGATCCACATCCATTGGACTTTCTTAGAGGAACAGCTGAGCTCTGGCCACACTCTTTGCTTTTGCTATACATGGAAAGATCACGCTATCATCAAAGGCCCTCTGGAACTCCAACGGTTGGAGATATCTTAGGGATACAATTTGCTCCTGAGAAAGCCAAGGCAGCATGGATAAAGGCAGCCCTTCTCTCTGCCTCCCCCATAGCAGCATGGGACAGGGTCCTTGCTGCTCTGACAATTGCTGGGTGGGCTGTGGGGTCTGCAGCCTCACAGATGACCACAGGTTTGCACATGCTGTGTAGTGGGGATGTATAATGCTTACCATGAGCGGGTGCTGGAAACTCCCAATTTCAGCTCTCTGCTCTGCCTTGACTTGCCAGGTGAACTCCTGATGAATCATCCTGCCTCAGTTTCCCATGCTAGGACTCCAGTTAACATCTGCCCATCCTAGGGAGAAGCTATGGCTCAGAATTTATGTCTGGAAAAAGACGTGATGAAAGGAAAGCTCTGTTCAAGGGAAAGCCTTCAGATTAGTCAGCTCCCAGTGCTGCTGGTTTTGAATATTTATGAAAGCAGAAAATTGTCAGACACATTTTGCTAAGCCATACAGCTCCTTTCCTGAAAACAAGTATTTCCAAACAGTGCTTGTTTACCTCAATTTCTCAGTGGACCCTCACTCCACCAGGGTGAGGGACAGAGTCCTGGGATGATGGTGTCTGCAAGGGGATGCAGAGGCTGTACAAGCTGCCCGAGCTGAAGCAATGAGACAGCACTTCCTTTTAATACAACTGGAGCCTGAAAGCTGTTGTCAGGAGGGAGCATCCAGAAAGCCTGGTCCCACAGATTGCTTCTCTGCAGCTTCCAAAACTTTGGCAGGAGGGCAGCATGTGGTACAGCACCCTAGAGGCGGTTTATTGCTAGACCCCAAGCACTCTTGTGTTTTCACTGTTATGAACCACCTCAGAGATTGTCTCCTAAGCCAAAATAGGAGTTAGCACAAGGCAGCCAGGCCGGGCATGCCCAGCGTTCCTGGTGGTGCTTCTTCCAGAAACCTCGGTCCCCTAAGAAGTATCATAAAAAGAGACAGAAAATGCCTAAATCCCTGCAGAGAGCTGAAACACAGCCAAAGCCAGAATTCAGAGCAGTCAGGCCAAGTTCATACACCCTTTCCCAAATACAGGCAACTTTCAAGAGGGTACTTTAGGAGCTGCATTTATGAGCTAAGCCAGGAACCAGCTACACACAGCTGCAGCGCCCTGCTGCTGGCCTAGAGCTTTGGATGCACCTGGCTGCAGAGAGCTGCAGCATAAAGCCACCCATACAGCACTGACAGTGCCAAACTGGAAACTCCACAAATGCAAATACTTTGCTAGCTTAAGCAGGGTTTTTGCAATTTCATCCCTCTCCCCTTTCCAATCTGCAGCATAGTTCAGCCTGCTGAAGCCACACTGGGAAGTCAGGATCAGCAGGTCCACAGCCAGGCCTGGCCACAGCTCACCTGGAGACTAACATACCCACACTGGAGCTCCAGAGAGAGCTGAGGGCCCTGAGCTGAGCTGAAGTGGAGCCTACATACCTTGTGTATGGGTGTGAATAGAGGCTGCAGGTGGGGCTGGTCAGGACCATTAAGGCCTGTTGTTGCCCTCAGGATCCTGGTACTGGTGTGTGGTGTCCAGGTGAAACAGGAAGCCTAATAGTCAGTGAGGTGACCTGTGGTCAGGGCAGAAAGTTGCAGAGCAGCTGTTAGCTTTCTTCACTTCTTCAGATGAATGTAAACCTGTGCCTGTGGACACGTGTCACTGTGAAGTTGTCAAAGTAAGAGCTGGAGGTGTAGCACAGCTCGCCAAGAGAGCCCCAGCAATGAGGGGTGTGGGGGGGGCTGAGGAGGGCTGGCCTTCAGCTAGATCCAAGTGCTGGGGCCCTTCGTCCTGGAGTCCATCCCCTGCCCTCCAAAAACGTGCCTGTATCTCTGCTCCCAGCTCCCATCTTGGCCACTGCCTGCCTGCTGGGCTAAGCCAGGGCCAGGAAACACTTTCACATACCTTGGATGAGGTCTGTTGAGGAAACACAGAGTCATAGACTGGCTTTTCCCATAAATCCTTTCATCATAGATATTTGACAAGTTGTCTCCAGCTCGTGCACCTAAGCAGAACTGCCACGCCGGGCGCAGTGGCTCCAGGCAGCACGTAGCAGCTGCACGGATCAGTCACCCAGGGCTGGCCCAAGCCACAGGGCTCTCCTTGCCGACGCAGATCAAAGCTGAGGCCAGGCACAAGTCTGCAGCCCCGGCCGCGGTCAGGGATGTCAGCACCGCTACCGCGCTCTGGCAGCGCCCGGCCCCAGGTCACAGCGGGGACGGCCTGCAGTGCCTGCAGAGCGCAGGCTGGGGGAAAAGAGCTCATTTAAATGAGAAGAAAAGGACTTTGGGTACTTTGCCAGCATTCTCCTTGCCTATTGTACTCCCTGCTTGGTTTCTGCTTTCCCCTGGGCAGTTTTATGTTTCCAAGGTCCATAAATTCTTATTTTTCCAGTGGGCAGGAGGTGCGCTCTGGGCCGCGCCGCTTCCTGCCGGGCTTTGTGTGTGTGTTGCCCAGCTACTGTGCGCAGCCCCAGACTATGCCCAGCCCCATTCAGACCGGCCACGGCCCCGTGGCCCCACGGAGGATTCCAGTGGTGCTGGCTTTCCAGGAGGAGCAAAGAGAAGGGCAGGAGACAGCAGCTTCCAGACAGAGCCTGCGGGGCTCAGGGTGACCTGTGTGTGTGTCCTGGCAGAGGTGTGCAGCAGGGCATGCAGTGCCTCTCTGGTGGGACTTAAGGCTGAGCTACAGCCAGTGGCACAAAGGGTATGGGAACTGACAGGGCTCATTTGTCAGATCCAAAGCACCAGTAATCTGCGCTTGCTGAGAGGAAAGTGCATGGGGCGGTGGTGGCGTCATTCCCAAGCAGCAGCCCTCCAAGCATCAATAATTCAAACAGAAGTTGAGATAACACCCTGTACCCACGCCATTCGGGCCAGTTTGATTTGGTGGTAATAACATTCCTGAACCTGAAATACTTGGATTTGCCGTGGGATGAATTCCTAGCATGGCACTCAGTCAGCATCAGGCAATGGGACGGGGAGAGGCCTCTTGGCATGGTGGGGTCAGGGTCCTGGTCCAACCAAGATCCTGCTGCAGTGGTAAGGATCCCACAGAGCCTCCTGCAGGGGAGCAGAGCTGAGCAGAGGTTCCTCTGCCCATAGTGCCAGGGCTGCACTGGGAGCGGGACTGAACAGCAGCCTGGGCTGGCTGAGGAAAGTACAGCTGCAGGAAGAAACAGGCCATTAGCAGACCTGTGACATCGTCCTTTGAGTGCACAAAGTACTTCCAGCAGGGGTTCTCCTGCTTCAGAAGCACAGCGAGCCTCTGCCCCAGGTTCCAGGAGGGCCCTGGCTCCTGCAGCTCCCTCAGGGCTGCTCCTTCTGCTCCGTGTTCATGGGGAAGTGCACTTCATGGACAAAGTCTACCTCCAGGACCTGCAAACTCTGCTTTATGACAGTTCTCACTTGCATAACAAAGGCCCTGATACCTTCAGTAATTAATCACATTAAGAATTGCTTCTGTGAAAAACTCTGTTCACACAAGTTGTTCATAGTGCTGGAAACTGCGCATGATTTCAAATGTGCATTAGCCCATCTCTTTCATCAGCAGATGGAAGCTGGTAACTGCATGTGTAATTTATCTCTGCTTGGGTGGAATTATCAGATGAAATATGCATTGCACAGTGCCATTAACATTTCCAGTCATACAGTCTCTAGCTCTCGGGTGAGTTAATATTACATGCCAGCAGTGTGTGGGACCATATGAAAGGCAGAGACTTGAACACAGGGATTTAAAAGCAAAAATAGAAAGTATTCCAGGTCAGATGCATCAGAAATAGAATTAATGAAGTTGCTAAATTAAATGAGATCCAGTGCCCTTTTTTGACCTGCATTTTTTTATAAAATGTCCCCTCTTGTCTCCATAGCTAATAAAACTGCCAGGTTTGCCCACTGATTCTCCACTTACAGTGGCAGCTTCAGATTTCTTAACATCTAGAGGAGCTTTTCTCATAGGATTACACAAGCAGCAGGAGAATAACTATTGAAACTCAGAAGGCAGCAGAGATGAACACTGCTGCGTTTGCAAATTTGGAAAAAAAAAGTTCAAAGCAATTCAAAGGTAGGAAATACATGCAGGGAACAGACCTTGCTCTGTGGCAGCAGTGTAAGGAGAGCTGGGAGCTGCATGCTCACCTGGGACAGCTCAGCTGGGAGACACTGCGCTATCCTGGCATTGCTTTTCTTCACTGGCCTTTTTGTCCAGCAAGTCACTTTTATTGGAATACTGAGTCCTGTTTGAAAGACAGCCATTAGATGACGGAAGCTGCATCCCATCCGCTTGCTCCATGCAGAGATGGTGAGGGTTTGGCAGCCAGCGGTGCCCTCCAGGGCTGCCCTGCAGTCAGGCTGTGCTGTGGTACCTCCTGGAGGTTCCTCTGTGCTCCTGGCAGCCCGGCCGTGCACTGCTGCTCCCGGCTGTTGGCTTTCTGTCCAGCATAGAAAGAGAAAATATCTCTGCAAAACCCAGACTTGGACTTCGCTTAAAGACTCTGAGTAAAGAGCCTTGTTTGAATGTAATTGCACCCCTGTTGCTACAAGGGGAAAATACACTGTATTACTCTCTCTTTCTTGGAAAGCTCGGCTAGTATTTTCCCAGCCATTTGTGTACAAAGAAAGATAAATAGCTCTTTAGCGGGCAGAACAATCTCTCTGGGTTTTATTGACATTTGTGCCAGCAGCTGAGGAGCAGCGGCCTGGCAGAGCTGAGCGTGGGCTGGTGGAGCTGCGTGGGGGGAGCAGCTGGGGGTACAGTGAGGGGCTGGAGGAGCTGCTGCAGGATGCGGGCTGCCTGAGCACCGTGCTGCTTGCCTGCTTGCCACCTCCTCGCCCATCGCTGTCACTCCTCCCTATAAATAAAATATGTATATGGCAAATTTAGCTCCAGCTGCACGCACAGTGGGGCTGTAGATAGATTTTTAAAGAGCTTGACTCCAAGTAATAATTCATGGGGGGATCAAAAGGCTGTGGTTTAATCAGGGGTCTGTCTAATACCATCAGAAGCCTGATGCACGTGAATAGCCATCCCATTGTCTGCCTGCAAGGCCAGTGTAGCTCACAAAGGGTGCTGGGGAATTGGAGAGCCATGTTCTGCTCTGCAGATCCTGGGTAACGCACCCACAGCACCACACTGTCCTTCAGCATCGGGCTCCCAGAGGAGCTGCCTGGGCTCCCCTGCTGTCTCAATCACTGCCTGCGGCTCCTCCGACTCTATCAAGAGATAAGGTTGTTAATTAGGTGTCTAATTACACAGTGTAGGTGAGCTTCAGTCTGCACGCTGCCTCTCGGACTGGGATCACGTGCTGTAGCTGCACTGTCAGGTCTGTGTGCTGGTGTGGGTGAACTGACGATCTGGCCCAGGAAAGCTGGATTTCAGATAGGGACAGCAAAAAACACAGGGTGTCAAATGGTGTTTGGAAGCTGAAAATTGTGCCTGAAGTGGGGCCAGCAGGGATCAGTACAGTAAATACACATCTTTAGAGTAGAGGGGCTCTGCCATTCTTCTTAGTTATCATCAGAAGCAGCATTTAAAAGCCATGAGTTTAATTTTCAACACAAACGGAGGTGAGTTCGGTCTGCAGACACCTGCAGATAAGGAGCTGGGTTTTTCTCCAGAGGTACTGGGCACACCGAGGTTAATGTGATTATGTCCATGACAGATATAATTGCATTATTGCCACCCATCTGGCCCTCCCTCAATTCAGAAGTGATTTTATATTCGCCATGCACTGCAGCACTGAAATACAAGGGCACCAGAGATGCCATAAATCACTGCATGACGTGTGCTGCCAGGGCCACCTCCCGAGCCAGACACTGCTGCGTGTTCTCACCACACTGTGCAAGGTGCTTCAGTACCAGCATGCCAGGAGATTCCTCCAGGCTCTGAACCAACAGTCCCCAGCCTTTTCCTGCACACTTACCTGGGATGGGGGTTCTGCTCCAGCACTGGCATCCAAAGCCCCTCGCTATTAGGTGCTCTTTAATAGCACCCTGCTATTAAACACAGGAACATTTCCATGTAGAGCACTGACAGTGGCTGCAGTTTCAGCTACCCTCCCAGTCCCACCTCTCTTCTAACCTGGGCTTGTCTTCCCATCAGTATGAATTCAAAGCCAAGAACATTAAGAAGAAGAAGGTGAGCATCATTGTGTCTGTGGATGGCGTGAAGGTGATCCTGCGCAAGAAGCAGAAGGTGAGGCTCCTCCTGCCCAGCCCTGGCATTGGCTTTGGCCTTGTCTGAGTCGCATCACTGCTCAGCACAGTCAGGCTGCTAACCAAAACCAGCCATTTTTTAACAAACACCCAGAATTTTCAACTGAGAAAGCCTCAATTTTTCACCCACACACACACATAAAAAATGATAACAAAATCTCACTGAAGAAAGGTGAGGAAATTACACTGTGGGAGGATGATTTCTACCAAAAAATGTAAGGCTTTCAGGAAATGCAGTTTCTTTTCCTCGTTAACTAGCAGGCTTTCTCAGCTGTGCAGCCCCACGCCTGCTCACACTGTGCAGAGCCCACAGCTGCCCCCGCTCCTCAAGCTCTCACTCAGAGCCTTGCCCCACAAAACGAGTTAATCCTCTGCATATTTGATGCTATAAATTAATCTTTAGGACAGCTTTCAGCCCTGGAGGCTATGATCAGATGACCAGATATGATAAATGATCAAAGAAGTCTTTTTCCATCCAAGATACCGACTGAACAGCCACTGCTAATGCAGTCGGGCTATAGCCCTGCCCTTGGCTGGAGACAGATGTGCCTTTTTCCATGGTTCCTGCCCATGGGAGTGGTGGAGTTTGGGTCCCTGTGATCCGCAGTAATTGTGCTTCTGCTATGTGCTTGCAGCGAAAGGAGTGGACGTGGGATGAGAGCAAGATGGTGGTGATGCACGATCCCGTGTACAGGTATGTGCCAGGGCTTTGCACACCCAGATCTGGATCACTCATCTGGATCAGACGCTTTGAATCAGATGTATCCTGCTTGCTTTCCAAACCCCATGAAAAAAATGATTGAGGTCACAAAATTACTGCTGGTGGGAATCTTCCATACATTTCTGCCAGCGAAGAGACTGACTGAGCTGGCTTTGAAGCTGGCTCTGCGTCAAGCAGAGGTCATGCTGAGTGACCTCCAGAGGCACCTTCTACCCAAACTGCTCTCTGATTCAAACGCAGAGGACACACAGGCTTCCTTGGTCTGCCTGTAACACGTGGCTCTCAGGATGCTGTGAGCCTCTAAAGAAGGGCCTGATGCTAAGGCATGACTTCTCAAAGGGAATAGCTTGTACACGATGCAGTAGGATAGCACTGACTTTCCATAGCACGTGCTATGGGATCTCTGGGTATTTTGGAGATGAGAAGTTTCATCCCGAGGCATCCTCTGCCCCTCTGCTTGGTGACAACGGTAGGCAAACCAGCAGGACTCTGTCCTGGGTCTTAGCAAGCAGAGGAGCCCATGAATTCTGTTACTTCTTACACGTTTAACTCCTCCTGTCCCTCCCCCAGAATCTTCTATGTGTCTCACGACTCACAAGACCTGAAAATATTCAGTTACATCGCTAGGGACGGTGCCAACAACTCCTTCAGGTGCAACGTCTTCAAATCCAAGAAGAAGGTGGGGTGTTCCACACTCATGCCCAGACCCTGGGGGGGCACCGGGAGGTGGTGGGGCCGCCCTGGGACCCCAGCGCAGGGCTGACGGTGTGTGTGCTTTGCAGAGCCAGGCCATGCGTGTGGTGCGCACGGTGGGCCAGGCCTTCGAGGTGTGCCACAAGCTGAGCCTGCAGCACGCCCTGCAGAACGCTGACGGCCAGGCGGACGGTGCCAGCGACAAGTCGGCGGAGGAGCAGCCATCTGAAGGTGACATTCCGTGGGGTCTGGGCAGTGGCGGCAGCAGAGGTGTGTCGGGGTGAGGGAGGCTGCAGTGGTGTGTCCTCATGGGACAGCTGCAGCTATGGTGAGATCTTAGTGCCCCGTTGGCTTGGGGGCCTGGCTGATCCGGCACCTTCCCAACCTGAGCCCCATGGAGGCTAAAGCAAGCCTTGGCCATTCTCCCCAGGCTGTCATGTCAGCCATGCTCTGAGCTCTGGCTGGCAGCCTTGGTCCTGCAGTGGAGGGGCTTTGTTTCATTTTTCCATTTCATTTTAAGTGCACCAGATAAAGGGCTCCAAGATCACAGATGTGGATGAGGTTGGCCTTGACTCTGATGGCATCTGTGTATCCGAGAGGGGAGCAGGAGAGCTGCCCACTGCCAGGGGTGAGCTGAGCACACTGAAACCTGGACAAGGCGCCAAGGACAAGAACTGCCAGGTAAGGGCCAGGAGGGGGGGTCACCACTGCTGTCCCTTTACGCACAGCTATAGGGAGAACTCCCAATTTCCCGGTGCCCTGCTCTGGCTGTCCCCAACCCCGCAGCAGCACCACTTGACCAGAACCACACAGGTGGCTGGACAGGTAACAGGTAGAGTGGAAGCAGCATCCCTGCTGAGGGGCATTTTCATGCTGTGCAGGCAGGTGTCTAGTCTAGTCTGCAGCAGTCCTTGGCCATGCTCCAGCAGCAGCCGCAGCTCACTGCTTCCCCCCACCAGCAACATCTCTCAGGGCAGCCCCTGCTGCCAAGGGGCTAAGGGCGTGCTTGGTGCTGGCTGTGGACACGCCGTAATGAATAGTTGCTCTGCAGAGCTGTTTGAGGGAGTGTTTCCTGGCTGCCTTAATGGCATTATTTCATTTTACACAATTGTATCGCTTGCGGGGCCTGGCTGCAAGCAGCTGCAATGAAATGCATTCAGTTGGATTTATTTTCTTGGCTCAGGAGGCAGGGCTTCACTATGCCTTTCCGTTTAGACGCAGATGCGCTGCTGACCTGGCTTCATACAGTGCTGGGGCTGTGGGGGGCAGCTGTGATCCCTGGGTCACTGCACGGGGCCCCATCAAACACCCGGGGAGCCACTGTCTGAACAACCCCAGCATGAGCTGAGCCATCTTCTCACCATGTCTTTGTCTCTGCGCCAGGACTCTGAGAGCTGCTCCCTGTACCCGGCCGGCTCACAGCAGCTGCTCAGCCCGGGCAGCCCCTGCTCTTCAGCCTCCATCACCCCACTGGCCTCCCAGCACTGCCTCCAGCTGCTCCAGCAGCAGCTCCTCCAGCAGCAGCAGCAGACACAGGTGGCAGTGGCTCAGGTACACATCCCACCTTCCCTTGGGCAGCACCAGCCCTGTTCCTCTCCCTGTAGAGCCTGGGTAAAGGGGTGTTGCGCAGCGATGGCCCTACAAACCAGGGATACTCCCGTCGTGGCGTGGGGACCAACTCCCCTCCCGCCCCACCTCACACGCCGCCCCACCCACCGCTGCTCCTCCCGCGGCCCCAATCCCCCGCCTCGGGCGGAGCGCCGCGCGGCCGCCAGGGGGCGCCAAAGCGCCGCGCAGCGCCGTGGGACAGAGGGGAGCTGGGGCTGCTTCGCGGGTGCCGGGGGAGAACCGGGGGGACCGGGGAAGGCTCCTGGGGCACCGGGGGAGGCTCCGGCGGCGCCGGCCCCGCAGCCCCGTCCCGCCCGCAGGTGCAGCTGCTGAAGGACCAGCTGGCGGCAGAGACGGCGGCGCGCATCGAGGCGCAGGCCCGGGTGCGGCAGCTGCTGCTGACCAACCGCGACCTGCTGCAGCACGTCTCGCTGCTGGTGCGGCAGCTGAAGGCGCTGGAGAGCCGGGCGCAGCGGCGGCAGCCGGGTGAGCGAGCGCGGGGAGCGGGCACCGGGCACCGGCAGCCCCGGGGCCGCCCGCAGCTCCTCACCGCCCCTCGTCTCTCTGCGTCCGCAGTTGACCGTTCGCTGCAGAACCTGTCCCTGGCGCAGTCGCTGTCGCTCAACCTCAAGAACCACTACAGCCTGGACTTCGCCCTGCCCTCCACCTCCACCCCCGCCAGCGTCCTGGGCAGTCCCGTGGCTCCCCGCTCGCCATCGGCGCTGGGCGCCGGGGATTCCTACCTCAACCTGGTCGGCCTGGAGGGGGCCGGGCCCTGCTTCGGCAGCAAGGACGGGGCCGAGGGCCCGGCGGGGCACGAGGGGCTCAGCCGGCGCGTGGAGGGCTCCGAGGTCAGCGACTTGGCGCTGCTCAGCGGGAGCGGCCGGCAGAAGGCAGAGGACGCGGACAGAGGGGACGAGGACAGGTGGGGCTCCGCGGCCGACGCAGCAGCCGAAGCGGGGCGCCCTGCCCCTGTCAGCGCTAATCCAAAGCGTAGCACCGTGCCAGCTAACGTGTAGAAAATGAACCTTACGCCAGCCCCAAGCGGCACAGCAGCACCGGCCAGAGCAGCGCTTGCAGCTGCTGGGGTATGGGAGGGAGAGCTGTGTCCCTGGCAGAGGAAAGCTCAGGTTGGGGACGGGCAGAGGAATCTCAGGAGGGCAGAGCCTGGGGTGGGATTCACCGTGTGCACACATGGGAACAAGGATGGGGGGATGCTGTCTGTCCTGCTCCTGTTCCCTGGAGCAACTCAACCAATGCTGCATCCCTTGCATGCCCCAGCTTCAACATACACAACAGTGGGTTGACTGAAGACACCCAAAGATGCATCTGGCTTTTGGAGAGCCCAGGCAGCTGGACCGAGCCCTGTGTGCAGGTAGGTAAATCCTTGCCCATCACCTCCTCTTTGCTCTTGCTTCCCAGGCGGCAGCAGCCCATTCCCAAGCTCAACCCACCGCCACCCATCCTACGCAAGAGGTCAAGCAAGACCTCCCCGAGCCTAGAAGTGGACATTAAGCCTGAGAGTACTGCCCACGTGAGCCTCCCCAGCCCCAGTGTGTCTGGCCTCACCAGCATCACTGCCACCTCCCTCACCCTCCTGGACCCTGAGGCAAGGACTCCTGCACGGAGCGCTGCTGCCAACGCAGAGCCCCTCTCTGTTGGGACCTACCAACATGTTCTGAGCAAGGACAGGTCTGGAGAGAATGGGCACACATCCCCTCCATCCAGCATTCATGATCCCACAGCCAGTGATGCCCTGAGCAAGGACTTGGCCTCACTGCTGAGCCCCACGGACAGCACACTGCCGTTCTCCCCTGCAGATGACACCTGTTTGCACATCAGCTTCTCAGAAGATGAGCTGCTGGAGCCGGAGCTGGACACTACTGTGGGGCCCAGCAGGGTCCCTTCTTAGTTGGACACAGCACTGGCAGCTGGCTGACAGGCAGTCCCAGTGGCTCTTTCCACATCGCTCCCCCTGCACACTGGGGTTACAGGATCCCTGCACCCTGCCTGGGTCAGGTTCCTTCACTGTTCCTGCTCCATGCATCAGCTCCTGCCACGTGTGGGCTGCAGCAGAGAGTGCAACCCGGTCAGCCCGTGTCCTATTCTGCACCAGTTCGTGTTGTCTTCCTGCTTTGCCCAGCCCTTTTGTGTTCTGTCCTTCCCTTGGTCAGACATGCCAAGTGGGTCTTTGTCCCAGGGAGCTCTCACTTCTGCTGCCTGGCAGAAGCACAGATCCCACTCATTACCACATCCCTGGCTGCTGCAGACAGCCCCAGCTCCACATCCTTCCCACTGCATCCCCAGCCCTGCTGTGGTGGGGTGGCCTCGGGAAGGAGAGATGCAGACACCTCACTGCCTTGAAACCGGTCCTGTTTTGGAGACAGCAGCTTCACCGCCCCACTGCTGTGTCCCTGTGCAGCAATGCCACCACTGCCTCCCTCCAAAGGTGCCTTTTCCTCTGCTGGGCCACTTACTGTCCACACAGACTGGGGCTGCCCTGCGAGAGGCTGGTATGGGGTGACTGTCCACAGGGGAGAGTCAGGAGCCCCATGCCACAGCAGGTGCTCCGCATATTTTGGGGTGGCAGAGGCAGCTGCTCCATGCACACCTCTCTGAGCACTTTGGGGCTGCTCTGTCATGTTGGGGTGTTATGAAATGGTTCAGTGTGAAGTTGGAAGCATGAATGTCTGGGGTTCAGTTTACAGATGGAAGGTTTAAGGAAGAAACCCAGCCCTGTGGGGAGAGCCAAGGCAATACTTGGTGCTGCCACACAGCCCTCATCAGCACAGGCTGGAGCAGGTTCTGGGGAGGGACCCTGGGAGGTGATCCTCCACTCACTGTTTGCAAGAGGAGGTTTGGGAATGTGCTGGAGGCTCGAGTTGGGGAAGTGTCAGGAGATGGAGGCTCAGAGCAGCCATTCTGCCCCAGTGCAGAGTGTGGCAGGACCTCAACAGCACACCACTGTGGGGCCCAGGGCTGACCAGGAGCCGATGGGAGCTAATGACAGAGGGCCCGTGGCACCACCAGCACTGCTGAGGACACACGATGGGAGCTGTGGATTTGTAAAGCTGTGGTTGGGCCGCGTGTTAGTGTGGTAGAGACAGATCGACCACTCCTTTAGGAAATAAAGTACACTGCAGTTTGGTAACTGAGTTTTAAAGAAAATAAATGCCTCGAATTTGCAGAGCTGGTGCCATGTTCTCTGCCCCACTCACCGGGAGAATCTCATCCCCCAGCCCCAGTACTCCTAGGCAGTTTAGTGCTGCAGTTTTCCCAGTTAAGTGACATCTCACCCAGGAGTCAAGGCAGCTGCAGCCCCATCCCTGGCCCACTCCCCTCAGGGAGGGTCCCTGTATCCCCCTACTGTCACAGCCACAGTGCAATTGTGAGTCCCAGCTGCTCCCCCTCACAGTGCCAAGAGGTCTCATGTCACCACACACTGCCACATGGGTGCCAGGTTCCTCACCAGTGACGGGGACCATTTCCAAAGCATCCCCTGCCAGCACACAGCACCAACACTGCCCCACAGCCCCCAACTGCAGCCCGCCCTAAGAGGTCTGGGCTCTGGGATGGGACAGGGCAGCCCCCAGTGCACACATTGCCCTTTTTCATTCCCCAGTTTCTGCTCCCAAACCAAACTCTGGCCCACAAATCAAGCTCAGCCTGGGCACACAGGGAAGGAGGGCTCCAGGGGGTGGGATCAAGGTGGGGACAGGAACCTGCAGCACCACATCTCTGGTCCTGCAAACCTGGAGGGGCTGCATCCTCCAGCAGAAGAGGCCAGAGGTGCCCTTCCCAGGGGATGGAAGCAAGCAGCCATCTGCCTGGGGGGGCATGTCCAGCTCCATGCTTATTGTGCTTCCTGCATGGGAAGAAAGTTTTTCCTCTGCTGTCTGGTAAGCTGCTAGCAATCATCAGGCAGGCAGGTGGTAAAGATTCATATCCATCAAACAATGCTATTTAGTTTGTAACCTGTGACTAAATCTGGTGTTAGCTTTAATTTCAGAGTCTGCTTTAGGGCTCGCTTGTTAATCTCTATGCAAAGCAGATGAAATGAATATGCAGCATTTTGGATGTAATTGTACGGCTTCAATTCAGCACTATAATTTTCCAAACAGGATCTTGCAATCAAGCTTCTATTCATTAGTGTATAAACAATTTAGTTTCTCAGCTCTCCAGTATGCCAATCATTTCAATGGAGTGAGCATCTCTGACAAAAAGAGAAGGAAAGTTTCCTTTGTGTAACAGAGGTAAAAGTTGCTCCATACTCAGGCAATTCCTGCCTGGCAGCCCCTGGCCGGTTCTGAAGGCATCCGGAGCCCCTCAGCACAGAACGCTGCCCATGGGCAGCACCACCACATTCCAATGTCAGCACCTCCCCACCAACGCAGCCCCAGCCACGGGTGGTTCTACCAACGGGACCCCAGAGGTGAGCACGGACCCTCGGAACACGGCAGGTGGCACCGTGGGCTGTCCCCACTGCACAACCAACGTGCCCGGCCCGTGTCCCTGGGAGGCGAGGTGGGACCAGAGCCTCAACAAAGGGAAGCGCCATCGGCAGAGCCACTCCGCACAGGCTCCGTTTCCAAATGAATATCGACAGCGCTAATTACAGGCCGCCATGCAGACAGCTTATTAGCTTGTCACAAAAAGACGGTATTGAACTCAAAGCCCGCGGTATTCACGAAGCGCAGCAAGACGCTCCCCAGACAGCACAGCGAACCAGGCAAGCGAACAACCTCCAGCAAAACTAATTACTTCCTGATTGTCTACGGCCACCCACTGGGTATAATAGTATAGACTAAATTTGGCATATACATAACTAAGCACTCGGCACCAATTTGGCATACAATAATCATCCTCTGTGTTGCATAATTAAAATCTGATCATTTGGAATAATCATTTCATATTCCCGATGCTGGGTGAGGACTGCACGGTGCAGTGCAGGAGGCGCAGGATGGATCATGCGGTGCTGCCCAGCCCGTGGGCACCGCATGGCCTGGGCTGCAGGGCCACCCCACGCAGACCCCCCTGGTCCACCCAGGACCATCGTTGCCCACGGCCGGCACACAGCGTGCTGACCTCCCGCAGGCAGGCTGCTGACCCCACGCCTGTCCGGCCCCATTGTCATCGCACGTCTGCTAAAGGCGTTTGGAAAGACAGGGGCAATAAAAAAATAAAATAAAACAGAACGTGTGTGTCTAATCCATTAACTTCCCCTTGTGGGCTCCCCGGGGATGCGGCGAGGAGGAGAAAGAATATGTGGATATTGCACGCGCCCTGGCACTTTGTCCCCGGGCCAACCCTGCTGCTGACCGCTGCCACAGCTTGCGCTACCCCGGGCTCATAAATCAGCATGGGTGACAGCATTTCACAGCTCGCTTCCCAGCCAGGATATTGCCATTCCTGCTGATTACACAGCCAGAGCGCGGGGGAAGCTGCATCTCCCACTTCCAGGAAGGGAGGCTCCGCAAGGAAAATGCATTGATAAAAAGAAGAACGAAATCAGCTTTGTTCACGTTGCGAATCTCCCATTGTTCCTGCTGTGACCGTCAGCCATCGCTGGAGAAAGTATTTCCTCAGCAATAAATCTCCTGGGCTCCTCGGCAGCCTTCGCCTTGGCACCAGACCCTCCTTGTGTTGTTTTGCAAGAAAAAACGCTGCTTCTGACACTACACCAGCCCCACATGGGAGCCCTGGCCACAGGACTGACCCTGCACTGACTTCTCAGCTGGTTTTGGTGATTGAGGCCAGGCGGCTGGAGCAGCACCCTGGGAGGAATGCGGGGCATTTCAAGGTGTGAGCTCAGCCCCAAGACTGGTTTCAGGAGAAAAGTGCTGGGATGTTATCCTAGGGGTCCCTGCCCATGTCCACAGCTGGCACCACAGCAGGACATGCCGGTCCCTGGGCCCTCACTTGTCACTTTCCCTTGCAGCATACCACAGCTTCTGCCATGCATGTGCCCCTGGCCAGCACATGGCAGATGGTGCAGGCCAGGGAGCACACATCTGACTATGGCCACACTAATCCCAGTGCCGAAACGCAGAGCTGGCTCCTGCCAAGAGCTTGAAATACAGGAGTCAGGCTGACAGTTGTACAAGAAAAATAGATCAAGTTTCCAAGAAAATACAGGCAAGCTGATCTGATTTTCATCAGCATCTTCAGCTGCCTTTCGGGAAGCCCCAGCCCTCTCCTCATTCCTGCTCTCTGCTTTACAAACCACTTAATTCATTGTTGCTTTGGAAACCCTCACAAAGACCCTCTGCATCCCCCAAAATAACGAGCAACAGATGCTGCTTTGACCTCAGCAACTTCCTGGAAACATACATTTGTCAAAATAAAAATAAAAAGATTAATGTGAGGAAGGCTCTTAAATTATAAGAAAATAGCAGACATGAGAGCCTGGCCGCGCGCGCCTGTCATTTATAACGGCCACAGAGCACCTGGGCAGGCAGTGGAACCTGGGGTCCCCCCAGCCTTTGGGATCCCCCCAGCTCTGCTGTCCCCCAGAGCCAGGAGCAGTGCAGGGCTGTCAGCCTGGAGCTTTTGGGTTAAGGTGCTCAAAAGTCTACAGGCTTCACTTCTTCACTCACCTTCCAGCTGTGACCACCCAGCAAACCCTAGGGCTCACAGAGGCACAAGCAAATACCTGTGGGTGGGCAGAAGCCCCTTTGTCTTGGGGCTCACAGCAGCCATGTGAGTAAGCAATGCAACACGACACAATACAACACAACAGGGGCACTCACCAGCACCTGTAGCAGGCAAGGCAGTTCTGCGGGTTCCACACAAGCCCCTTTTCCCTCTCAGTTTTATAGGATCAGCCAGCAATGAGCTGTGGGGCTGGGTCACCTGATTGCTTGGTGCACCTGCGTGCAGGTTGGCACACAGGGGCTCCCAGCTTTGTGCTGCTGTGCGGCAGCATGTTGTCTGAGGTTTGTCACTTTCTCAGGGTTCTTTCTGCCCTGAGGACCTAAGAAGTGCTCAAGTCAATAGCAAGGGGCTGTGGCCCCATGGGAAAATACTGTGGCATGGTGGCACAAGGTGAGAACAGCCCGGCTGCTCTGTGCCAGCCTCATGGGGTGCTGGGTGCTGTTGTGCTGTGAATGCAAATCCTGACCTGGGCTGGGGACTCTGCCTTCCCCCACCCCAGTGTAATGCCTCCAGTAGCTATGGTAACTGCTATATACATTTACATATTCTTCCAGTTAATCACAGGGACATCCACAGCAACTGTCTTTGCCAGTGGTTGTTTTCGTTCTTCCGAACATAGGCTGGAGCATTACCCACCTACAGCCCTTCTCCACAACAACAAATCCTCCACATTACCCCTTCCCCACACGGCTGCAGCCCCCAGCCCCACACCCCCAAGTCACTCAGCACTGGCACTGCACGTCCCACACTGTTACCATTGTAGCCTCTCCCCCCAGCCCCAGGGGAGGCACAGGGGCCTGCCCAACTCTCCACCTGTGCCGTCAGCGAGGGACAACGAGCTGGCAGCCCCCATAGGCTGCAAACCCCCCAAATCCCCTTCCACCCCCCCATCTTTTTGCTTACCTGAGGCCAAAAGCAGTTACAGAAGCCAGCAGATGCCGCTGCACTGTGTCCTGCAGCCTCTTTCCTGCAGCTTGCAGTGCTGTCATGGCAGGGCCGCATTCTCAGCAGCCCATCCAGGGGCTGCCTCAGAAAGGCCTTCCCAGGTATTAAGAAGCACCAGGAACTCCCCGGTGAGCCATGGGTGCCAGCAGGTGTGTGTGGGCACTGCCAGCCAGCTCCCAATGGCAGTACCAGAGGCCACCTGGGCTGACGAGGGCAGGCCCTGCACGGCGCTCCAGGCTGCGCTCAGGGCTGTGTGTGGAGGGTGCCACCTCAGCCCGGCCGCCATTTTCTCTCAGCGTTTCTCTCACCCAGGGTTTGCCACTTTTTCCCTTTACACGTTACAGCTGGTGGCACCTTGGCCACAGAAGAGTTCATTTGCTGAGTTACGAGGAGGAAAGTCACCAGAGCAAACTGTCCTGATGAATGTTGGCACTGTAGGGAGCACAGCACAGAGCTGTGCAGGGCCACGAGCAGCAGGGCCGCTCCCACACGGCTCAGGGACAGCAGGCAGCCCGGCCCCGGGGTGCTGCAGGGCACTGCAGTGCTACGTGTGCTCACAGCAGCCCTCCCCAGCCCTGCTCCATCACCATTGCAGACCCCCTGGTTTCCTCTGCCCTTTCCACCTTACCAACCCACAGAAAGTTTTATAAACTTGAGGAAACGCGAGTCAAAGCAGAAGGAGTCCAGCGCTGAGCCAAAGCGTGACCTCAATAACCTCCCCATTTTGTCCAGCCTGAGACCTCGTTATTATCTGTCAGCATGTGCTGAGTCTCCTCCTTCAGGGCCACACCAGTCCCTTCCGGAGGCCCCTCCTCAGCCTGTGCTCCTGAGCCCTGCGTTATCTCTGCTGCTTCCAGCCCTGCTTCCCCTGGTGGGCGATGCCAGGGCAGGGCCCAGTGCCTGCAGAGGGGACGTGGGGACAGCAGCGGCACCAGCACCGCGGGGCACAGCCGTGCTGGAAGAAGCAGCAAGGCACAGCGGTGCAGGGGCTGGGGCACAACGGAGCACAATTTGCTGCCTGAAGTACCGACCTGTCTGGCCAACAGCAAGGCAGTAACAAGCTGGGAGTGTTTGGTGCAAAGGAAGGAAATGGAAGAATTAAATCCACAGAATTTCCCTGCTTTTGTTCTCCCTCCCGCCTCCGCTCTCCTCCTTGGCCGCTGGTTCTTCTTGCGTAGGGCTCAGTCCTACCCAAGCGAGCTGGAAACGGGGTCCATCAGCTGAAAGCAATTTACTTTGAAATCCAGCTGCCAGATTTTCCTTCATTTGTTTACTTTAAAATGCTTTTTTAAAAGCCAAAGTACACAAGGCAGCCAAATTGCTGACATGTGTGCCGGGCCGGTACCCTGCAAACGCTGCATTCTTTCATGTCCTCCTGGGCTCAAATCCACTCATGTTTATTTAAAATACATAGAACACTTCAGCACTATTAAGGACCATGTTCTATAGTAAATGGAAAAAGATTTCCTCACAGGCCAGGAGGAGAGGGAAAGAATCACTTCAATTCAGTTTTGTTCTGCAGCACTCTGCCCAGCCACCCACAGCTCACCATTGCACTCAGCCTGGCGCCAGCACCCAGCAGCACCAGGGCCGTGGCAGCCACCATCCTCCACAGCACCGTGCACTTGGAGTGCCTGGGCTTGAGCCTTCCCCCAGGGATGCATTGGGCAGCAGCGCCTGAAAAAAGCCAGGGCTGGAGGTTCACTGCTGCTCCTGAGCATCTCAAGCATCCTGATGCACCAGGAGGTGGAACAGGCAGAGAACAGGCCAGAGCCACTTGGTTTATTACAGACGGCACAGAGCACCTCTCTATATGTGACAAAGATGCTGGCACAGAGAGCAAGTATTTTTAAGGACAATAACAGGAAAAAGGAGGTAAATGTAGAAGTAAATAATCAAAATTAGAACCTTAAAGCACATTCGTAATGCAAATATTTAGGGAAGGAAGGAGTGTGGGATGGGAGTTTTCTACTAAGGCTGTTGCTCCCTAAGCTATTCACCTATGGTTGACAGGGCCTGAATTCCACAGGGTAATGTAAGGATGTACATCAGAAAATGAAAATGTCAACATACAGCAAATAAATCCTCCAGGCTGTTGTCACTGCTCAACCACAAATAAGACAGAATAGCAGCAAACATGAAAAGAAGAAAGGAAGACTTACATTTCTAGTTCAGTGATCTGCTACCACCAGCAGAGATGGACAGTTGTGTCGTGAGTGTGCTAGCACACCTCTGGCAGACATTCCTAAAAGAACATGCTACTGATGCAGCCAGAATTGGTCTGTTCTGTTTTGCAGCAAAAAAATACAAGAAAGCAGAAACCTCCACTTATTAACTGTTAATAATTTAGAGTACAGCACCTTCATAGTTTTATCGTAATTAGCCAGACTAGTAAATCTTCAAAAGGATTTCTGCAGCGGAATTCCCAGACTATAATTATGTCATGCCCTTAACACAACTGGTTTCACTCATGGTTGGAAGAAACAAAGGCGCTAAGCAAGTGATGATGGGGAGCAGAAAAGGGTTTGCAAGGACAAGCACTGAGCACTGGTACTACACATGCCCTGGGGACTTCCACTTCTGCAAAATAATTCCTCTGGTTCCTGGGCTCCCTGCACACATTCCCACATATTACACCACTGCAAGAACTGTTCAGATCTGAAAGCTGGCTTTTACCCTTACAAACACTGTAAGATAGAGATCCGCACTGTTCAGCACAGGGAAACACTCTTCCAGGACTGCTCAAAATGCACTCTGTGCTCAGGGTACCACTTCTCACCTCCAGTTTCTCTAACAGGGACATCTCTGTTCCCTGCCAGTGTGGGCAGCACCTGCAGAGCTAAGAGGTTTATCAGTTGCAGGGCTAAGTGAGGACGGTAGAGCTGTGCACAGACCCTTTTGCTAGCTCTGGGGAAGGAGAGCAGTGAGCAGGGTTTGTGCCTGTCCTGGCCAAATGCAACTTTGCTCAATACCCCTGCAAGGCACTTTACAAGGACAAAGATGGTAAACAAGCAGAGAGCTCTGTGCCAGGTGGAACCACCCAGAGCAGAGAGGGAAGGGACGTGCCGTGCCCTAAGGCCACACAGGAGACAGCAGCAGGCAGGAGGGGCAGCTGGGCTGCCTGTCCCCTGCGCAGGGCTCTGCCCTCCAGCCCACACTGCTCCCAGATCGTTCCGTTCTTTCCCCTTTGCAGCACACTGGTGTAAAAGCAGAAAACAAACACAAGAGCCTGTAACAATAAAAGAGCACAATAACTGATAGTAAAGACTTGGCAGCTGTAGGGAGCCAAAAGCTTCTTGGAGGGGGTTGGATGGAAGCTGAGTTTCCCTCCCTGCTTGTATTGTATTTCTTTCCTCTGCCAAAATGTGCTTCCTGAGTCTTGGGCAGAGCTCTCTGCTGCTGACCCTCACCTTCCTCTGTTTAGCCTGGAGCGCAGGCTTGCCACGAGCGCCTGAGGCCGCGCCTGGGGACAGGCAGAGCCTCCCGCTGCGTGCACATGGCCAGGGTCAGGCCTGCTGTCAGCAGCTTCCTGGAAACGACAGCCAAGTTGGGCCACACCTGACTGTGTCCCGCAGGAGCCTGGTCTCTGCCCGGCTGCACGGCAGCCCACAGAGCGGCTGGGGAGTGATTAGTTACTGTGGCTGATGCTGAAGGGCTCCGTCCAGTCCTTTTCTCTCACACAAAGACAGGTCACGTTCCACTTGGCACAGCTGTAAGCAGGCAGCAAGAACAAAGCAGAGGTCAGACAGTGCTCTAATCAAAGAGGTAATTCTGACTCCATTTAAATTCTAGCCCCTGATCGCATGGAAGCAGAAGCTTGCACTACTACTCATAAAGAACTGAACCATCCTCATGGTGACTCATGGTCCTTAACAGAGCTGCCATGCTGATTTTACAAACGTTAGAGCAATGCCTCAGAGTCAGTGTTTTGTAAGCTTTAACCTACCAACTTGGGAGCAGACCCACAGCTTTTTTTAGAAAGCTCCCCTTCCCCTGTATTTTATTTCCTGTCTTGGTGCCAGAATCAGAGCCAAAGCCAAGCTTAACAAAGCAACAGGCATGGCCATTTTTCCCAATCCTCAATTCCACTGATGAGAAGGGAGAAATTAATTTAAACCCTATCAAAACAGAAAAAGCTGTTTGCTATTTTGTGCTGCAGAACAGTGTTAACAAAACACTTGCTTTATCCATTCGCGTTTGCCAGTCCAGCCAAGAATACAAGAACACGCAGGTCTGAATCCTTTTGTTTGAGCATCTGCAATAGACAGATGCTGACAAACGTGATCTAAGCTATTTCCTAGGCAGTGAGGGCAGCAGGAACAAGGAGATGCCTGGGATGCAGGCAAGATAGAAAGGCTTTTCTCCTATTAAGCGCTCTTCTTGTTTTGCTTTCAGTCCTCTTGTTCCTGGATCCAGTCAGATAAAGCAACTCTTCACTTCCAGCAGTTTCTGCTTGTGTCCCAGCCCTGCAACAGCCTGGAGCAGCTCCCACACAGCCAGCAGGCTCAGAACACACAGCACTGCTGTCATCACAGACATCACACATAAGAGGAACCTGCACCAATGCACACGTTAGGCTTGCCAACACTTTTGCAAGACCGTTTGCTAAGGTCACGTCCATCTTTAATAGAGCAAATGATGTGTTTTTACATGAAGTTAAATACTGCAGTCAATCTGCTTCCTGTGTTTGACTCTCACCACCACCAGCACTGGCCCAGCAGGTTCAGAACCGTGCACCATCCTGCTCTCTGCAGCACCAGGCTCACTCCTTCTCTGGATTCAGAGGAGCAATAAATCACACTGAGATTTCTCAACCTCTATCTACTTTGGCTGTCTTAATATCCTTAACTTGTATCAAACATAATTGACGCAATCACGACTTTTTCAACATCATTTTCCTTCCTCTTCTTGCTTCACACTCAATTCAGGAATGGGTTTTTCTTCTATGTGAAGGAGAAAAAAAAAAAAAAAGATAGTTGAAGCAATGCTTAAGTGAATTTTGTAACAAAAAGAATATTTAATCAAGTTACTATCAGCAATACTGAGCTAGCCTTAGGACTTCCATGATAACAAGATCTCCATACAAATACCCAAAGATCAGCTTGAAGCAGCCACAAGAGGGAGTCTTAAATCTCTTATTAATATCCAGATAGATTCTACTTTCAAAACGTTTAGTGCAGGAGCAAGCCTTCAAAAAACAAAGTTACTGTGAACTCCCAGTTTGCTCTCTGCTTTCACAGAAATATCCTTATTCTGATGATGAAGATTCTTCAAAACCTTTGAAGCATTTTCTCTACTTATGAATGGGCAAAAAGAGAAAATTCCTCAGCTATCATGGCTCCATTGTAGAAACAACAGAAGCCAGAGGAATAATACATGCAAGGCTTTTGTCCTAGCAAATCTCAAGCTCACAAATGTCTGAGAGGCTAGTTCAACCTAAATTGAATCCTAGAAGTCTGTTTGTTGTCTTTTTGTTTTAAAAAGAATGAGTGACACACAATAGAATTATTAAACAGGCAGGAGAGGTTATTAAAAATCAATTCCTTCCCACTGCTTTCTCAGATGAACAGTTCGGTGGCTGTAAGCCAAGAGGGTCTTATTGCTGCACTCCCCTCATTCCTGCTACCAAGACATCTCCAGCTCTTCCACCCTGGGAAAGGAGCAGAACCATGTGGAAGCAGGGATATCAAGCTGCCAGACATACCTTGCAGGGTGCTTTCCCTTTGGAACAATGTCGTGATGCTGGTACCTCACAGTAAGCACACCCCTCCCTTCCAAAGACTAGAAATTGCACTAGGATTTTTCTCTTTCCATCCACACTGAAAGGGACTGCTTTCTGCCCAATGCAGACCACGGCACGGGGCAGACTGCCATCACTTTGGCTTGAAGTTCTATTAATTTCACACACGATTAAAAGCTCTGGCAGAGCTTAGAGCCTACAGCATAACAAATAACATTTCTCACATTGCCAGTAAAATATCTGCATTGAATCTGCGTGCATTTGCTCTCCATCTGCCAAAAAAACGTCACGATACATTCCTCAAAAACAGTTTTATGGTCTTTACTCAATCTTGACATTCACTTGTTCTAAAGTTTCCAAAAAAACATTACAGCTCCAAAGGGACAATCTACATTTGAGTAAAGCCACACAACAACTCTCAACAGAAATAGCTACATGCAGGCACTGTCCAAAGCACCAAGAAACAGATCTCTGGCAAGACTTCTTGCAGAGATTCAGCCAAGAGATAAAATCCATGAACTAATTACCTCAAAGAAGTTAATGGAAGAAGTGCCCACAGTGCAGCTGAATTGCACTTGACTTTACGATCACTTCATTATCCTCCTCTGCTGTACTCTTTGTAAATTCACCTTCCCACTCCTGCATGAAACTCAACTGGGAATCTAAGAAAGCAGTTAATTCTGACTTTTAAACAAGGCCAACAGATAACTACAGGATCAACAGCCTGCAATCCAAAACATAGGAGATTCAGCTGGCAGGAGAGATGCCTAGACTTAAACTGTTGGGGTTACAGCTTCAATCTTTTTTCCCCCCACTTACAGTACTTCCCCCCCCCATACAGTACTAGCCAATGTAAGCATGGGATTTTTAAACACATCCCCCCCACCTACTTACCAATGTCATTCTTTTCAGAATGAATTTAACAGGGAAAAAAAAAACCACCTAAACCTCTAACTATGATCAGGAGCTGACTACAGGATGTCCACTCAAAAGCAAATGTTCAGTTCCAAAATGTTTCATACAATATGCTGACAATTTAAAGCTATTACTTACTATGTCTTGCTAATATATAAAATATATTTTTGTAAGGTTGCCCAAGTAATGGAATGGGTCAACAAGATTAGATGCAATACATGTTAACATCACAGGAACATGCATCTTCTACTTGATGATACTACAGATCAATGCAATTAGACCTCAAACTTCCTCTAATTTCAATCTCTGGGGAAAAGAAGTTATTTTTCTTCAGTAATATATGGCTGCTCTGAAATAACGGCAGTCACCTGTAAGGAAAAACTGCAAAGGTTTAGACACGTAGATGTTAAGACAGCATGATATGTACATTAAAATGCAAACATGTATGCCACAGCACCTGCCTTCTGAGTCTCAGTCTACATACCCAAATAGAAACCAGCAGGAATCCATCAGGCACACCATACACAAGCTATTTTTAGATAAAGCTTATATAATTTTTCCTCTAGCTCCGTGGATCCATGCTTCAGCTACAGACACATTAAGCTTAATCCTACCCCAAAGAAAGAGATATTAAATCTTCAGATCCCGATTTCACTGTTAGTCTGCTCAAGGAGTAAAGTACTGTTCAAGTCTTTGCTATGGTTCAGACTACACAATTTGGCCCAGGTCAAACTGAACTGCACACAGCTTTATGAAGACAAGTCCATTTGTTTTTTCTGACCTTTGTGATACAGTTCTTGTCATTGGAGGAGAAGAGCACAGGAAAGACTAGACTGATGAAATATAAGATTGGATACTGCAGAAAAGTTAGTTGGAGAAAGCTGCCATACTCCTCTATCAGAAAGAATCAGTGAGACAACGCTGCCCAAGCCCCATGCCAGGTCATCAGAAGATGAGGGACCTTCTTAAACCGCTTAACAGAACAAGGTCCTTTAGAAGACAGCCTTAAAGGAGTTGATTCACTGTGATTTTGCTGATGAAGTAGTTTGCATTCCCCATTAACAAAAACAAACAAAAGTAACCAACAAACCTGGCACGAGGTTTAAGTAGCTGGTAATGGGAAGGATCCTGTTATCGAAAGCAGTACTGATCTCACACCCATCAGAGCCACCAATTCAGACTAAAAGCTTGCTCCTAGACAGGTCCTGGGTAAAAATCTGCACAATTACTGGTTGCAAGATTGTACAGGAAGACATTAATGTCTTGTTAGCTTTCCAAGTTTACTTGATGCAAATGACAGGGTTCTCACACTGTTTTTTGATCACTTGAAGCAGCAAAGATGTAAACTATATTTATACACATCTCAGACATGGGCTGGCAGCCACCATCGAGCAACCATCACAGCTGGCATTAAGATGGCCCCCAGGACCGTGGGATACAGAGAACACAGAGCAAAGTGGAGATACTCACACATCATAGCAGCTAAGAAATACAGACATGTGTGTTTAAAGAAAGTCTGCTAAGTCACATAACTTTTTTTTTTTTTTTTTTAATCTTTAATCATGAAAGTTAAAGTCATACTCAACATGTACTGGACAATTTACATTTGCAATCAATGTACCTTTGCATTTCAGTTATGGCACAGCCTGCCCACTTTACCACGTCCAGAAAAAAAGCCTACTGCCAAAAGGAGAAGGCTTCAGCTCTCCTTCAACAGGTGGATTGGGCTCTGGCCTAGGTCTAGAATGATAGGCATTCTCAGGGATAGGTCGGTCTGTCTTCACTTTTGTGACCTATAAAGAAAAAGTAAAGAATTATGCAACTTCCTATGGCGTTTAACAGAAAAGTTAGGTTAAGGGAAGCACCAGCAGATCACACTAAGGACGCAGCATGGATTGGATGAAAGACTCCTACCTCCACTGTTTAAAAAAAAAAAAAAAAAAAAAAAAAAAAAGGTAGTGAAGGGCATTTTATACATAACTATGTCACAGGTCCACAAATGTGCGAGCTTCGCTGCTAAAGCAAGGATTAGATAAAAGTCAATTAGGTGGAGAGGTATGAGCAAAGTGCAGGTCTTCCAGGAACGCTAGAGAGTGCTGAAAGAGTCTTGATTTCTGATAAAGTCTGCAAGCTTCCAGTGTTGAGTTCATGTATCACCTTCTAAGATGGGAGAAAAGTTTGACACCAGGTCAAAAAAATTGCACGTAGGAAGAGGAATCTGATTACCCAATCAAAAAGGGCAGACAGTTACCTTAGAGAGCTGTCCCAGATCAGGTCTCACCCAGCCCAACTTCTCTAGCACACAGTTATCAAACACTGCCTGCTGCTTTCGGCATCGACGGAGCTCCTGCAAGTTGCTATAGTCAATGCATGTCCAGTACTCAGTAAATGGCTCTGCACAGTGTACTTTAATCTTCCTGTAAGAGATTGCAGAAAGAAAATCTTTGGCAAGTGGTATAGTTAATATTTTCCTCTCTTACTCATTCAAACCTCAAT
This sequence comes from Lagopus muta, assembly GCF_023343835.1. Lineage (NCBI taxonomy): Eukaryota > Metazoa > Chordata > Aves > Galliformes > Phasianidae > Lagopus > Lagopus muta. The sequence goes on from NC_064451.1 coordinate 8,695,394, forward strand.
TTCTGAATTCTCCTCATTGCAATTCCTCGTACCCACCTAAGGCTATTAGAAGACAGTATATGAAACACCATTAAACAGAACCTAATGCCAGCACCACAGAAGTTTGCATCACTGTGGCTACAAGCAGGGATAGCAGCAACTTCACCAATATATGGAGAATGTTCTTGTGAAGTAGAAGGACGCGGCTCCCCCACGTGTGATGTTCCTTTGGTTAACTAACGTAGCTTACAATATACAGTGTTCTAAGAACTCCCAGTTACTTTAATGTTTTCACCTCAGAAAGGAGGAAGGCTCTGATCACTGCCCACTACAGAAGTGGAGGACATGCTCTGAGCAGGCTGAGCCAGGCGCTGTGCTGGCAGCCCAGGAACACAGCGCCGGCACTGACACATGCCCCCACCCATACTTCTATCATAAGAACTCAATTCTGAAGCTAACGGAGTTATTACAGTAGCGTGCACGTGAAACAGGTGACAGCACGGAATTTCAGCTTCTTTTCCAGATTTCATAATATATCTTTATTTATCTATAAGCAGCAAGGCACTCTGCAGCAGCGAGAAACGACAAGGTCAACTTCAAGCAGGTAACACAGAAGGCACGACGCCCCCCGCTCAGCGCCACTGCCCGCCTCCAGGGCGGATTCAGCAGCTCTGCGCACCCGCGCTCACCTGAAGAAGTCGAGCGCGCACTGGTTGACCTGCCGGCCCTCCCTCAGGCATTTCCGCGGGTCCTTCTCCTCCCAGCGGCACAGCATGAACTCCTTGTTGGGCCGGTCGCACTGCGAGCCATAGTGGTGGGCCGCGGCCTTCAGCACGGCCGAGCTGACCGTCACCTGCAGCGGGACAAAGCGGCAATAGGAGCGACCGCCCCAGCGGCGCCGAGCCGAGCCGAGCCGAGCCGAGCCGAGCCGAGCCGAGCCCAGCCCAGCCCAGCCCCTCCCTCACCTCCTGCACATCGAGCTCCTCCAGGGAGGGCACCTCCACGGTGCCGGGCATGGCGGCGCCGCTCTCCTTGAGCTCCCCTCAGCGCCCCGCCGACACTGCGCATGCGCCGCCGCTAGGAGGGCGGGACCGCGCGTGCGGTGGCGCGGCGGGGGGCGGAGCTCGGCTGCTCACCCGGGCGGCGGCGTTGCCATGACGACCGCGCCGCGCAGCGCCGCCATGGAGGTGACGGGCAGCCGCTTCTGCGGCGACACCGAGCGTGGCAGGTGGGACCGGCGGGGGGAGTCGGGACGGCGCGGGGAGAGTGGGACCGGCGGGGGGAGTCGGGACGGCGCGGGGAGAGTGGTTCCGACCGCCCCTCTTCTCCCGCAGGATGGAGGGACGGGGCTCCTACACGCTGCCCACCGGCACCGAGTACCGCGGCGAGCTGCGGGACGGCGCGTTCCACGGGCGGGGCGAGCTGCTGTTCCCCGGCGGCGGCACCTTCCGCGCGGTGTGGCACCGCGGGCTGCCCGTGGAGGTAGGGCGGGCGGCACCGGGGGTCGCGGCCCGGGAGCCGCCGGCTCTCACCGGGCACCCCGGGACGTGCCTCGCAGGGGAAGTTCACTTTTGCAGACGGCCTCGAATACGCGGCCGAAAGGTGGGATTACTGCGACGGCTACGACAGGAGGTTCTACAGCGAGATCCGCTCGGGGCTCAGAGCCGCAGGTAGCGACGTGCGGGGCCGCCCGGCACGAGGAGGCGGGGCCGGCCGAGGCCGTTAGTGCGCGTCCCGAGCGTGCGGCGGGGGGGTGCGGCCTGGCGCAGCGCCGAGAGCCGAACGGAGCGCGGTGTGCAGCCGAGGCTCGCGGGATTCGTCCCCGGCGCTGCCGTGCTCGGCTGGGGCCGCCGTGCCCTGCTGGCTCCGTGGCGCAGTTGCGGCACGGGGAGATGGGCGAGATCTTCTTACCCCGATCTTTCCGTGCATTTCTCCGTTTTCTCCGTCAGCAAAATTGTCAGAACGTTTTTATAAAACTCGTTGTCAAGCGACGATGTTGTTTTTATGGCAAACGCCAAGGAGATGTAATATTTCTTAGTTATTTTGAGCGAAGTCACAAATGCAGGTGGGGGGTGGAAAAAACAGCCAAAATAAAGCAAACCCTTTCTGGTTGTTGTTTCTAATTTAGGCATTTCTCAGCTTACCAATCTGGATCCTCCTCGAAAAATCCCAGCAGGATGTTACGACTGTGGTGATGGATTCTATAATCCTGAAACCAGAATTGTCACTGACTACGAGCTGAGGTTTCTCAGAAATGCAGGTATGAGAACTGCTTTGGCACTGTAAACCCCAGTCATGCACTTGTAGCTTTTAGGACAGGTGGTTAAAGCACAGACTTACAAAAGTGCTTTGGTTCTGTTATCGCCAAGCTAAAATATTTCTTAAATCTTTATTCTTCTCAGCTATTTATGTATCCCCAGAGTGGTACTGGTCACGTTTTGTAAAATTACAGTGAAATAATTGTATTCCCACTTAGTAATTTAATCTCAGGAAAATCTTCAATCTCCTCCATTACGATCTCAGGGAAAGGAATGGCAGTGAGGTGTGCAGCATTCCTCTGGACAGCTGGCAGGCTGTGTTGTGACCCAGCACAGGGCTTAAGCATCTGCTTGTCTTCAAGTGTGAGAGCAGCCCCTTTTATTTAAATGGGCTTTAGGGCTCATGTGTGGCTAAATAGGAAACTGTCTTCTCACATTCTAGAGCTGTGTTTTGAGACAAATCTGACAAAGACTGGGTCTCATGGATCAGTCCCCAAATTAATAAACCTTGATGAAAATCACTTCTCATGAAGTCAAAAGGGAAGCATTACAAATAATATGCAAACAGAAGAACCCCCAACAGCTGACACCAGGGTAACTCAAAAAGATAATCTGACCTGAAACGAGTGCTTTGTGTTCTGGTTATTTAAACTCTGTGTTTATCACCCTTTTCAGTACAGATATATATATAAAAATTATTTTTTTATTTTTAAACAAAAATGCTTTTCAAAGGAACCACCCCCCTCTTTTTTTCTTTTCTTTTCCAAATGTCCAAATCACAAGACCTGGTGTTTCTAGAAGACAGAATGCTGCATTTTCAGCATGCCACAGTTGAACAATTTTGTTGCTTGGAAACTCCCTTTTTCAGAAATTTTACTATTTGTTGAAAAAAATTCTGCTCAGCTCTACTTTGAAGAGCTTTTGTGAGTGTGCACTATGATGTCGGAGGAGGGAAGTGAAGGGGGGAAGCTGAATGAATTGGAGATACCATCTGCTATAAAATATACCCTATGATACATGGCCTGTTTTATAAACGTTGAATAAAAACTGATCTAGATTATTACAAATGGCATTGATCCAAAATACTGGAATGCAGTGGGCCTACTGATGAGGAAGATAAGCAACATGCTTTCCAAAAACACAGGAACCTACACAGATTAGTACAGGAGGGAACGCCTTGGAATTCAATTTATTGTTTTTTAATCTGTTCTTTGAACTCATTGTCCTTGATGACAATTATCTCAAACCCTACGAATTATATCAATCAATATTCACTGCCCAGAGCGGCGCAGCGTGCGGTCGGACAGCATTGCTGGAGATGTGCTTTGTGTGACCATTCCCTGCAAAGCCGGGACACAAAGTTAACCTTGTTGATGTGAGTGTGAAGAAGGAATGTGTCATGTAGGCCAGACCCTTCCTCTTAAGAACATGAACACAATTGAAAAACCCAGCACTTGCTCAACATCAGAGGAACACTTTCTGCCCCAGGAGAGATGATTCAGGGCACAAGGCCACTGTAGTTAAAAAAAAAAAAAAACTAAAAAAGCCCAGCTGTAAGCAGAAGAAACTGAGGAAGAGGCTGGAATGACAGGGAACAGATCCAGAATTACTCCATTATAGGTTGGGCAGGAAGGAGCAGGAAAACCTCCAGGCTTCCAGCCAAGTCTTGAAAGCATCAAAAGCAGATGGTAGGAAGCATTCAGGAAGTTCTTACAACGGCTTGACAGGTTTACCAAAACGACACTATCTTCCTCAGGTCTGGAAGCAGGCATAAAGAATACTCCAGTTCTCACCTTTCACCCTGGCCCTATTATGAAGCAATTTCTGATTGTTTCTTGGCCGTTTGGGAAACAGAGCAAGGAAGCATACTGCCTTGGCACTGACTTTCCTGCCAAACTGGCAGCACCCAGCTATCATTCCAGAAGACTGGAAAAAAAATAGTCTCCATTTACAATTGCAGAGTTTGCTTCCACCACTTCTTTGTCAAGATGAGTGTTCGTAGAGTACCGTAGAGACTGCTATTAAATTTGGCAAGCTTTGCATTTCGCTAGCACGGAGGTCTGATCCTCATTTACTTAAAGAGCTCTTACTGTAAAGCAGAGCAAAGGCCCATCATGAAGATATAATCAGGCCCAGAGAATGAAATGACAGCAGCAGTTTTGTTATACTTTAGCAAAGTTTTCCAAATTCTCATTGCAGTCTTGCAGTTATTACTCCATCCCCAAACCTCTGTTTCCTTGGGGATGCTCAAATTTCTCTTCATTCTTCATATGATCTTCAATCTTTTTTTTTTCTCTAGTATTGCGAAGTACACAAAATTAGGCACATAAATAAGAATAATAATACTGGTTTGTAAGGAGATACACTGTTTGTTTTGAATAGGCACTGGGACAGGACTCCTGTTTCAGTCAGAGTATTCTTTTTTTTCTCCCAGAAATTGGTCTCCTGGCACCTCTGTAAGAGGGTTTAGTCAACAGAAAGACAGGAGGATTTCCCAAGTTTTTCAGGGGGAAGTAGGAAATATATGATGTTATGTTCAGTGCAAAGCAGGTTGGTAAAAGAAGAGAAATGATTCAAGTTTTAGGACCCCTGAATATTGGAGAGGCCCATCATTTTCAAAGAGAAAATAGTCAGAAATAGAAATCTTGTTCTCCGGAGGGAAGCACGATAGGAGATCGCCTGGGTCACCTCTCTTCTGATGAAAAGCAAAGATACTTCTGATGAAAATTGCCCTGTTTCTCCTGCAGCTCTCCTGATGCTGCGTTAAATAGTATGAAACACACTTTTGCTCTTTGCGGTATGAGAAAATTTGTGCTTCTACTTCTGCGTTCCATTTTCAGGTTAAATTAGTACGAGTGCAGCGCGTAGGGTGGCAGCTTTCTGCACTGCAGTCAGTATTACCTGAAACACGTGCATCTCTTTGTATGAGACCAAGAATAGGAAGACACAAAGCCTGCCTTTATTCTATAACTCAGTCAGGTCACTGAACTAACATGCATGTTACTAAGAGCAGGATTAGGCCCAAAAAGCCAAGGCAAGTGCCCACTAAGAGAAAAGGTTTTGGTGCTGCTGCAGTCCCAAGCCAGCCAGCAATCAGCCTAGGATTTCTAGAAGCCTGAACACCTCGTAGAAAGCAACAGGAAAAGACCTGCTGCTTGAGGAATCATTAAAAGCTGAAAAGATCAAGACTCGAGAATATTATTTCATTCTAGTTTTAACAAGGCTGGTTTTAGACCATCCAGTTTTCCTTGGTTTTGAGGCTGACCCAACTCCACAGGCAAGATTGAGAACGCCTTGTAATTCTAAGCCTTAGTAATCATGGACTTAGAGTTACCTCCCACCATTAATGTGGGATGGAGGCCTGAAAGGATTTAAAAGCAATTTTTTCCATAGTCAGCAGAGATGTTTTCACCCATATCAGGCTTATCCAAGTGTGAAAGTCCACGAGATAAATCTGCTACATTTAGGCTTCTTTGACTGAAATCTGATGCGACCTGAGCCTGGTGCTGCCTGAGAAATGGAGACTTTGACTTGTGTGAAGAACGTGGAACAGCCATAACCATCAATAATTGCACAGGGCAATATTTCTGCACCTACCCTCACGCACCCTGAAGAGCACGCGCACGTCTGTGTGCCTTTCTCATAAACTACTGGAGAACTGGGCGCAGGATGAGGACCTGGCAGTTTTTCAGGCCTGGGGTATTTCTGGAGAAAGACAGCAAGTGTAACTTGGAGTTGAGTGCAGTGCAGGGAAAAAAGGAAAAAAATAAAAATTAAAGAAAGGCTGGAGTTGGGGAGCACACATTGATGCTTCTTCACTGTTCTTCTTTGAAATCACCACTCTGACGATGGAGGCAGTGGATGAGCGCTCTGATTCCAGGCTAGTCCCCAATCATTGCCTAAGAATGTAGGAGCTGTTTTGGCAGATGCCCCTATTGCTAAGGAGAGGAAAGCCCCAGCAACACACACACAAGGGACACGGTATTTTTGTTCACATGAATTTAGCTTCCCATCGATTTAAATGTCTACTTACAACACAGGACCATTTAATCTTTTGTACATTTGTTTCTTTTTTATTTGACTTAAGACACTGAATTTAGATGAGGTTTGGTTCCTACATATTGAAACTCTTAAAAGCTCTTCAAATAATTGTTCTTTGGATACTTGTTAAGCTAAAGAAATCAGTTTTGATCGGCAGTAAAAGTTCATGCTATTTTAAGTGCAATGCTATAGCTATTTTCTGTTGTATATTTAATCATTTTGAATTATATGTCATGTAAAAGATTTTAGCTCTGGGGCATTTGCCAGATGGCTGATTCTGCATTTCACACAACAAAAGAAATAATGTTTGTGTAAAGCTCTTAAAAATAGTTGGTAATCAGTATATTCTACAACGAATAGGATCCAGACCTGTTTGAAGAAAAAAAAAAAGAAAAAAGCACACAAAAAAACAGCTTTTGCAGAAATTAATTTACAGAATTTGGTCTCTACCTCTGAGCTCTGAACAAAACAAATGATGTCCATTATTTGCTGATTTTTTTTTAACATTTGATAAGTTAACTGAATTGTAAATTTTATGTATTTTTATGTTAAATGGCAATTATTGCAATCCATTCATCTTTTTCCTTTGCTTTGGCTCACAAACTTATTTCTGAAAAAAGGAGTTTGTAAAATAGAGAGCCTATGCTACTCTCAATTTACAGCCATAGAGCATATGAATATGAGAAGCCTTTTGCCTTTCTTGCAACAACCAAAGCTCACATCCTTTCTGCGTTCTCCCCTGACTACTGCTGACTCCTCTTTCTGGCCTCTTTTATTCAAATTCCTCCAAAATACCTTTGCAAAAGTATTTTGTTTCTCTGCCACAGAGCTCAGCTTGCTTTCTTTACCCACAACACTGCACACAAGTCCATACAAATTCACCCTTTGGTCTTGTCTCCATCTCCTGTATACCTTTTTCCCTTGCAGCTGGTCCCAGGGCAGTTTTGCTGCTCACACTGGTATAAATCCTCCATTCCCTCGTACATACTGTCCTGGCACATTCTCAATTCTGTGATACCAAAAGTCTTGAAAAATATTATGCTGAGAGGCAGGTTAGAAATTTTGTTGCAGCTCTTTAACGTGGATGTCCAAGTCTCTTGTCTACCTATTGCTATTTTTACACAAGTAGCTTTTGTCCTGATGTGAGGGATGCAGACCTAAGTAACGCTCAGTGCTCAACAAGTCAGTTGTTTAGGGACCTAAACGTTAGGAGTGAGAGATTGTTTGAATACTGATGCAGAATGCATATTTATTATGTCTTGCTCTGTATTGAAGTCTGTTCAGGTGATGGATGTGCTTGGAGACCACTCATCCATTTAACCAAGAATATATTTTTATATTAAATTTGGCTTAAGTGCTTTAGTATGAAGCATACATAGATTAGATGTAAACCATATTGGTTCATGCTACAACCAGCAATGTAATGCTAATAGTGGCATCATGGCACAAGTTACTACAGCAATTTCAGTAGCTGTAGCTTTTGCAGATATACCATTCCTTGTGGTTTGCTGGTCTTAAAATACTTATCATTTTGGAAACCATGAAAGTTTTGGTTCCAAACAGTGGCATGCCAAGAAAAACAGCTTTGTTTGTGCGCTAGCCATCCGTTGTGAACCCGCTGGGCAGGTCATTCACAAGTCCTATAGGCACTCACATTCAGCCATACCACTCACGTGCAAACAAGTTTTACAAGAGATGGAAAGTTCATTTTTGGGCCATTTTGGAATTACAGTAATTAAATGTAAGTGGAAGGGTGAGAATTTGTGGGTGGAAGCAAAAGTTAATTGAAAACATGTTTTCGTTTTCTTGCCAGCCTTGATGTTGGTGAGGTCAGGCGCAGTAAGGAAAGCAGAGCTGGGGACCACAGGGGCAGTGGAAATGAAAGGGGTGTGCCAGGCTGAATCCACGGCTGAGATGCTATCACATACGGCTGTGATTGTGCAGTGGAAGAACATGATAAACTGCACTGCGGGTGACGGGAGGAGTCAGGCATGCGAAAGAATTAACCGATACTGTTGTTTACAACGGTGTGTGTGTGTGTGCTTGGCCCTCTACAAACAGAGAGGAAGCTCAGCTCTAGTTCAAGGATGGCCTATTGTAAACATGTGCTCTGATAAACCCTGCTCATGGGAAGCTGCTCAGACACCTGGCTGTGTCTCACAGCCACAGGCATGTGAGCCCCTGATGGAGGGACAATTTGGGGCACAGCTGCTCCCTCCTGGCTCCTATGGCAGCAAAGGGATGATGTGTGCTCATGCCTGTTCCCAGCTCTCCATCATGCAGAGGTGGGAACCAAGGATCTGAATTTTGGCACACATCAAGCCTTCAGTGTAGACAGAGCCTTTAAGACACCAGAGCCATGTGCAGCTGCACAGTGCAGCATGAAGACCTAACACAGAGTCAGACCAAAGCTATGAAAGGTTTTTTGGGATGGACAGTGTAGCTGTTTTCCTCTATAAGCCACCAAGTTCCAATTTCAGTGTGGTGCATCGTTCTACATACCTCCAGGTGGTTTCATGAGAAAGCACAAGTTAGCAAATCCTGAAGCCTACAAGATGACACTGCTGTTTGCTGGCAGTCACACACTGTGGCTTACAGAGCCTCAAGACATCTCTCACAGCTGAAGTTTCCATAAGCAACAGAGAAAAGCAATAGCTAGAATCAAGTCATTCTAAACTTTGCAATATACATTTAACTAGGCAGGTTAAATACACCTAAATTACAGTGTAATTTCAAGTCATCTCTCAGAAACACCCTGAAGCAAGCCCCAGCTTTTCAGCTTTTTCTAATCACGCTTCTGAGAGACACACGGAGCATGCAGTTGGGGAAGTCACTCTGGCCCCTGCTACACTACTTTCAGACTGAACGTGGAAAAGTAGGCAGATGGTTCAGACACGTTCACTGACTGAGCTCACCATGGAATAGACCTTCCAGCATTTTTGACAGAATTTACTGTCACATGGACCTTTCCCTAAATTCAGTCAAAACAAGGAAGAGACCTGCAAAGCAACAATTGTTAAGAAGGACTAACACAAGAGGTGCTACTTACAGAGCAAAGTAAGGCCAAAACGCTCAGCTGGGTCTTAGTTATATCAAAATGCTCCATCACAACTGATGCACAGGCACCTCGATCACAGCAGATCCCTGTGCCTTACACCCCAGTCAGTACTCCAGTGGGGAACAGACACTGCTTTGGGGATTAGTCATGCAGGTGGCTACCAGGATTGGCTCCATATGCTTTGCGTCTGCTTAATGAAAACAGCTTGAATTAATTACTTAAATTAAAAAGGAGCAACCTCAGGTTGGGCTGGCTGAGGATCTGGTCTACAGTATTCAAAATCTGTGTTGTGGGTTGTAGAAAACTGATCTTATTTTTGATTGAGACATACGGAAATAATTTGTGATACTCAGTCAATAGTTACATGTATTCTAGCAGTTCATCCATTAACGTCCAACTTTATCTTTCTCTGCTTCAAGATTTCAATTCAATGCTGTGATAAGGGTCGTTATATTTCACTAACTTCAGAGTAAATAACTTGTTGATGTTTACCATCTGAACACAGATAGAACGGATAGCTGTAACCTTTTCAGCCAAGTCTTTCTTCTTTACCTTCAAATTTAACCATCAGTCCTGTTTCAGCAAAGTGTGTTCCCTGAATGTATATTCTACTGAGGACAATCTTACAAAACAACAAAAAAAGGATAAGCTGAAGATAAATACGCTGACACAAAATTCAAAACACAACACGAAGAACCCCATACCTCCTAATTGTGCACAGGCTGATAATTTACCACTGATTAAAGAGTTTGTATTTTTTTCAAATCTTTTTTAGAGGGAAAATTACTTCTGAAGGTGAAGATGTGCTTAGACAATCATATTAACATATTCAAACAATTGTAATTTGCAAAATAGTAATTACAACTCACTGTCTGCTAGCATTAATCAAACTTCAAGGTTTAATTCCGTTTTAAATATTGATGAAATGTGATTCTCCAATCTAACCCTGGTGTTGCAGGGTTATGGAAGCAGCCAGTGACAGAAAAAGAGGAACGTGTAGTTAACAAGCAGCTGCCACAAAGAAGGATCGGCATCTGTGATTTAAATTGTTAGCTGCACAGTCAGGTAGAGTGTAAAAAGGGTAGTCAAGAGGCTGTTAAGTCCATTGCTGCCAATTACTAACAATCAGGGAGGAGCTTTAAGACTTGTTCAGTACAATAAACCCAGTTTGTCTTGTTTCAGGGGTTACTACTGAAGAGGTTGCAGCTGCACTGATTCAAATAGCCCTAAAACTACAGTAATTATCAACCAGTCTTCTTTAGTGTAGCAAAAGTATGTTTTACCATAGCTTAACTCTTTACATTCTAATATTTCTCTGCCACTTCTCCCATAGCTGGCCCCAGAGCCATTCTGATGTCTGCTTTTGTGGTTCTAGCTGTGCTGGATCGGTGCTTTCCTTCCCCTTACCTACCCCGAGTCGTACAGCACTCTCGGGTTGGATGGCAGTGCTAGGATTTGCTTTAGAATATATATTTTTAATATTTAGTCCTTACACCTATTATTCATTTTCATACATAAAGTTGACATCCATATAGCCCGCTCAGTTTTTGCAGCTGATTATTTTAATATTGCATGGGATCTGATCACAGCATAAACACTGCGAGGCTGGGGAGGCTGAAGGCACAGCACAGTCTGCCTGTGCAACGAAAACAGTGCTGAAGGAAGCTAGGCAAACCAAGGCTGTGCTGGAAACACAAAGCCAGGTGTAGCATCTGCCTTTCTCAGCGCCTGTAGCCTCGATGCTGTTACGTGACCACAACAGATTTCTCACTAGGAAGGTGGGCTGATTATTTCTAGTACTCAAGTGAACCACTTACATCATTACCCAAATATGAGCTAGATAGCGGTGATGTGTAGCATGTTTAAGGTTTGTTTATTCCTTCACCATGACAGAAATAGACAAAGTTTCATTTCTGTGCCATTACCACAAGCTCAGACAAAGTATTTTTTTTAGTCAGGGAGATCTCAGCTAAAACCACAGCTACCCGCACTGGACAATGTCTGTCATAGCCTGGGCTCACGTGATCGCCTCATTACAGAGCCAGAACACCTAGTGCATAGAACAAAAGCCAGCAGTTGATTACGGCTTTGATGTTGTTTTTAAGAAAGCTGAAGGACCACATTTGCATTCCTGCTGCAGCCATCTATGGAAGCTCTGCCCGTGTCAGGATTGTGTGGTCTGCGAGTGATGTTCAGCGCTCATCTTTTTAATTTTCCTTTTAGCATATTTTTCCAGGATTTATTTTCTCCTGATTTACGTCTGAACAAGAAATACGCCATTAATAGGGTCAGTCAGCATCAGCAGCCCTTCGTCAGAGAGCAGCTGCTGTGCAAGGAGCAGAGTGCAGGGAAACTGCTTGGGAAACATCCCAAGATCCACAGGCCTTTCTGAGCAGGGTCATCAGGGAAGTGTTGCCCTTCAGACAAGGGACCAATGCTTTGGCACATGCTTTAGTTCAGCCTGCTTTGATCAGGATGCCAGCAGAGCTCTCTGGGAGCAGCATCTTGTGAGAAGTGAAACCTGCACTCAGCTCACGTGAACAGAAAGGAGAAAAGGAAGGGGGGCAGCATGGAAAGGAAAGGGGAAAAGGGGAAAGGGGAAAGGGGAACAAAAAGGAAAGGAGCAAAGCTGACCATTCAAAACCCACTGGAACAATGAGTAAGATTTAAGTACATGATTGAAGACTCTTGTACACAAACCTAATTTGTCACACACTCTTCTGTTCACTTCTTAGATTAGCACAGCTCACTCCTTTTACATTTCAAATGCTACTACATCACTTTAACCCAAAGGTACAAGTCAAAGATTTCCATGAGAATTTGACTCCTTCCAAGGAAGAGGCTTCATCCTTGATCTGTTCTGCCCTCGCCCAGCAGGGCTCTTAAATGTGGAGGAGGTGGGATCCTGTGCTACACCAAGAGATGTTCTCAGCCCCAGCACCACAGCCTCTGCTAGGAACCATCTCTGTATTTAGGTAATAAAGGCTGCCATAAATCCTTAACACTGAGGTGAAAAGCACACATCACACACATCACCATGAGAATTTGTTAAGACAGCGGTAAATGCAAGCAGCAGCTCTAAAAATAAATACAGTTATTCTATTTTCCTTTTTCCAAGGCTTCCTGATCTACTGCACAGATCTGTTTTCCCCTAAACAAACACGAGGAAATGCTGTAGAACAGTTTTTGAAGACAGGACTGTTGAAGTCCCTGGAATTAAGACACCACAGCTTACGTTTGCCAAGAGACTTGTTCATAATCATACACAACATTTCTATTCAACCTCTGCAGGACAGCTGTTCTTTCCTACATTGTCTTTCCACACTGTTGTGCTCTGAGAATGTGGCAGACATGAATCCTAACAAGGAACACAAGATGGTCTAACATATCTCAGTACTATATCAGCTTAGTGACACCAATCACAACTTACATTTCAAAAGCAGCCCCATCAGAACAAGTGGAGAACTCAGGCTTTGACTGTTGATTTTTCTGTGCCTTCACTTTCCATAAACTGACAAGCAACACAGACCTGGTATTCAAAAAAATGCGTGTCTTCATTTCTGATCCTTTCAACGTAAATCCTGCATGTGGCCATAAAAAATCAATATGTGTTTATACACATACGTATGTGTAAATCTCACCTCCACCCAAGTTAACCTTATCAAACAGCTGAGTAATGAGAATCATTCCCGCAGAGCCCAAATCTCCCGCACTGACAAATTCCAACACAACAGCACACGACCTTTTTTAGAAACAAAAATATGTTCTGAGAGATGCCAGTGGCTCGGAGCGGGGTTTGTTCTCAAGGGAAAAATTGTTTGAGCAGGACCCCAATAATTCAAAGAGCGGGTGTGCAATGGTGACGTCTGGTGATCTCTTTCTGTTCCTTTCAGATGATGAGGAGCACGAGTGGATCACCAGGACCTGCCGCAAAGCTGAGGACGGAGCACCGGGGCAGAAACCTGGCCCGTGAAAGCTGGTTTTGCTAGAGAGTAACATTGCAGAGCAGGTGATGTGATTGACAGTACGTCTGATTTGTCACTGCGTCTTACATCACCCTGTCCCTACAGGAATACAATCTTTTTGTCATCTCCGTCAGCATAAACAAAAATGGAAATAATCGCTTAATCAGTCATGCTGAGAAAAAAAGCCATGAAAGAGAGCAGACTGCTCTCACAGCAATATTCCTGAGAGGTGTGTGTGCAGCACATACACACGTCATTAAGCCTGAAAACAATCTGTTAAAAAGAGTGCCTCAGATTCAGTGTTGAAGTCATTCAAATCCATCTTAATCAACATTATTTTCCCAGATTTTAGTTAGCTGTCCTGGTGAATTCCTTTCCTCTCTTTTTGCTCAGTACTTTGATATTGATTGATCATTGTAATAATGTACACCAGAGGTATTCTTTAATGACTGGTTTGCTAACTAGGAAATTATATCCATTTACTACAAACATTTGTTGAACTCTCCTGAAGCCGGAATTTAACAAAATAATAAAAGAGGAGAACTGGGTGGGTTGCTGCTTGATTAGTAAGCCAGAAAGTATTTAAAAAATAAAATAAAATGGAATTACATCATTTTCTGGATGTGAGTGCCAGCACTTCTACTTGCATTAACTTTATTTATTACACAAATAAGACATTTACAAAGCACAACATTAAAAGTATGTAACAAAACAGACATTGGTTTTACAAAAAAGTGCTTACAATTTAGTTTTAATTTTTAAAATAAATTAGTCTTGACTGTCCACTCGTTCAGAGAATTTTTTAACCATTGTAGCCAAGACATGCATAATTGCAACATGCTACAACAAAATGATTGGCTGACGAAACAAAACCAATGTTTCTATAGTTGGCATCCTACAGATGTATCACTGATAGCAGGGCAGGATCGAATCCTGCTCCCCGTCCAACCAGTGAGTTGTGTAAGCACCTTTAGCTGGGCGTGGGGGTTAACCAGCATGAGCCAAAATAAAAAAGAATTGGTAATCATCCCGTAAACCATTCCTATTTCAGACCCTCACCGTATTCAGTTACCTTATTCAACTCAAGTGAAAAGCCTCTTGCTGCCTGTCTTCACTGCATTTTTGTCTGCAAAAGTTTTTGGAAATAGCAACTGCAGAAGTTTATTACGTGGAGTCTACGTTGCTGCACCAGAACCCATTTGGCAATTACTGAATAAACTAAGAAAATGGGAATGATTTTACTTTATTTTTTGCTTTTAATCTACAGACAGGAGATGAATGCAAATGACCTGAGATAAGGTTTGGTTCAGTGGCAACAGTCAGCGTGAAATAGATCGTGAAACAATGTATTGAATAAATTAGAGGATTTCTTACATTCTTGGTACAGTTGAGTATTTTCCATACACATAATTAGCTCTAAAACTGCACAAGCTGAATTGCTTCCAGTTTTTGCAAACAGTTTGGGCTTGATATAAACAGAGCCTGATTTCTGAATTAGCAAAGCTGCTCGTGGCTACCTGTGGGAAGCTGCCCTCAGCCCGTGCTGCACAGCGATGCTCCCCGCTGCGCCTGCCCTCCCCAGCCCATGCATTACAGCCACTCCCAACAGAGTCCATCTCACAACTCGGACGTACAGTGTGATTCTCAAGTGGTTTGTCATCAGCAACTCAGCTGATAGTTTGCAGATATGTGTTTAACAGCCTCTCTTTCGTGGCACTGCTGAGACAGAAGATAAATACAAGAGACCGCTTTCTCCCTCAAAAAACCGTTGTGGGAATCTCAAGCGCTGCAGGCCGTCAGGTCACCTCACAGCCTGAGGTCTCTCCTTCAGCCTCAGCTTGGACCTGTTAGCTACCCATCTGCTAACAGCTCCAATTCCACAGCCTAACAATCACTTGAACGTGCAAGCTCGAATTGAGGAGGAGTGGGGCCCTGGTGACCCCCGAACCAGCAGCTCTCCCGGCTGAGCTGTGCACACACAGCGACATGCAGGAAGCAAAGAGCTCTGCTCACAGCCCATGGAGGTGTGCTGGGCCTGTGCTCACCTCTACAGGCAGGGAGAAGGGACACAAACGCGGCACCTTAGGGCTGCTCCTGCCCAAGGAGATGCTGGGGAGCAGTGCCTCCTGCCAGGCCACGCACAGGGTGTGTTTGGGCACACACTGGGAGTGGGTATTCACATGTCAGATGGTGACAGTAGCACTTTGCGCACCTAATTTCCTCTCTCCTTCCAAATGTTATTTCAGACTGAGAATAGAGCTGCTAGCTGCTGGCTGCAATTAGAACACTGGCCTAGCTGTCCAAATATTACAGCAGTCTCTCTTTTACATACACACACACACATACACACAGAGGTATGTGTATGTATTTCTTTCAGGATATCAACGTGTGCTGGTGTTCAGCTATTTCTCCAACCAAGAGAACTTGGTGCCCACCCAGCAGACGCAGTGTGAGCCGGTGCCACCAGCTCACCATGCAGGGCTGATGCTGGAAATTGATCTCCAGAGAGAAAAACACGAGTATCTACGGCTTGAATTAAAAACAAGTTACATAACTGATAGATTCCTGTCTTCTGCTCCTCAGGCACAGCTCAGTCACGTTACGCACTGACTGTGGCTCATTGCAGGCTTTCACATTCTCGGAAATGCTGCCTCCTGAAAGTAAGCAGCAAGACAGACCCATGTGCTCCCATGGAGAGGGGCTTTGTTAGCAACCTTGGCTCTTGGCTCAGTGCAAGCTGAGAAGGGCTGGCAAATGCTAGCTGTTTACTTTTTGTTATTACCATCAATGAAGTATCATTTCAGAGCTTTTTTCCTGATCTGCGGCCAGACGGCCGAGTACTTCCTTTGTTGTTGCCATGAGACTGCCCCAAGGGTGAGCCCCACACGCCTGCTCCTCCGTGCACAACCGGTCAGGACTGTGCCTCATCCAGGGACCTGGCAGGAGCAGCTGCCTTGCTCTGGTAAGGGATAGGGGTGAGCAGGTGCTGCCAGATGGAGGAACACGCATTGCCTCGCTGCCTGCCGGCCTCACTGCTGGCAGAACTTCCCTGGCTGCTCCCCGGTCCCTCCCTGCTCTTCTCACTCACTGAGCCCAGAGCTGGGCCCCTCTCCTGGGGTCCACGCCAGAGCAAGTCACTTCTACACATCTACTGGTGAGCTTCCCTTAAGGATTTCTCAGTCCCAGTGTATGGAGCATCTAGGAGTTTGGTGTAGGTACATTCCCAAATCACCCATTCATCATCCAACATGACTTAAAGGAAATAAAGTAGCTTGTTAATAAGGAACGAGAATAATAATAATAAAAAGATTTGGCAAATGGCTGTGAGAGGAGAGACAGTCGGTGCTCTGAGAACAAGTCAGCAATTAAAACCTTCAGAGTGCCAAGCCTGGCTCTGCCACCGACCAACCCTACCACTCCTTTCAGTTCAGGACATCTCCATATCCCCTCCTATAAAATGGGGGGAACACTAAGATTTACTTACCTTACAGAGTGATCAAAGGGCATGTGATTCTAAAGCACTTTGAGAAGGAAGAAAAACTGCCTATTTCCAGCTGGCATCGTGTTTTCCACTTAGTGGAGTCACAGCTACCTGTGACTTTGGCTCAGGAGTCCTCCGTGTGCTCTGAGTTGCTGAGCCAGAGCCCATTTCAAGTCTCACACATGCAAGTGTAAATGAGGAGGGATGTCCGGGAACCAACAGTGCTTCACTGGTGCAAAAAGAGAATCAGGCCAAACTGTGTAAATTCCTCCTTTCTTTATATTCGTGGGTGATCATCCAACCCCCCGTGACTCAGCGTGTACTGATGTGTTCATGTGCCCACGGCTTGGGAGCAAGGTTTGTAAGCACAGCAGTCACTCATTTGGGCTGTGTCTGGCATTGTCTTGGAGAGACTCACTGTCATTCTACAAGTCCACAAGAAACAAGTGAAAAATGCAACTCTGCACTTGACACACACATACACAGAGTGTTGCTGGAGAAATAAGAGTGGATGTTAGATGCTGGTCAATGGGAATAACCGAGAATGCCGAATCTGAGTTTCTCCTGCATGACTGAGAACAGTTGCCTTGGGCTGGACACTGCGTTTCAGCGACTGAGGGGCAGTGGTGCTGGGAGCGCCATGGGCAGGCGAGGAAGAGCTTGCGGAGTCAGTACTGAAAGAGGATGACCTGGGGGAGAAACAGGAACCAAGCGTTAGCTGCTTCCAGAGACAAGCGGCCCTCACGGCAGAAATGGGATCTCAGGGAGCAGCCAGGCAGCACGCACCCAGCTGAAGCAGGGCAGCCACCTTCACTGAGGGACAAGCTCTTCTGAGCCATTTTTGTCCCCAGTCCTGCTCCTAGAACAGAGCCTGCAGGGAACACAGGTTTCTGGAATTCACCATGGAAGGAATTGTTTAGAAAAGGAATTTGGAAGGCAGCTCTATGTCCTGAGAACCCAGTCCTGCAACATCTGCAAGCAGGCAATAGCATTTAAGTCACAGGAGCTAGCTGCTGCGGAGTCTCTTTGAATGACAGCATCAGAACTACATAACATTTCTGAAAACTCTGCAGTTTCTGTGGTGATAAAGTCATGATAAAATGATAGCACTCTGACCAAGCAGTAACCTTGCAGTGCCCCTGCCTCTGCTTGTCAAAACAGAGCTCAATAATCTCTGGTTGCTGCACTAAACAGAAGGAGATGCTGAGAACTTCTAAAAGATGAAAGCTAAAATGATGCCAAAGGCTCAGCATTTCCTTAAAATGAAACCACTTAAATTGAGATCCCAAGCACATATGCAACAGTTCAGAAGCCTTGCCCCCAGATGAGCACTATGTTAGAATGGACAGATGCTGAGGGGCTCAACAGCAAAATATCAATGCATGTTTCTTAGCGAGACGTTGTGAAATAACATTCCAATTCATGATACAGTAACAGCCAGTTGTTATTTTTTGAGCAATTCTGGAATTCCCAAGAAATGAACCTTTCCTGTTAACTCATGGAAAGCTGTGCAGACTGAGAGCCAGCAGCACTGGGGGAAGGGAGAACCGGGCACAGAGGAGCTCAGGCAGGAGGTCGCGAGACCCCAGGGCATCTCAGCACACCACGACATTGTGGGGCATTCAGTGCAGAACGCAGTGGTGCCATTTACCGACAGTCATTCTAAGGCCACCAAAATGAAGGAAACACAGCCAAGAGCCGGCGGCTGCCAGATCACAGAGTGCTGCTCACAAGAGCCAGCGGTGGCACTGATAGGACACAAAAGCTGCTGTTGCAGGAGGAGGTTGGCCCCAAACCGGCAGCAAGGACCAGCATTACCTTCTCGCCCCTATTCGATAGCGGTCCTTCCATGTCTGCTTTGAGGTGCACTGGAGGAGCCGTGTAGGGAAGTCTACAGTGCACTTGTCCACACTGTACCTGACCTGTGGAGGAGAAAGGCCTCAGCCCCGTGCCCACAGCCAGCCCCACAGCGCGGCCTGGCCAGGGGGCTCTGAGGGGACACCGCCAGGCTGGGGCTCGCCAGGGCCCTGTCCCTCTGTGGGGGGTGAGGGTGAGGAGAAGCTTTGTGGGCTCACAGAGCCCAGGCGCTCCGTCCCGCTCGCCCTTCTGCCATAACACCGCTCGCAGGCACTCCATCATGGCCTGGCGGTGAAACAGGCAGCCTGCGAGCGGGCTGCTCGCCGTGGAAAACACAGAACGGCCAGCGGCGGTAACGCCAAGGAAGGAGCTCTGTGGGGCCAAGCTGTGCCCCCCCCCGGCCCCGCACTCACTCTCAATGTATCCATGCAGTGTCACCATGCGGGCCCTCTCCGGGCTGCTGAAGGGCGAATAGTGGATGTCCTCGGCGAGGGAGGAGGGGATGCGGGGCGGGGGGGGCCCCGAGGGCGGCACCGTGTGCTGGGGAGTGTGTTTTTTATGGCGGGCTCGGCAGTTCTGGAACCAAACCTGCAACGAAAGCAGAGGACACTGAGGGAGGAGGGCAGTGGGCTGAGCTGCACTCACACACGGGGAGCCATCGCCTCGCACACAGACCCACAACAGCCACCTCTGCAGTCACAAAAGGAACCATGTGTGGAAATGCCCACACAAACACCACGACAGCATCCGCTGGTCCCACAGCATTTCACTGCAGCTGAGAAATGCCCGTGCTGCAGGAGACAGCCCTGCTCCGTCCCACCGGCAGCCACGACTGTGTCTCACTGCTGTTAATTAAAGCAATGGTTTGGGGTTACGCCCTAGAACTAAAACATGAGTGGAGGTTTTTCCATGCCAGTGTGGTGTTTTCTTTCTTAAGCTTTAATTTCTTTAGGAAAATTGGGAGCAAAATCCTTCCACGAGTCACAGCACGGAGCAGTGCCCTGAGGCCACGCAACGGCCACAGCAAGGAAACAGCCACAAGCGTTTGACAAATCGCTTCCTGCTCAAAGCACCTTCAAAAAACAGCCCATAAAGAATCGCCCTGCACGTGGGCTACTTGATCCCGTGCTGAATGAAGAGTCTCAAGAACGGAGGCCTGAGCCAGGTCTTTACACGTTAGAAAGTTAAACATGTCTTTGGTAGAAGAACACTGCATGATGCCCACACTTTGCCTTCATCCCACACCCCGTATCCCACACCTGCATCCCATACCCTGCATCCCACACGCCGCATCCACCTGTATCCCATGCCTGCATCCCATGCACTACATCCTGCATGCTCGCCCACGGCCATCCCTCACCTGAATGACTCTCCGACTCAGCCCCGTCATGTCTGCGAGTTTC
This sequence comes from Lagopus muta, assembly GCF_023343835.1. Classification (NCBI taxonomy): domain Eukaryota; kingdom Metazoa; phylum Chordata; class Aves; order Galliformes; family Phasianidae; genus Lagopus; species Lagopus muta. Next base: position 8,715,436 of record NC_064451.1, read on the forward strand.
TGAAGAGTTTGTGCATCGGGGTTGTTGTCCTGAGCAAACTGTGCCTGCATGACCTGGCGGGTGGCAAGGAGAGGAGTCAGCTTGCAGCTGACACCGCAGCCCTTCCCGCCCCCAGCCCAGCCCCGCTACCTGCAGCTGCTCAGCGGTGAAGGAGGTGCGGGCCCTTTTGGCTGGCTTTGGCTGGCTGTCCTGCTCTGAGGGCACGGCCCCCTCCAGTGTGATCCCATTGCCTGCGAAAGAGAAGCCCAGTTTGAGTTCAGTGCAAAGAGCTGAACAACAGCCGTGTGCCTCAAGCATCCCTCAGTGTGCGTAGCAGTGCTGGTCTGGAGCTGCATGGGGCCACTGAGTTCTCCATCGCCAAGGGCAATGCTGACCCTGATGGGTTTAAAGTTGAGTAGCAGCAATGTTGTGGAAGATGTGGAGAATTATGGATGGGGAAAGGGAAGTGGGAAGATGGATTCTGAGGTCAATTGAGCCAGCCCAGTCTCGTGGTCACCACTTGGCCGCATGCCCCAGCAAGCAGCCCAGAGGAGCCCTGCCTGCTGCTGGGCACACCAGGACCCACACCACGTCACATCCCCGTTGCCTCCATCACCTGTGTCATTTCAACAGGCTCCTTGCTCTTTTCCCTGGCCCCAAACCTCCCTGACCTCCTCCTGGGCCCTGAGGCAGCAACAGCAGAAGCAGCCCCTTCCCTGCGGCACCACTCTGCATGGTACCACGGCCCAGGGCAGCAGCCTTTCTGCAGAGAGATGTGCTGAGGCAAGCCTGACTGTGCTCATGCAGCCATGGAGCCACTCGGGGAGAGGCCAAAGCCAGGGCCAGGACCAGGGCCCCCACCCCATACTGGGGTCTGCAGTGAAGCCCATGCACTGCCCAAAGGAGTGATGGATGAGGGAGGGTGCATGCATGGGGCTGGCGCTCGCCCTGCTCCCAGGATGCGCCTGCACACCATGGTGTTTGCTCTGCAAGCTGGACAGGGTTGTGATTGTCTTGGCTGGAGTTGAAGGACTTTCTCATATAGTTTGACTTGTTCTTTTAGGATGATGAATGGGACTCTGACTTCAGCAACATCTGTTTATTTTTCTTGTGTGTAAAACCTCATGTGCAGAAGAAATTGCTGGGTAATTACTGGAGGGGGAAAAACGCGTGGCCCTTTAACTCTGCAGCAGTGCAGCTCCCCAGAGCCTTCCCATCCCCTCCTCCAGCCAAAGGGCATGGGGAGGTGGGCACCTGCCTGGGGACACTCAGCCCCTGTCCTGACACTACCACAGCCCCTTCTGCAACACAAATCCCAGCCCTTGGGCAGGGCCAGGGCACTGAAGGATCTCACAGACAGGCCCAGCCATGACCACAGCTGCAGCCCCGCAGCCCCACACTCCTCTCAGACCCACGGCCCCTCCTTCCATGCCCTATGCCCTTCAAACCAGCCAGCCATTGGAGCCTCCCAACCCAACAGGGCACGCTGTTTCCATCCTCTTACCCAAATGCTGTAAACAGAAACACTGATTATTTTCATGTCAGGTTGTTAATCACTTCCACATGCTGCACAGGCTGGGACGTGGCATTGGCCTCCCCATACCCGTGAAGCTCTACTGAGTGGCACACAGGCAGGAGCTGCACTCCCAGTGCAGAGGGTCCCTGGGCACTTCCCTCAGCATTTCTGCAGCTGCACAGTATCTCCGTGGGCAGTGTCCCTGCAATCCAGCCAAGCACCAGAGAGGCAGGCAGGCCCTCTGCAGCCCTGCTCCTGTCGCCACACAGCCAGCCACAGCCTGAGAATGTGGGGCAGGTTCCACTCTGGCCCAGCCCAGTGATAACATGATATGGCATGGCCTCACAAACCCTCCAGAGCCACTTTGTTCTGAGCACCACTCAGCCACTGCCCTGCAGCCATGACACTGCATGACCTCATGGCACCGGCAGCAGTGGGATGCAGTTTGGAATGTGAAAGCCACTTGCAGCGCATCCCTGGGCGGGCAGGGCCAGTGGAAAATGATGGGAAGGGTTTGTACACCCGCCAGGTTTCCCACCTTCTAGATTTATGACTCGCAGCCTCCAAATCCCCACGGCTTTCTGACCCACCACATGTGGCAGTGAGGCACAGCGGTGCGGTGGAAGCAGGGCCGGGGCCGTGCTCAGCACTGCCCTCAGCACACGGCTCTGCCGCGGGACCCTTGCATGGCCAGTGCAGGAGCAGCTGCTCTGCAGGCACCATCCCGCTCTCCACGCATGGAAACAGCCCTGGCCCCTCGCCATGGGCGGCGATATCCCCGCGCAGTACCTGGGCCAAGGGCGGTGTTGTGGCCACGTACCATTTTCTGCTGCTCGCTTGAGGTTCTCTATCATGGTGTCATAGTGGATCCGGCACAGCACCTTCTCCTCCACCAAGCCGAACTCCTCGCCCGTGGAGAGCTGCCTCTTGCAGGAGAAGCAGGCGAAGCAGGCCAGGTGGTAGGCATTGCCGCGCGCCCGCCGCACCCAATCACTGGCGTAGATCTGCCGGCCGCAGCGGGCGCACTTGGTACCAAAACGGCTGCAGGAGGAGAAGACACAGCGTGAGGGTGGGCAGCAGAGCCTGAACCCCCCCGAGCCCCCTGAGCCCACACAGAGAAAGGGTGGCAGTGAGAATGCCCTGGAGCTGCTCGCAGGCAGGGATCTCCAGCACAGGGTGCAGCCGAGGGCCGAGCTGTGTGAGCAAGCGCTGAGGTCACGCAGTGCAGTGAATCAGCCTCCAAGTTCACGGGCTTTTTATTTTGATAACAGGCGGTGTGACACTCAGATGGAAATTCTGTTAGAGCCATTTTTCCCCTACTGCAATAAATCAAAACATGTGTTTTCTCCTAACACATACAAACGTATGCATCTGCTCTTTCCTCCTACAAGGAGGTCTCCTCGCAGTGAGAAGATGATGATTGTGCTCGGGTTTATTTATGCTGGGAACTATTGTGGCGGAATGAGGAGGTGCCGATGCCGCCCCATCCCCGCACACCAGCGGCTTTGCCTCAGCATCTCAGCACCGCGCTGCCGGCAGCTGCCCGGGCACAGCCAGCCTCAGCTTCTGCTAACACGGGTGGGTGCTCAGTTCGAGTTTTATTACTGTTAAAATAAATAAACACACCAAGCAGCGAGCAGTGGGGGGAGGCGAGCATCTCCTCCAGCACCGCAGAGCTGATGCTGGCCCTGACACAGCCCTGATCTCAGCCGCTGAGGAAGAGAAAGGTTTAAATTTTTCAGCCTGACCATCGCTGACCAAAAAAAAAAAAAAATTAAAAAAAAAAAAAAAATCAACCCCAAAACCTGGACCAACAAAAAAAAGCTGCTTAAAGAGGACATTTCTGAGCTGAAATTATACAGAGACTTAGCTAAGAGACTTCGCTAATTTACTTCAGATGGGAACATTGTAAACTGACTTTGTGCCAGCTCACTTATATAAACGCACAAACAAAAGAACTGTATTAATTTTTTATTTAGAAGTAGAAATCGTTCCTGTAAGTCGAATTACTTTGAACAATGCGCTGTATAAACAGTCGTATTTGCAGAACGCTCTCAGTCAAGGGGGCAGGCTCAGAGGAACTAACGACACGTGGTAGTCGCCTCTCCCCACTTCCATCACTCCCTGCTCCGAGCGGGCAATGCAGTGTGCTGGGACGGCACGGCCCGCGCTGCTGCTGGAGAGGATGGCTCAGAAATGAGACCCTGCAATGCACCGAGCTGCTCCTGATGCTGGGCAGTGAGAGCCCCGTGAGCCCCGCGCAATCAGCAGCTGCAGGGCACAGGGGTGGTCTGTGGGGCTCCTGCTGCCCGCCTGGCAGTGAGGGGACAAGGACGGGGCCGAGGACGGAGCCACGCTGCAGCAGGATGCAGCCCAACTGGTATCCCTGCTGGCAATGCTTGAATTCACAGCCCAGGCATCGCCACCAGCCCTGGCCCCTCGCAGGGTTTGGGGCTGGGTGAGCAGGCACTGCCAGCTCTCCGTGACAGGAGACAGAAAGCAGCATCAGGCATTTCCAAGGAGGAATCACCCCATTCCACCACCTCAGGGAGGGTTGCAGTGCCTGGGGCACAGGAAGGCACCCGGTGCCACAGTTCCCAGCCCTGGCACCCACTCCTGCATACGAGGTCAAGGTGAGGGCAGGGCCATCCACAGCCCCAGAATCCCCATCCCCTCCTGGTGAGCTCCATAAGAAGACCCTAATGCAGCCCCAGCAGCAGCAGCTCCCAGAGATCACACAGAGCAATGCAGAAGACCAAAGCAAGCCCATCTCCACAACGAGCCACAGCTGTGCCCAGGCTGGAGCACCACCCTGCAGCACAGAGGAGAGGGGTGGCAGAGGTCACACTGCCACCAGCCCACCTGTGGGCCCTTGCTGTTCCACCCCACAGGGATGCACGCCAGGGCTGCTGTCCACACATGCTGTCTGTGCCCCGGGCAGCCCAGCACAGTGCGGCATCCCAGGGTCACACCAGGAGCACACCAGGACCCGGCTCTCTGCAGCCGTGGGAGTTTGGCCACAAGCAGCCCTCGCATCGCCTGGGAACACTGTGTTCCTCCAACGGAGCTCCACGAGCTCCAGTTTTAATTTGGTTCTCCTCAAAGCGCTGGAGCCCTGGATGCCAAATGCAATTATTTGACAAGACACAGGAAACAGCAACGCTTGCTCAAAAATGCACGAGGCCGTGGAGCTGCCGCAAAGCCAGCACTTACACAGCTTCACACGTGCAGGGAAGGGCCGGGAGCAGGAGGGGGCACGGGGCAGCGCCCGCGGGTGGCCCCGCGCTGTCCCTCGGCATTGGCACCGGGCAGCGATCCCTGCATGGCTGCATCCACCCCGGGAACTGGCAGCGGGGCTGTCTGCTCCGCTGTTAAAAAACACATTTCATACGCAGCAATACAAAGAAAGATAGAAAGATAGAAAGAAGAACAAAAGAAAAATAAAATAATAATAATCATAACAAGTCTAAACAGTCAAATTTGTGCTTTGCCAAGCGCTGCGTCCCTGCTGTCTGGGGATCTGCAGGGCAGTCCTGAGAAGATCGGCGCCGTCTCGGAGAGGAACCCGGGTGGGGTTCGCCCGAGGCTGCAGCCCGACCGCCGGCGGCCGCGACCCGCGACCCCCTCATTGCGGCTCCTGATCGCGGCGCTCCTGGAGCCCGGCCCGACCCGCCAGCACCGGGAACCGACGGCGGCGGCAGCACGGATCGGATCGGCTCCGCTCCGCCCGGCCCCGCGCAGCATCGTTTCCCGCACACACACACACACAAAAACGAAATCATTTTGTGCTACAGCCAAAGGCGGGGCGCGGGTGCGGAGCTCCCCCCCAGCGGCACCAGCCCGCCGTGCCCACCTCCGCGCTCCGCTCCGGCCCCGCGCTGCGCACCGCCGTTCCCGGCACAGACGGTTCTTTGGGGGCAGATCTCGTTCCCCACATTTGCCCATAGCCAATTTCGAGATTCGGTTCGCTGCTTTAAAGCCGTCTTTGAAAACTTCCATCCTTTCAAAATATTAATGAAATCAAAACGATTATTAATTAATGGAAACGCTGAAAGCGCTCCGAAGCAGCGAAGCGGCACCTCACAGTTCCTCAAACGTCCGTGGGTGCGGGGGGGATTCCAGCGGACTCCGGAGCCGGCGGTGCGCACACGACGGCGGCACCGGGACGGACGAGCACGGGACAGCCTCACCGTAAATAATACAAACAATAATAACAACAATAATAGCAAAAACAAATAATAGTTAAAAAACAAAACACTGCGGAATTCAGCAGCGCGCTCCCTCGCAGCACAGCCGCCACCCGCTCCGTCCCGCAGCGCAGCCCCGCAGGGCTGAGCATCTCCTGCCCGCGGCTTTCCCTCCCTCCCGGCATTCCCGCACCGCGCCGGGACGGGAAGCGCCGGCGCTGAGGGCTGTGGGGCGAACGGAGCCCCAGCGAATAGTTGGGGATTCCTCCACCCCTCGCGCCGCAGTTTCTGGACGAACGCGCGGTGGGAGGTTATCACCCAGAGGCGATCACCGGGCTGCGGCCCGACAGCGGAACGCCGACCGCGGGGCCGCGGCTCCGAACGCCGCGGTGCGTCCCTGCCCGGCGGCCCCCGGCCCCGCCGCACACCCGCCCGAGGGCTCCGCGAGGCCGGGAATTGTTTCGGTTCTGTACCTTTCTGACACCAACGACACTTCGGCTTTTTTTGGTGCTAGCCGGCATAAAAACGGTTTTAGAAACCATTCGGCCCCGCAGACGGACGGGGACATTCTAAAAGCCGGGCCGTACTGTCCAGGACAATGCCCCGCGCCGGTTCCCCCGCACCGCGGTCCCGCACCGCAGCGGGAGGCGGGGAAGGAACCCCGGGCGGGGCCGCGGCCGCCCCCGGCTCCGTTCCTCCCGCAGCCCCGCGCCGCCCCGAGCAGCAGCTTTGCGGCCCGGCAGCTTCGCAGCCGTTTCCCGCAGGGACCGGCCAGGGACGCCGCGCACCCCCCCGGCCCGGCTCCTACCTGAAGTAGTCCATCTTGCAGAAGATCTCCTTGTTCTTGATGTAGCAGCTGTGCTGCTGCCGCAGCGAGGTCCGGCACACGGAGCACTCGAGGCAGCGGACGTGCCAGATGAGGTTGTTCACCTGCGGCGGAGCGGACAGAGGCTGAGACCCGGGGCCACCCGCAGCCGCCCCGCCGCCCCCGCCGCCCCGCGCTCACCTTCAGCAGGTACCGGTCGAGGATCTCCAGCCCGCAGCTGGAGCACACGTTCTTGCCGGCCGACGGCGTGGAGGAGGAGGACGAGGACGGCGGGGAGCAGACGGACGGCGTGGAGGGGGTGCTGGGCGCCGAGCGGGCGTCCTCCTTCTCCAGCGCTGCGGGCAGCGGCTCCCCGTCGGGCTGCGACTGCGGGCACAGCCCCGCGGGTATCCGTCAGCCGCGGCCCCAACACTCCCGCCGCGATCCCCGCCGCGTCCCGTCCCCGCATCCCGCACCGCTTACCATGGCGCGGCCGTGCGGGTCGAGGCAGCGGGCGGTCGCTTTGGGCAGCGGCTCCGGCGGCATCACCTTGCGGGAGAGAGCGGGAGAGGGCGGCTGCGGTTCCATGCGCCGGGCGAGCGCGGGGCACCCTATATAAACCGCCTCAAAACAATAAATAAGAACTTTCTAGTGGCCATTTAAATCCTTTGCAACAAAAGCTGCGTCTCTTTAATGAAGCAATTTGAATGTGGATTGAATTCTCTCCCTGCCTGCACTTAACCCGGGCCTCTTGAAGTAATCGCTCGGTTCCCATGCGAGCCAAAGCGCTGAAAAAAACCCACAAACTACCTGCAATTAGAAATTGCCGTAAATGCCCGAGATAAGAGGTACCCAGAGTGTCAATTCCGGCTGTCAATCAGGGAATCCATCAGGCCACCCAAAGAATTGCAAATTTGATTTTTTTAATGGTAGTAATTAAAAATCGAAATTCTTCCCCCTCTCCCTCCGCCGAGCGCGAAACGCCCCAGAAAGCGCCGGGATGCGAAATCCTCCCCTTCGGCGCGGGAGGCGGCGAGCGACCCCCGGGCCCGGCCCGGCCCGCACCGCCCCGCACCGCCCCGCGGCCCCGCGCCCGGCCCCGACGGCGCTCACCTTGTCCGCCTCGGTGCCGGCCGGGGCGCGGCGGCCGGGGCCCCGGGGCTGCCCGCCCTCATGGCTCCGGAGCATGGGGCGGGCGCGCCCCGCTCCGCCCGCCGCCGCCGCCGAGCTCCGTGCCCGCGGGCGGCGCGTCCCGGGGCCGCGGCAGGAAGGGCGGGGAGCCGCGCCGGCCCCGCTCCCCCGCCGGGGGCGGCCGCGGGCCGGGCAGGAAGCGGCGCCCCCCCGCCGCGCCCCGGGGGCCGCCCGCCCCGCCGGGCCCCGCTACCTGCGGCGGCCGCGGCACTGCCCGCGGGCGCGGCGTAGGGGCGGGGGCCCGGTGCCCCCTCCCGGCCCCGACGGAGCGCACGGACGGGGCCCGGGCTCGGGCAGCGCCGCCGGGCGCGGCCCCGGGAGCCCCGCGCTGAGCACGGAGCTCGGCGGGGCCGGGGGATCGCACCCACCGCCGCGGTGTCGCGCCGCCCGCCGCTGCCCGGGCTTCATTAGTAACCTGATAATTCCCCGGCAAAGCCCCAGCAGCGGTTCCACCATGAAGTAATTGTAGGACGGTAACGTGAGCTGATGGCGGCCGGGGATGGATCCTCGCGGTTATTGATTCTGACAGCTAAATTGTTAACCGAGGGGGAAATCAGATGAAAGCCATTTTAGAATAAATACAAGACATTAGGTTGAAACGCTGAGGTTCTAAGAAAGCCCGAGCAGAGCCCCGGAAAGCCGAGCCGAGGCCCGGCAGCGTCCCCCGCCCCACCGCGCGGCTCAAACCGCTCCCGCAGCTCCACCGGGAACGCGGAGCGGCTCCTGCGGACGTAGAAAGGCCGGCGGCCCTCCGTGCTACGAGAACCACGCCGGTGTGCGATGGGCGCAGCGCGGACGGGAGGGGCTGAGGCGCAGCGCTGCCCGGCTCGTGCTGCCCCGTCGGAGCGGCGGAGGCTGCAGCCCGAGTTTCTTCGCTGCCCGCATCAGGGCCGTGACCGTGCGCTGCTCGGGGAAAGCACGCGGCCCGGCTGTCCCGCACGCGCTCCCTCCCACCAAAGCAGGGCACGGGGACAGAGCAGCTCCATCCGCGAGCGACTGAACCGCGTGGAAACGTTCCTTCAGGTGAAGGCACGACTCCACGTCAGCCCTGAGCGATGGGGCAGGAAAACTGAAATATCGAGGAACAACCTGCAAGACGGGCACGGTGAACGATCCCCTCGGTTCCCCACCTTGCCGGGAATAGAGCGGAACCAAAGAAAGCCAGACAGGAGGTGAGGGCTGTGCAGCAGCCGTGAGCCCCGCTCTGCCCTGCAATCCCTTCAGGTGCTTCTCAGAGCGATGTTAAGATGGCTGATAGAGCCCAAGCGTTGTGTATAGAAGCGTCACCGAGCATTTACCTGCTCCCGCACGCGGTGTCAGGAACGGCCCGGCTCTGCTGTGCTGCTGTGCCATTCCCAGGCAGTGCACGCAGTGGGAGCGCTGCCCGGGCGGCAGGCACGGCCCTGCAGTCGTGCTCCCCCAGGTCTGCCGCGGCCCAACGCCGCACAACGCACTTCTGTTACCGACGGGGCAGTGCAGAAAAAAAAAACTGACTGCAGCTATTGTACACAGAATGGTATCAGTGGGCTTCGGTTGGTGCCAAGCATTTACCACCCTCACTTCCTGCGTACCACCCTCACTTCCCTGGAGGAAAACATGCATTTTAAATGTTTATTTAGAGCCTTAAGAATTTCAACAAGTTTAATTTAAATACAAATAAATATCAAAATATGAGTCTGAAGGGAATGACAGCACACGCCTCACCTCCTGAATTTAGGCATTTTCTAAATTCCTATTAGAAACAGAAATGGTTTGAAATAATGCAGATGCGCATCCTGAGGACTACAAGGGGTAAGAACAAAACACAGGCTGCTCACAGAGGAATGCAAATGGGTGTTACTGACATTCACAGGGGGACAAACTCCAAACCGTACTTTCTTTTTACTCAGGTACCCAAAGAAAATTAGCAAGCAAGTATCCAACAGTACAAGACCTACTTCTCAGCAACTCAGGCTTTCAATCTATCCACCATACACACGCACAGCTTCATTCTGGGGGCTGTTTGGGAGCAGGAAGCATGTTCTGCACTCGAAGGCAGGTGTTCAAAAAGCTGCTTCAGGAACACAAACCCGACTGCTGTACGAGTGAGCAGCACCTGTGCTCAGAAGTGGGATGTTCAAAAATCACTTTCTTGCTCCTGCTTACCAGTTTGGAGAAGCAACTCCAGAGTGACAGGCTAGCTACAGGCTCACCACTGAAAGGACGTGAGAAAGCAGACTGCAGTGCAATCAGTACAAACTGCACCTGAGTGCATGCATTCCCAATGTCCCACATCACAGAGGAAACGCTGCCAGGGCGGCCCTTCCTCAGATCTTTCAGTTCTGCAATGAACATTTAGGGAGAAGAACGAGCTGCAGATGCAATGATTTCAGCAAAATGCCTTCCACGAGACCCCCAAACCAGATGCCTTGTATGGGTGAGCCTCAGCAGGCAGCAGAGCCAGCATTGCCACAGATACTTGTGCCACTTCAATCACATTGAGAAACCCCTACCAGCCAGTCAAAAAGATAAAGGTAGGACCAGTTGGTGGGCAAACACTGAGGTCATGTGCTTGACAGCTGTCTCTGAGGCTGCAGCATTATTCTCACGCTGTCACGTCTGGTTTATGAAGAGCTCCCACTAAGGGGGGTTCCTGAACACAACTATTAGAGATGCCACTGCTGCACTCTGCAGCTGATGGCACAGAAAAGACCCCACTGGTGTGTAACCTCACCAATTCCAATGCAGAGGCACACATGCCCACAGCCCAAACGACCTGAGAATACCTGTGCTGTGCCACGACTTCCAAAGCCAGCAAATAAAAATGTAAAATAAATTTGGATTGGTGCTAGAAAATATCACATGCACAGTTACTAAGTGTTGCAAAGTCTATTTAAAATGAGTTTTATTGAGATGAAAAAGTTTTCCATGGTAACTACAGAATGTTAATCAAAACCAGGTGTTTCCCCCTCCATTAGAAACACGAATTGGAGTATCTTTTGTTCAAAAAGACTTTAAAACGTAATCACTTAAATAGAGTATGTTTGGATGTGCTTTACTCCACACACTGGTTACTGTCTCTAATCTTGCTAATGAGTGCAAGCTATCCAGAGGCTGTCTGTATGTTCATCGGAGGCTTTGAGTGGAACCTACTCCTCTGAACAGCTCTCAGCTGTGAAGCTACACGGGCAACAAGAGCACCCAGCAACCAACCCGAGTGTCACGAACACTGCGCCATGTACAGCGGTGCTGTGCTCAGGGGGAGCATCCTTCTCACCCTACAAAGTACAAAAGCATTGGGAGATTCCAGGCATACAAAGCAGTGTTTCTTGCTACCATCATCCATTCAATAAGCATCATCTTCTAGATTTCCAGGCTGCTCTGGAATAAGGAGTAGTCCTTTTCTTTTCTGGTGGTTTGAAGTAAGAATAGACAGGCGCTGCTGGATATTCCGCGTCTGGATTTTCTGCCATCATTTTCAGCTTGGCTTCAATGGCCTTTATTTTTGCACTGACACTGAAAAGAGGAAAAACAGAAGAGAAATTGAGCTTAACCTTAGTACAGAATCACACTAACAGCAATCCAGAGATTCTGCTGACACTGGAATCTCTATTTACCCCAGGAGCAGCTGGGCAGCCCCCATCACTGCCTCCCCCAGCAGCGTGGAACTAGGAAGCAGGAATCCACTGCTTAAGGCCCACACTACTGCCATTCAGATCCTCAGTACAGATTTGCTTAGGAAAGGTCCTCCGTGATACAACACAGCACTGCAAAATAACCATCCTTGCACCTACTCAGCACTTTCTTGAGAATTCTAAGCTAGACAAGCACACAGCAAGGCTTCCTGCAACATGTACAATGATGTCATTGAAAGCGGTCTGAGCATGTGCAGCAGAGCACAGCCCAGGCAAGGCTGCTGGAAACAGCAGAGAAATGAAAGCCAGACTTCCTCACAGCTACAAGACCACTTGGGATGGGAAAGCCCCAGGTTCTAATTGAGTCAGGAAGAAACATTATTTCAACATTACCAAAGTTTATCCCAGAGGGAGACGCTCTCCTAGGTTACACCCCAAATTCCTGGGAGTTCTGTTATCCACTCTTCTCGCTGGGTATGGACTGAGCAATGCTCCCTTCTCCACTGCAGTTTCCTGCAGCATCCATCCCCACTAAAACAACCCCACTGCACCACTGACATACTAACAACCTGCATGATTGGAGTCTCTCTGTTCAGTACTTCCTAGCATGGTTTGATTGTGTTTGCTTTTGGTTTTGTTTTTTTTTTAATTTAATGGAAATATTTTGTTTTAATCTCTTACTGTTATAAAGAAAATTCTTGCTCATAAGAATTGCTGAATGAAATTAGCACAGCACCTCTCACTGAGATTCATGTGAAGGACTACAAAGCACATTCTGGCCAAACAAGCTCAAGCGTTGCATGCTCCAATTCCTCTCCTTATTTCTTCTCCTTCACATTTCCTAGCGATTTAATATGTTAGAAAATGAACATCAAGTCATAAGGAGCTCATTTCATGCGGGGCAATTCAGAGCAGGCTGCCCACCTGCAGGTTAGATTTTTAGTACAAAGAAAACACCAGTTCTTGATCCTATTGAAGTGCAAGTTGTCAGTTCCCTACCATTCCCACAGTTTGGTCACCTCTCACCTGCTCCATCTCCTACCTCAGGTTGGACTGGGGCGGCTCTGTGCTGGACGATGGCTCCAGGCTGATTGGGAGAATCTTCTCATTCTTATTATGATCATATCTCTGCAAATGGAAGACCAGTATTCAAGTCAAAACTGGAGTCATGAACAAAAACACTCTCTGACAGATACACTTTAAATTTGGATTCATATAACCTCAGATTTAGTGAATCATTCACTATGAAGGATTTGATTTTGACGGCCAATCACTGCAACAAATTCTAACCATGTTTGTTGAGCACCACCATAATGATGTGGACTCTGATACTGCACACTTCTGTGCACCGTATTACGTTATCCCATCTTATTACTTCCCGTTCCCATCTAAGACAAAGCAGAGATGCTAAATTTCTCAGCACTGCATCACCACACTGTTTATACAGACACTGTTCAGAGTGAGAAGGTAACAGAAGCACACAGCTATTCAGAGCTGTGCAGTGATGGAAGAGAAACACATTCAGGGTCAATTGTGAACCATCTCCTTTCTGTGAAGAGCAGCTTGTGAGCCTGTCTTCTCTGTAGGCAACGGGCCTCCTGAACTATTCACAGCATTCTGCTTCCTTGTTTCGCTTGGCACAAATTCAGATTTGTTTTTCAGCAGAGCTGCTCAAATTGACAGTGTCTAGTAAGCCTTGGCTGCTCATCTTAGAGCTACTTAGCACGGTGCTGTCATTGCCTAAAATAAACAGTTGCTGCAATAAGCTAAGGTTTTGTGTCGTTAAATCTTTCCATTCACAGATTATAAAATGCCATGCGAGCTGAACTGATTATTTATGTATGTTCTTCCCCATCCCCTGGCTGGCTGCACGCTGAGCTACCCTGCTGAACTCCCAGCTGAGCAGACACTCTCCCCCAGCTGAAGCTCCTTTTATGGATCGCCTGTCAGGCACCCGGAAGCACACGGTGCTCAGCAGCGGCGGCGCTCCAGAAAATGGAGTCTGGATTTGTGCAAGTTCTGATGTGCTGACAAAGGCCTGGAGCCTTCAAAGCCAATAATTAAAACAGCATGGTCTCCTTTAACAAAGATACCTGCTTTTCCCTTTTCTTTCCTGCCCCCCCCCCCCCCCCCCCCATCTTCTTCAAGATTCCTAAACAAATGCACTGTTGCACTTCAATTAAAAAAAAATAGAGTAGGACGTTGATTACAGGATAATCAAGGTGTGTTAAAATCACATTACCCAAAGGTAAATAACAATAAGCACCTCCCTCTGCCTCCCCCCCAAAAAATCTCTCTTGACAACGACAGTTATTCAAACAAAGTTGCTTCATATAAGTTGCTGGAGTAAATAACTGCAGGAGAAACAAGACAAGAATTCAGAGGCATGAAAACAAGGATGTTCCAGAAGGTACTCAAGTTAACATTAAAACCTTGATGTTTTATTCAGTAGAGCAAGCAATAAAATGATGTTTAGTTCAGAAGTGAAACACCTTGCTTTATAAGTCAGGAATAATTATAGGTGCTGCCAGATAAGTGCTTTCAGAAGTGGAACAAAGTTACAGAGCGCTTAGTAATTGGGAATTTCCATGCATCTCCTATCCAAAAAGGGTGCAAAACCACAAAGGGAAGGATACAATCTTTCAGCCAATCATTCCCTAAGCTTGGGAAAAGTTGAAAAACAGAAATTTAGAGAAGTAACCAGTTCCCAGAGCTCTAATTAGATGCACCTTTACACAGAACATCAGGTTAAACAGCCTTTTCTCATTCACCGCTAACTCAGCTAGTTCAGGAGGATAACAGAAGTGGTACATTGTTCATGCTGCTTCCCTGAGAGCTATTTCCTAGAACACACTGGTATCTTGCCAGGCTAAGACAGCCTTCATCAGAGCTGTTCCTTAATATTACGGCTTTTTGACTTTGCAAACTAACTTTTATCTAGCAGCAGGCTTACCTTGACTTGTGCGTGCGCCCACCGCACCACCAGCTTCTTGGAAAGGGCCAGCTTCCCATTGAGACACTGGATCGCCTTTTCTGCTTCCTGCACAGGAGGCACAGGAAGGCAGTTCAATAAACAAACCAAGTCTTCAGTCATAACCGTCTCAGATGTAAAGACCCTTTTCCTTTTGTAAATCAGTCCTCTGAAAGTAAAGCTAACTGTCTGCAAAGCACGTTTATCCCATTGTATCCCAACCCAGAAATACTTGGAAGACTCCCACACCCAACTGAGCAATCAGACTTTTATAAACCAGCAGGGCAGATTCTTTCAGTCGTTGCAGGGAGGAAATGGGGAAGATGATCACAAGTTTTGAAAAAAATCAAACGCAGAAGCTGTTGGAACAGCACGCAGAGGGAGCTCAGTGCTGCACCAGCTTCTCAAGAAACACTGCCATTCGTCCCAGAGGCACACCATGTCCCATCAGCACCCTGCACCTACGCCAGATCTTGCTAATGCCTGCTAGGGATGTTATCCTCTTGGTCCTATCCTGACTAAGCAGTGAAATCTCACTTTGGGGAAGCTCCCACAAAACTCGATTCACAGCAATTAAAAATGCATGTTGCAATGCTGTTCCACCTCGTTATGAATAATCATTCGTTGAGCTTTTAGACCTCAAGCACTGGCACAGCTCTTCTGACATCGTTATGGTTTCTGCAGCCTGGGCATTTCATTTATCCCTTCCTGTTTTAGCTTTATATTGACATAAAAGAGGTGGGGAAGAAGCCACTCTCTTGAAACAAGAAAGCAACGTACCTGTTTGGTTTCAAAGTTCACAAAACAGTAACCCCTCGGCTGCCCCTCCAAAGCTCCAGACTTGTGAAAGAGAAAATCAAATTGCTTTACTTTGCCGAACTTCTGAAGGAGTTTGAGAAGGTGGTACCTGAGGGGGAACAAAGACGAATGGCACCTTTCAGTACTTGGAAAGTACAGCGATGGAGACATGCATTTCAAGCTCAGTCACACAAATGGTTCAGGTCAGTCACACAGGAATTCCCAAATATACACAGAGGTGGACATCCATTACACAACCACAGCCCTGAGCTGCCCGGCCTCATCAGTGACAGCCCTACACCCCAAAGCCTTCCTCCCAGCAGTGCCAGCTGAAGAGTGAGCAGCAGATCTATTCATAGCTGTTTTTTGGGACAATTACCTAACAGCTCCCTATGGGGCTGGAGGACTCTGCCTCGTCTTTCTAGAAATCACACCTACTTCCAAGCATAAACACTGCCCCTCTCCAGCCCTGCCATGACTATCTGAAGCTCCATCTGACCCCTCTCTCTGCACAAGCAGTCCCAGCCCACAGCGCCTGCAGTTCTTGCTGCCCTCCCTGTCCGCACATGAGCAAAGCTGCTCCCGTCCCTTCCCTGTGCCAAGCTGTATCAGCGTGCTGACAAGGACATGGCTGAAAACACAGTCCTGTTCCCACCTGCCTGGAGGAGCTGGGAAGCAGGAAGGCAGAATGAGCAGAACCACAACCAGGAGCTGACAGCAGACCAGGTGGAAACAGCACCAGACCTCAGTACGGGTCAGGCAAAATTAAGCATCCCTGGCTCAGCCAGCTTTCCAGTGACATGCACACAGAAGTCAGACACTCCTGCCATTCAGTGGGGAGTGTGCTTTTTTCTTTTTTTTAATAAAACTTGGGAAAAACTCAACTGAACTTGTATGCTTAGCACTTGGTGCACTAAGCAATGTTGAACAAGGAGCACATATGTTGTACAGACACATCTAACCTCGAAAGTTCCTTGCAGCTTTTTTGGTTCCCTTGACCCCAGTGTTTAATAGTGCCAGTTGACCTAGCAGGCAAATCACACCTGTCACTATTTCACCAATTGACTCCCAACCCAGAGATTAAGAATTGTCTGAGGGTTTAATGAGGGCATCTTAGGACTCAACCCCTCCTGATTAGCAGTACAGGGTTAGTTAGCGAGCCACGCAGCCTAAGCTCAATTCCCAGCTTCCCAGATGAGAGAATGCTCGGAGCTCTGGAAGCTCATCAGGGTAACTCCCTCTGCACACGAACCAGCAGGCACTGGCCAGGACGAGGCATGTCCTGGTGCAAGCAATCAGCAGTGTCCCAAGACACTGAACGCATCAGGTAACTTCAGGGACAGCCCAAGCAGACAATACTTTTCCTAATAAAGCCCGATAGGATGTTCGAAACAAGCGATTGCCCTTTGTTAAGCTTCAGGAGGCAGGCAAGAAAGTTCCAGGAATGTGAGTCATGTCGCAGGACAGCCACGGCAAACGTTCAGGATGTGCACTTTTAGAGAGGTGAAGGTACAGCAGGCGCTCAGCCCAGCGATGCAGGAGGGCCAGGTTCCCTTCTCCTGCAATTACAGAGTCACGGGAAGGGCAGCGATGATCCTCACCACATTTTATTTCCCAACAACAAAACTCCCTGCAACTACTCTGCCAAAGGAACAATTCATGCTGTTGGCTCCAACTCCCAACCCGGGAACCGCTGCAACCAACAAATAACGCATTTCTGCTTCCTTGGCAGCAAGTCGTAGCCATTCCTTTAAAAAGCATTTTAGTAGAAGAGTTTGGAAGCAACCTATGTAGCCAATTTCATTCAGAATCTTTAGATCTAGATGATACAAGCATGATTTTCAAACCACACATGCAATTTTTAACAATGCAAGTTATCTCCTCCGCAAGGAGCAGCTCCAAACGAAGCTGTGTGTCACTAGAAGCTCCAGGCTTTGGTTATAATCTGTTGTTAATACAGTGAGGCATTGAGAGTAACTTGACTGTTATCCCCACGCAAAGACAACTTTAGCACTGAAGGAAGACCTGTCATGGAAAACTTGAAATGTTTATTGAAGAAGTGTGAACGTGTAAAAAGCTTTATTATGGCAGTGACTCTGCTTATCCAGAGCTTAAGAGTTATTCGCACAGATGTGGCCCCAAAGATCACCACAGCCAACCTCAATTTCCACTTCCTGTCATCTGATGTGAATGCAAGACAAACCCGCAGCTCCCCCATTTCCTTTTCCTCCAGTCTTCCTCCTGGCACCCTGAGTGCTATTCAAACACAGGCAAGGCTTCCTCTGAACAATGCTATCCCAAGGATACTGCAAAGGTACCGGGCCACATGCTAAACCTATTATTGCAAAGAATTTTGCCCCACTGGGAGTCAGTAGGAGTCTCTAACAACAACTCATGCACACATTGTTTTCTAGGTGAGACTCATCAAGATGGGATCGTAGACAAGCAGCTGAACAGCCAAGGAAGCTGAACATCCACTATTTCATACCTGCAGGTCATTAACAGTCATTCAAAGGCTACTAGAAACCAGATAACATACGTATAACTGCAGTACTGGAAGTGCCGCGTTTTGGGCGGACAGAAACTTAAGCCTCCAAAAGCTTTACACACAGGAATTAGCAGAGCAGGCAGTTTGACTCCACGTGCCACGCAGGAGGTGCAACAGATGTCACAAAGCAGTGAGGTGAGCAAAGGGCACAGCACAAAGCATCTCCCAGCGCACCAGGGGACAAGTGCTGCACCAGGCCATGCTGGCAGTGACAGCAGGGAGCCAATGGATTCCCTGCAGGTGACACCAGAACTGACCGCGCACTGCCCTCCTCACACCCCACTGCAGCAGAACCCAAAGCAGGGATCCTTCAGCACTGGAACTGCCTACAAATTACATCCCACACCGCAGCCTGCTGTGTGGACACGCGGTGCCAGCTCGCCTCCTTCCAGCTGCTAAGCAGCTACAACCCCCAACATTATCTGCTGCCATATGCAGAACAGTTCTCAGGATGCCAGATAAAACAAATAACCCAAGTAAACATCACTGGCAGGGAAGCTAGCCCACCAGAAGACGCATCAAACCCCAACAAGTAGGTATGACAACAACTGACACCCTTGGAGACTCCCATTTGAGTCACAGCTGCTCAGTGCAATAACCTCCCATAAGCCACCAGCTTACAGGCTGTAATTTGTAGGCGGCCCTACATTCATGAATTCCTATTACCACAGCTTGCACTCAAATGTATACGTTACCTATTAACTCCCCAGTGCTTGATTGCAGTTATAGGTTGCTCTCTAAATGGAAGTCTTGGATTAATTCAAGACTTTCTGAACTCGTTTCTGCTCAAGAAAGTCACAACCAGTTATTAACCCTACTAACAACCAATCAACTTTACTCCATCTTAAGCAAATCTAACATGAAAATTGCAGGGGCAATCCTTTAAAATCAGATAAAAGCAGCAAATGAAGAAACAGCTATTTAGCTTTCAGGTATGTGTTTTTAGTCACGCAATTAGTAAGCTCAACAGGGATTACTCAGACAGGCAAGCATGAGCAGAGCTGTGAGCCTTTAGGATAAGAAAGCAAGGGTCAGGCTGATTTATAAGAATTTACTGAACTGATACAGAAACATTACTTTCTCTATGCTGACAATGCATTAAAAGGAATTTTCTTTATTTTTTTCAGAATGAAACAGATTATAGTATTTATTTTTTTTTCAGTGGAGTATAGACATTACTAAAGCAAAACCAAAAGCAGAACACGAGTCTCCAGCCAGAAATACAACCCTGTTACGGGCAACGAGCACTGTCACCCATTGCTGGGCAAACTTTAAACACTAAGCTTAATGGTATGGAATCATTTCACATGAAGCTGCTGCTTGCCTGGCCTAGATTCAGAGAAACATAGAGTGAAAGAATCTTTAACAACACCATTAACCCCAAAACATGAAGGATCCGATGCATTTACAAACACCCACAGTTTCCCCCTTGCACCAGCCCAATCTCCTGAATCCTTACGGACCTGTAAACATGCTAAATCCCATACGCAAGTGTATGTGGTCAGTGAGTGTGAACAAACCAAAGCAACAGAGCTGTGGGACAGAAACGGTAATTAATGCAAAACCACCCAAAACTGAATGGCTGTAAAGCACAATGCATTAATGATTCCATTTAGAGGCTAGCAGAGAACTGCTCTGTTAAGATGAACCACACTTAGAATAGAGCCCTACCACCTGCACACACACAGAGATGGAAGGAGAAAACAGTATTCTATGAGAGCACGCACAACAGTTAATCAAAAATGCTTGTTTCTAGAGAAGTGTAAACCCCACGTTGCTCTGTGTGGGTTTGTCACTTCTTAGCACACCACCCAAATACTGGGCAACAACCCCTGCTGTAGTTCTGCGGTTTGAGTATTACAGCGGCTAAGATCTCGTTACCTGCAGGGGATACCAGGTGCTCACTGCAGCTCCTGCCTGTCCTCCCCGCCCACCCCACACCCACGGACGGAACACAACAACAAATGGAACCCCCGGTCACCCCTCAGGGAACGGGGCACATGCACGGTTCTACCCCCACCCCAGGCGGGCAAACGGAGCCGTTCCTAGCCCCGGGCCCACCAGCCGAATGTGGAGCGCGGCCGGGGGCAACCGCGCACCCGCACCCGGGGCGGGGCTGAGAGAGGAGCCGCGGGCGAGCGAGTACGAGGAGAGCACAGAGGGCAGCCCAGGAGAAGGGGAACGGGTGCTGGGAGGGGGGCGCCGGTAACGGGAGCTCCGCGCAGCGCGGCTCCGCGGGGGGACGCGGGGCGGTGCCGCAGGGAGGGCGGCGCCGGGCCCGCACAGCCACTCGGTCGCCCGCCCGCCCGCCCGGCCGCTCACTCGGTGATCTTGGGGTCGAGGTTGCCGATCCAGAGGCGGTGCCCGTCCTGCAGGGCGCCCTCGGACAGGATGGCGGCGTTCTCCAGCGGTAACGCCTGTCGTTCCGGCTCCATGGCGGCGCGGGGCCGCCCCTCACCATCCCCGGCCTCGCACAGGCCTCGCCCCGCCCTTGGCGCACATTGATGACGTCACAGGCGGGCGCTGTTTGATGACGGCGGCTCGGCGCGACGGTGAGCAATGCTGCGGACACCCGCCCTCCTCTTTTGCCACTCCTGGACCCCGGCTCGGCCCGGCTCCGCTCCGTTCGGGCCACGCTGTGTCGCTTTGCACCGCGGTACCGCAGCGAGGCAGACTGGGCGCTGCGGGGCACCGGGCGGGGCGTCCACAGGGTGTGGGAGAAGGGGCCGAGTGCAGGGGGCAGGGCCTGATGGGCAAATGCCGGGGGCGGGGCCCGGGATGGGGGCGTGGCCCGGGATGGGGTGTGGCCTGGGGTGGGGGCGGGCTTGCGCGCACGTGCCGCGGCGAGGGCTGCTGTGCGGTTTCATTTGGGTTCGAGGCACAGAGCAGCGCTGTGGCTGGACGCAGCCTTAGAGCCATACTTGTGATTAAGGGGAGCATTAAGGAGGGCTTTAGAGCCTCCATCCTAGAGCGGCAGAACTTGAAGTTCTGTTTAAGTGGTGCACAAATAGCCAGCCCTGCAGTGCTGACTGCTGGCACGCACACACAGACACACACACCTCAGGTTTGAAGCCTTTTCCTTTTAGCACGCTGACCCACCTACTTCTTCCCTTTACAGGTAACCAATGGCTATGGCATTACGATGCTTTAGGCATCTGCACTCCCTGCTTCATTGCTCTTCACTCGCAGTGGTGAGGCGGCTGCCGCAGCCCCCAGCACGCTGCACAGCTCTGCTCCTGGATGGCTGCAGGCAATGTGTCCACCCGCTGCTGCTGGCCAGGCCGCTGGCCACCAAAAAAGGTAAAGCAGCAGCATCCAGTGGTGTTTGCACCCCCCGTCCGTGATGCCAGATACCCATCTCGGGGAGCTGCTGTTGCAGCAGGGCAGTATGTGGCTGTCATCGCAGTCCCAGCTAGAGCTGGTGCGTGTAGCACAAGCTTCTCATCTATTTTGGTTTGTGCTCTGAATTGCTGGGCTATTTACCCGCTAAAGAATGTCTGTTTATCTTGGACTCAACTCTGAATTTAACATCAGTTGTAACATCTTCTTTCTAATCTCTAAAGTAGTTGAGTTATTGTGAGAAACTGAAATTAATTCTATGTGTAATGTGCAGCTAAAGGTAAAGGGCAGACACAAGCCAAAGTGAACATCAGTGCTGCCTTGGTTGAGGATATTATCAATTTGGAGGAAACCAACACAGACATGCAGGCAGTGGTAGAAGCTCTGAAAGAAGATTTCAACAGAAATCTGAATGTCAGAACCTCACAAGGTTGGTACATTTTTTGTACAATGCTCTGTTGCTGGGGTTTTGTTTTGTTTTTTTTTTCCAAAATTGATTTTCTTTTTATTGAGTTATACACTGGGCACCCAATTACTACAACCTTGACATCCCTTACTAAAGGCTCTCTTCACCCTGAGCTTGACCAGGAAGAATCCATTTTTGTTAATAGCTTCCTGGAAATAGCTTTTCTAAGTGGGAGATGTCAAAAGTGTCTAACTGAACTGTTTGCAGATGTGATGAAGAAGCAGGTTGTCAGCTAATGGTGCAGTAGGGCAGGAAAAATCCAATTGCCATTAAATTAGCCTTTTGAAAATTGCCATCAGACTGGTGTCTGATGTGTACAAACTTTTTTTGCTATGCATCTTTGTGGTTACTGACCTTTACAAGCTTTATTCACTGAGTGAATTGTGTGTTTCAGGAAGGATCATGAATATGTTTGACTAAGCTACAGTTACTATAACACTGAACATATGTATTTTTAAGTAGTATCAAGTTTCAGGGATAAAGTGTAATATTAAACAATGACCAAATTTGAATCATCCACCACTCCAGCTCTGGCAAAGGGCACTGCAGTCTTTTGTAGGGCTGGAACGTGTTGCTCAGTCTCTTAACTGTTTATTTTAGCCATAGGTGTTTTTTTTTTTTAACTGCACTGATAAAGTACCTCCTGTGCCGTGTGCCTTTTGGTCTGTTAACATTTTGCAGCAGAAATGAGAGAGCAGATTAAGAGCAGCTCAGGGAGAAACAGAATACTCTCAATTAAGTAGTGGATAGCACCTCCTCTTGGGACCTGGAAAAAAAAAAAAAAAAGAGGGGTTTAAGGGAACATTGCTCCATTCAAGACAGTAGTTTTCTTGACTTTTATAATAGCATCTTGATCTTCTTTAACTTCTAAGTATTAAAAAATAATTATTTGCTCCTAATTCTTCACAATCTTTGTTTAGTTTTCCTATTCTAGTAACAGAAACAGAAGATTTGTTTTCATGTTTTTGTGCCCTAATGCTGAAATATTTTACAAACACCACAAGGGATGCAGAAACACAAGCAGCATACATCATCTTTTTATTTTGTAACATCTATATTTTGCACAAGGGAGGGAAAATGAGACACTGTATCTGTACTACAGCATCATCCCGAGCTGTGGTGTCATGCTGACGTTCCCTTGTGTTTGGTTCTTTCGAGGGGCCCTTGACCACATCACTGTCACGACAAAAGATGGGAAGTTTCCACTGAACCAGCTGGGGCAGATCTCACAGAAGTCTCCTCAGCTCATTGTAGTGAACATGACCAATTTTCCAGAGGTAAGGACATGTTTCTGGAGGCATGGCAAGGGGAGGTACTTACCATGGGAACAAACAGGTTGATACTGAGCAAAGAAACAGGTGGATAAAAGCAGTCACACTGGACAGGGGCTAAGAGCTCAGACAACACTGTCGCTCCTTGGCTGACACAAGCTGTGTTTCGCTGCAGACTGTGCCATGTGCCTTCCCCACTTAAGCTGACAGAGTCTCAGAGGAGGTCAGCATAAGGCACTTGATGCCTGAGTGTTTCCTGAAGAATACCCAGGTTGTGTAACTTGGAAGAATGAAAACTCCCCATCAGGGAGTGCACTGAGTGCCACAACCGAGAGAAGCCATACTGTGGCTTTGCCTGCATCCAGGCAGGAGGATGGGCTGGGAAATGGATACACAAGCAACAGAGTCAGATTAGCCATGTAATGCCTGTGTTTGCTTCCCAAGCCAAAGGATTGTTTTTCACCTGAGCTGGAGCTATTTCTCTCAATGCAATTGTTTTATACCATAACTGTTTCATAGGCAGATGGAACTCCTTGATAACACTACACACACTACTGCTCCATATCATTACTTACAGCAGATCGCCCATACTTTCTAGCATTGGAAAGCAAATACCAATCCCTGAAGAGTCTAGGATAGAAAATAATTATAGAAGAGGATTTACAATACAGCTTTTACTGAGCATTTTCTTCCTGCAGAGCAAGTTCTGCCCACAGAATAACACACTGATGGTCCTAACACACCGAAATCACCTCTGTCACGTTTTCTCTGCTCCTTTCGTTTCTGAGTGGGGCAGTTATATCTCACAAAACATTGGCAAAGCTTTAGTTTGTGCCTCAGTTGATAAAAGCTGAACTTCATAAGTGCGATCTACTGCAGTAACCTGGAGCTCAAGTTAACAATAGGAAAGAACATCAGAACTAGCAATGCTCCTTGTAGGAAATGCCATGCTAGTGCCAAAGGAATGCAGACCAGCCCAGTCTTGTTATTGTCAGCGTCGGAGAATGAAACAAACTGGCAGAGTGCTGTTGCAGTTCTCAGCAGAACTGTTACTTAACCATAACATTTGACACCGTGAAGGTACAGCAGTGCTCTTAAGGTGAGGGGGGGAAGCATTTTAATCACTTTGCAATTAGCAGGCAAACCTGCACACCTCACCTTTCAGGCAGAGCAGCATCAGCCAGCTGTGATGGAGTTTTTTGAAAAGTTAATCCTAAGTAATAGGCTGTAAAATAAACACAGAGCTGGGCACAGGCTCTGCTTCTCAGCCAACTGCTACTGCTGTGATGTAATGAGATTACGTTGTAGTGCTGAAGTGGTTAAGTTAGTTAACATTTCTAAATGGGTTCTGTGTGATTCCTAGTGGAAAACATTCAACTGGAATTTTTAAATGCTGAGAATCTTTCATCTCCTTTGCCACAGTCAGGCCATGCCTTGGGAATTTATTGTGGTTTCACTCTGCATTGCCTCAAACCATTCGAATAGTTTCAAAGAAGCAAAACATTTTCTTCTGTTGTTGCTTCCCCTTCCCCTCTCCCCCCCTTGGTACCCTCGCTACCCCGACACTGAGTGCAGCCATAGTTTCCCATTCAGTTTGATCAAAGCTCTCCACACCAATGTAACTTCCTGATCTTACTGGTAACAGAAGTAAATGTTTCCATGTTCTGTGGAGATGGATTGCCAACTATTGACAGAGTTCTGGCATATGGGAATGATTATTTCCTAATTCTTTTTACCTTTTGATCTGTTTTACAGAGCACAGCTGCAGCTATGAAGGCTATAAGGGAGAGCGGAATGAACCTGAACCCAGAAGTGGATGGGACACTAATTCGGGTGCCAGTTCCTAAGTGAGTATCAATCCATGGTTCCCTGAGTTCATCATTGTGCAAGGTAATGCAGCGGGGCTGAGCCTCACATGGAGCCAGCCCTCTGGAGCAGCTCCGTGCTCAGCACCTCTGCTCAAACTGCATCACACAGCATGCTGGCATGCAGACAGAGGCAGCAGCCCTGCTCTGAGCACGTTTGAGTGGTAAATCCACAATTCCCAGCAGTGACGGAGCCCTGAAAACACCCTGAGCAGATGCAGAGGTGTGAGGCCACCAGAGGTGTGATCCAAGCTCGGGGTACTGCAGACAAGTGCCACAAAGGGCTTCGTGCACTGCATGCACACAGACCCCACACACTGCTTTGCACAGAGGTGACTTCTAAGTAAAGATGAACTGAGTTATTCTTCATGCTTTAGATCTACTTTAGAAAATTCTCTTGATTTTTATCTAGCATTTTGATCAGAGAAATCTAATTGCAGCTTTCTGTTGCTGTCGCTAAAGGGAATGACATTATCATTCTATTTGCTGATTTTCTGTTTCCCCTGTGCTCTCTGCCCTTCCCCCATCCCTCAGGAGAGGAGGCAGAGGAGGAGGGCACCATTATCTTCATAATTGCTGAGGCTCCCGGGTTGCTGCGCAGTGGTTTGATTGTTAATGGGCACTTGGGTCATCCTTGAATATGAATTGCAGGGGAGGAAACTCCGAAACTACAAATCCCAGTCTTCAAAAAAATACTGTTTTTCCAACAAATATGTACATTCTGCCACTTTCTTTCATGGCGTTGCAGATCAGAAGCAGATCTTCTTTTCCCAAAGGAGGTCTGTCTCACGAGCTGCCCATTCCTCTGCACAGAAACTGCTGCTGCTCTCGGTCCCATTCCCCCTGGCAGCTGGCACCCAAAAGCCCCACATCCAATTCATTTGCAGTTTGCAGGATGTGCCCTGCAGGTCTGCCCCTCATGGACTCCTCTCCAGTAAGACAACAGAATTGTTCAGGGTTTCATCCCTTACAGACAAGATGAACGGTTTCTGTCTTTAAAACCTTGAAATGCAAAGGGGAGAAAAACACCCAAGTTGTGAAAGAGAGAACCCTTACATCCCCAAATTGCTTTTTCTGATTTTTCTAAAGTGTTTCATTTTCTCAAATCTCAAAACACGTTCGCAAAAAATTCGGGACAGATGCAGTGAAATTGCTAAAATGATGGCAGGTGTGCAGAACAAGCAAACGAATCAGAAATTAAGAGACAATAGTGAATAGTGCTCCTGCAGAAATGGAGGGAAAGCACGTGAAAAGTGAAATCACACCTAAATGATCTTCTCCTGCTCATTCAAACCACTTTTTAGTTGGATTTATCAGGTGAACACACAGGCATCCTGTTTTGCCCTACGCACATCGGTGCTTGAGATCATTTCAACTGAATGTTTAGAAACGTTTGCTTGTCAGTATTTATTCCATTAGTTTAGGTTTTGCATTGCAGTTGAAACATGCAATGGTTCTAAAGACACACGGGTTGTCTTGGTGTTTACTTCTGCTTCCTGCTAGGATCCACTCTGCTCCCAGAGGCATTCGCCTGTTTGTGTTGCTAGCGTTGCATAGGCAATATTTGTTTGTAGAAGAGTATTCTCTGGGGGTTTAAAAAGAAAAAAAAAAAGAAAAGAAAAGAAAACCAGCCATGGGAACACTTGTATTGGTTGATCTCGTGGCCGAGTTTGACCTGACCTTGTGTCTTTTATGGTATTGCCTCATTTTTAGATCCATCTTTTTTGGACCCATTGTGTTACACTGGATATTGTTTGTAAATTAGTAATATTTTTACACATGTTTTACTGAAAGCCAGATGACTCATTTGAAAGTTTAATGACTCATTGTGAGCTTTTTTTTTCCTTTGCCCTTTAAGAAATATGCAAAGATACCTACGGTGAGGAGCAAGGACTCAAGAATTTTCATTTAGAGAAAAAAGCACAAAGCTGAGCTGCGTTGCTCCAGATCACTCATCACAATAAGTCTCTTTCACGCTTCTCGTTGAATAATATATTTTGCACCCTATGTTTATCTGCAATTAGGCATGCAGAGTATCTAGTTAAACCTACTTTCCTTTAACTGATCCCTCTCGTTCGCAGGAAATTCCTAGCATTTGAGATACAGAAATTATTCTTACCCGCAAAAACGCGCTGTGTTGGAGATCAGACGTGGCCTGCGTTGTTTTCACTGTGGGTGTGCTCATGCCATATGCTGGGAAAGGAGCATCCAAGTGCCGCAGTGCTTCAACCACTGGTTGCTGGCTGGGGCAGGAAAAGAAGAGGTGTTACTGTGGGGCAGTGCACGGCTCTGCATGCACCGCTGCGTGCCCAGCAGGCTGTGCTGTGCGTGGCTTGGTGCCATGGCCCCAGGCACATGGCAGGGTTTGAGCCCACTGCTCTGTACCTGCAGAGGCTGCACTGGTCCTGGGGCCTCATCCTTATCCCTGCTGGGGGTGGGCAGCTCTTCCCCGTGTCTGCTTCACACTTTGGCTCTAAAGAGGAGGCAGCTGCAACGGTTACTAGACAGAAAAGCAAACACATTTCGAGACAGCTCCAAGTCCCAGATCTGGGGGCAGGATTAAGCAACTGTGCTTAGAAACCAAGGGCCTGGCTTGTGCTGATGGATTCCTTAACCAGAAACAGCATCAGACTGAAGAAGTGTCCATTTCTGGCACTGTTGGTAGCATTGCTAAGAATTTATATATGGCCTGGGTGGAACGTAAAACCCACTGAGGAACTCTGCGGCACTGCGCAGTGATAAAAAGGAATTGGTGTTAATAAAGACAGACAAGGAGGCATGAAAGCTGTGACCCTGTGCCAAGAAGAAGAGGAAATCTGGCAGCCCTGCATAAACAAAAACATTTCCTTAAAGGCTCAGCAGCCCCAAGCAGGCGAGTGATACCCTCAGCACAAACCACCAGAGCTGAACACAAGCAGGGAAGTGAAGGCAAGCTGCACTTGGCCCCAACTGGGGCAGCCCCTGCAGAGCAGCTCTCCTCGCCACCCAGCAGCTCCCTCTTCCCAGCTCAGCAGACAGGGATCTCTTTCCCTTCCCCCTCCCAAAACGCTGCCTGAGAATCTGACCTCCTGCAGACCTCTGTCTGCAAGCTGTGCCACAGGACCTCTGGCTTGGGATTCTGAGAAAGAGAAGCCCTAAAGGCATCGATGTTGGGATGCACAGGAAACCATGAGTAACCTCGCTCACTTCCAATCAGACATTCAGGTCCTGGCTGCAGCCTGCTCTGAGCAGTGGCCCCTCAGCAGCACCAGATGCTGTCCCCAGTGCGTCCCCTGGCAGGGGCTGTGCCGAGTCTCTGCTCTGGGCCTCTCTGCTCTCCTAGGGGTATGAAGTTCCTGTCAGTTCTGGAAAGTTGATTCACCCCTGCCTTGAGATAGAAATAACTGGCAGTGCTCAGGAACAGTCAGAGCCTCTGCAAACAACTGCTGCAGGAGAGCACCAAGAGGTTCCCACATGGGGCTCAGCTCCCACAGTCCACACTGAGCATTGCTGAGGAGCCCTCACCCCACGCTTCTTCAGCTCTGTGCAGGAAGGATCTTGGCCTTGGTGTTCCACTCACTCAGGCCATTGCAGCCAATTTCTAAGTATTCCATATGAAATGTTTATTTTGCAGCATCTTCTGTGTGCTGCGTTTTGCATTCTTAAAGTAATGTCAGAACTGCAACAGCCACAAAAATAGTTAAAATGTTATTGTTGAGCACCAACAGTTGATGTTGACAGCAGTCGGCTGTTGGTGCTGGAGCATTACCGGAGCTGAGATGACGTGTCAGCTCATCCTGTGTTGCGTTCAGGCTCATGCTGCACTGTGGTTCCCATTCGGGATGAAGAGTTGGGGATTTGCTCCCAGCAGTGCAGCAGTGGCACCGCGTGGGGCAAACTGCAGCCAGTGTTCTCTGTGCCTTCTGTATGAGCTGCTCACTCCAGAGCTGTTGGCAGTGCTGCCTTGTCACAAGGTGTGATCCAGGTGTGTCAGTGGAAAGGCCTGGTCATGGTAAGGTCGAGTGAATTAGGAGTTCTCCCAGGTGCAGAACTCAACCTCTGGCACTTGCATGGAGACCGCACTGAGGGCCAGGGATGGATGGAGCTTCCCTCACAGCTCTGCAGGAAAGCTGCACTTCTCTGCTCTGCATCCTGGGTGTGGAGCTGGGTTTTCCCTCTTTCCCCAGATGCTTTGGCAGCGGAAGAAAGACATTAAATGCTTCAGCATGACTTCCAGGCACGCCAGTGACATCCACGAAACAAGCGTGTTCAGTCCAAGCCCTTCAGCTTGGGGCTGCAGTAGGAACTTTCCGTTTTAGGCAGCTGATTTGCTCAGGGGACTGAAGAGGGATGAAAGCCCCCTGTGAGCAGTCACAGCACAGCATGATCTGAGCACAGCCCAAGGGTGCTGTGTGGAGGCCTGCCCACCCTGCAGGAAATCAGTCTGGCTGTGCTACAAATTACATTGATCTTTGTTTTTTCTCCTCCTCACTGACAGAGTAACCAGAGAACACAGGGAGAACCTGGCCAAGCTCGCCAAGCAATCCACCAACAAATCCAAAGAAGCCTTGAGAAAGGTGCGAAGTAAAAGCATCAACCAGGTGAAGAAGTTCAAGAGCAAAGTGTCTGAGGACACCATCTGGCTGCTAGAAAAGCAGGTAAGTTCCTTGCAGCATATGGCAGTTGTTGGCTCAGTGGGGTGAGGGAGAGCATTTTTCCCACAGCTGACAGAACTCCAGCACTGAGAAATGAGGTGACTCTGAGCTGACTTTTTGGAGTAGGCAGCAGCTGCTGTGTTTGCTATTTCTTTGTAAGAGTTGGGGCTTAAATCTCAAAGCCAAATTTATGGTATTACATACGGTATACAGTTGTAAACTGAAACAGGAAAACAAAATTTTCCTCAAAAGCTTTCGTAGTGCAGAGGATTGTTACACAACCCAGCTGATGGAGAGCAAAGCTGCCCACGCCCATCATTGTACCACCACTTACACAGAGCCTGGACATCACTAAACAGCTGGTGCTAATAAGGATTGCTCCAATTTCTTGTTAATGAAAGGGCTAGCAAGATTCTCTCCATTAGGAGTTTTTGGCTCTGACTCAGGAAAATACTTAAGCACATGCCTAATTCCCTAAGAGCAAATGTCACTAAAGTCAATTGCTTGGGCATAAACTCAGGCACAAGCTGAACTGATGCCTCTGAAGCAGGCTGTGACTTTTTGGCCATTTGTTCATTATCAGCTGAAGTCAGGTACCTTCCAAATGCCTCAGAACTATTCTCTGTGTGCTCACAAAAATAAACATTGACGCAGAGAGCGTTTCTGCGAGCAGGAAAAATGGCTGTGCTGTTGTAACTGAATCCTGCTGGGAGGTGGTTGTTCCATAGCAGGCAGATGTAGAGGTAGTGCCTCACATCTGACTTCCACTTGCATCCAGATTTTTCAGCATGAGGAGAGGTCATATGCTCATATACCTGAGAATTGAGTGCATCTTAATCAGACCTGGGGAAGCAGTGCAGAAAAGCCCCAGAGGCTCCAATTTCAGTCTGCATGTGCGCCCATCACTCACCCAAAATACACAGATGCACATTTTGGTACTGTTCATATGCTTGCCACATCCGTCCCTTGTTATCAGAGTATCTAATCACTGGGCAGAGCTTCAATGATAGCCACTTAGTTCTTTGTACAAGAAATTTCATGCATAAGGAAAATAGCAGACTGAGACCTGTGCTGTGCTGCTGCAGATCCAGCAAATGGCAGACAGTGCTTCAGCAGAGATGGACAAGCTGCTGGCAGCGAAGACCAAGGAGCTGCTTGGATAAACACCACATATGGACACACTCCCCTTCCAGCAAGAACGGACTGCCCTGTATCCACTGCCATCCCAGCCTGCAGCCAGGCAGCTTCAGGTGATGGGCAGGGGTGGCTCTCCCCCAGACCTGGGCGCTGGAACCCCCTGGCTGCTGAGATTTCTGATCCTGGATTGTATGGGAGGGAGGGGGGAAGTCTCTGCTGTTCTTCATTCAAGTGTCAACAGAATTGGGTGAAGTAAGATTAAAAATAAAACATTAAGGACAATTGGAGGCTACTGAAAGGATTCCCACAGCATAAGCTGTGATCTAGGAGGTAACACTGCCCTCTACTTCAGGTAGCAGTTCAGCAAGAGTTGAAGCTCAAGCCTCCAGATGCATGACCACCTCACCAGTCCATTTCCTTCATGTCTGAGCCTCGACAGGCTGCAGGCCCACTGTGCAGCCCAGCTCTGTTGTTTCTACCAGTTCTCAACCTATACTGCTAGAAGAAAGCACAACATGGAGGGAAAATCCAGCAGTGTTCTTGTGTGATCCTTATCATTTATTCTTGCTCAAAATAAAGTCCAAATCAGCCTGGGAACTTTGCAAAGCTGTCATTTGCCCATATGTGCTGCTGGTGGCATGCTCCAGAGGGAAGGAGGAAGGAGCAGAACGGGATTCTGAGCACATACCTCAGCCTTTGGTTGCCAGCAGGTACTTCCCAACAGCAGCAAACAGCCTCAGGCAACGGCAAGAGGGAGGGAAGGTGGTGGCCAACAGCACAGCCCCTCTCCCAGAGCAGTTGGGTTCAAAGAGCACCAAGTGCTCTGCAGTCCTTAAATAAACAACTCCCAAAAAGTTAGTTTGTGTGCAGTGGGGAGGGGGACGAGGATGAAGGATTTGCTCTGCTAGGGCCCCACATGTCAACAATTTCTCTGCTTTGTGTATTTTGGCCAAAGCACTTACCATGATAAATGAATAAAGGAAAATGGCGAGCCCAGGGCGGTTACATGGCTCAGTAAATTGCTTTCAGCTGATTACTGTATTTCTTTTGACATTTATCAACTCGGCTTTTTTGCCATTGTTGCAGCCTCTGCATCCCAGCAGCAGCCAAGGGCCGAAGGGTTTCCCTGTAGCTATGCAGGACACACCTGGAGGGCACCCCAGAGGCTTCTCATTGCAGAGAAGAATTCCTCAAGTAGGGGACACAGCTCCTATGTCACCCACTGGCTGTCCTTACCCCCAGCACCAAGGGAGTAGCACACAGCAGCCACACCTGCCCTCACACAGCAGGACAGGGCCAAAAGCAGCAGCTGCAGCCCTGGCACCTTCACACATAGGACCACCACCATGGCACCAACCACACACACACACAGCCTGGCACACATCAGCCGCAGCGCAGGCAGCCAACACCCAGGAGAAGGGACACAGCTCTTACTGTGCCCACGTGAGCTGGCTCACAGCGATGGCTCCAGGTGCTGAACCTGCTCTGCTGCTGCTCCACAGGGCCTGCGGGCTGCCAGCCCTGATCCAACCATACCAGCAGAGGAAAGTGGAAATAAAAGGCAAACACTTCCTGCCGCAGCATCAGCAGGAAGCCCTCAGTTAGCTGAAGCCTGGGCTGCACCCAGAGCTGATAAGCTGCAGCTGATGCTATTGGAGGGTGGAGAAGGAGCTCCAGCTGTGCTGAACAACCCAGGAGGAAAAGAGACCACAGCTAGAAAACACGGCTGTGACGCAGCACTGATTTCAGTGATGCTGCTTTGGCCACCAAATGAAGTGGGTGCAGTGGCAGGAAGCATCTCGAGGACTCACAGGGTGGTGGGACACAAGGAGGGCTATGGCCAGACCCCTTGAGCTGGGAGCCAACTGCCACCCATCGGGTCCCCCTGTCCCTGCCCAGTGGGCTCTGTGGGGCTCCCAGAGGTCTCACCTCATCACGTGGCCCAGCAGCACCCACAGGTGCCAGGGCAGTGCAGGGGTCGGCAGTGCCAGGGGAGCAGGGTGAGCTCCTGCAACCAGCATGGCCGAGCTGCAGAGGGGAACCAGAGCTGGAGAGAGCAGCAGGAAAAACTTGGAGGAAGCTGGAAGCTCTCAACACAGTTAAAAAACAACATTGCTCTTCAAAATAGATGTGATTGCACTCCTTGTGAGTCATCGAGCAGAGACACCGAGATTGCTTTGTGCCAGGGATGAGCCTGGGCTCTGATTGTGTGCCTCCCGGATTTGTATAAAACAGAGCATGGATGGCATGTCAGAGTTTACAGCTCGCATACATTTTCAGCAGTGAGCTTTGCAAAATGTATCAATGTAATCTCTGCCTCCTATATTCCGTGTTGATTAGACACGATTTCTGGCTGGATTTTCAGAAAGCTCAAGTGCTTTTTTAATCACTACAGAAGCTCATTATTGCTTTCCAGTGACTCTTATGTCCTTCACTTCTCCTTTCAGATTAGAGTCTATAGTCAGATGAATATTGGATGATTTCATTACATACAAATGCAATCAACAGTTTTGCATAAATTTCTCCTCTTTTCTTGAGTTTCAATTGACCTCAGCACCCGTGGAGGCAGGCGCAATACACATGTAAATGAGCTGGCGTTGCTGCAAAGACACGGATGCGAGAAACAAGATAAACTGTCAGATAATATTTGGGATTTTAAGAGATCAAAAAAATACTTCCTTGTTCAGCCAAGCCGTGAAAATGGCACCTTCAGCTGCTGGGAATGAGCTTTTGTGTTGCTGTGGGTCCGGCTGTGGGCAGCGATGGGAGCGATGGGCAGCAGCAATGCTGTCGGCAATGAGCAATGCAGTGGATGCTGCCCAGCACAGCTCCGGTGGGAGCAGGGCCCAGCGGGGACACAGGCATGTGGATGCCAGGGACACCCACTGCAGCCCAGGACTGGGTGGCCAGCCCTGTTCCAACGGGATCAGCACGGCCAGAGGGTGCTCAGCCCATGGGCAGCCCTGCGTGGGACGCCTGTCCTGGGCACTGCTGTCTGGGCAGTCCCACTACCCCCACCAGCACATAACAATGCCTTTGAAAGATATTTAAACCCGCACACCGCACTAACAATCAGGGCTAATTTAAACAAACTGTAATTAAACATAAAGGACCTCTTGGTAGGAAAGTCAGGGAAAACTGTCAGTGGTTCCTTTGGCTGCGGAGCCCTCACCTCGAAGGACTGATCTCAGCGCTCCTGTGAGCAATGCAGCACTCCCACACACGCGTTCGGGGGCCGGTGAGGAAAGAAGCTCTTGGGTTTCTTTTGATACCTTTTTTGCGCTAATCTTCTTAACAGATTTTTAATTGATGGGAACAGAGCACTTTGCAGCCGTGAAATCTATTGGTGTAATTGCTGGTGGATTAGTCCCATTAAGCACACAAATTACCTGTCTCCAGGCCGCCGGCCCCACCAGGGAGCTCCCCGTGCTGGACACACTGAGTGGCCCCATTCTGAAGCAATTCTGATAAAATAAACTCTCTAATCAGGTAAATAATTCCATAAGGGAAATTGCTGCCTTCCCGCAGCCCCCTCCTCCAGCGGGAACCTGGCTAGTTTCAGGGGAACGGAAC
The DNA here is from genome assembly GCF_023343835.1 of Lagopus muta. Taxonomy (NCBI): domain Eukaryota; kingdom Metazoa; phylum Chordata; class Aves; order Galliformes; family Phasianidae; genus Lagopus; species Lagopus muta. The sequence goes on from NC_064451.1 coordinate 8,749,330, forward strand.
ATGCCTCCAATTACAGACAAACCTTCAGCTCGAAGGGAGAAGCTCATGGCACATGGGACCCCCTTGAAATGCAGCGTCCGAAGAATTAAAGCATTTAAGCTGTCAGCCAGAATCTGCCCGAGCCCTGATTACCTGGGGGTGACACACGGTGTATTTAGGTTCATGTCTGCTGCAATTTCCTGGCCCCCAGCGTTGATGCTGAGTGACTGCGTCCTGCCCAGGGTCCCTGACACGTGGCCTCAGTGCGGGGACACCGACCTTTGGGGCAATTAGGGACATCCCTCCTGCAGCAGGGGAAGCATGCGGTGCCCCTGAAGAGCCACTGTGTGAGCACGGCTGTGCCCATTTCACAGCCACACTCGCTGAAGCCACATGGCTGTGCTGGTCCCATTTCTGGCAGGGAGGACCCATTTGGTATAGATGGCACAGGGCTGCTCCTCCTGTGAGGGATGGGAGACCCTTGACTGCCCCATGGGAAGTAGAGAGCAATGGGGCCACGCAGGGGCCGGCACCCACACTCACAGAGAGGGCTGGGTGCTAGGGCTGGGGAGAGAACCCTACACTGCAGGTAATTGGCATCAGATGCTCCCTGACCCGCTGCATCCAGCGGGAAGCTGGAAGCATTTATTTGTCTGAGCTCTATCTGTGCGCGGGAGGCGTTGGCAGTGGCGGAGCTGGGCTCGGTGAGCCTAATGAGCCAGGCTGAAGATGATGAATATGATTGCTGAAAGCGTTTTCCTGAGTCCTTCTTTCCTGGGGCTCAGGTTACGAGTTCCCAGACAGCCTGTCCAGCCGGGGCCTTTCAGCTCTGATTTGTAGCCCCCCAAACAGCGCCTGTCAGCTCCCTGTCCTGGGGAAGTGCTTGGCCCTCATCCGCCGTGCTGCAGGGAAGGGCTGGGACTGAGCATGGGTACCGCAGACCCTGCTCAGCTCCGGGGAGAGCTGCGACACTGAGCTGCCCCACATCTCCCGACAGGAGAGATGCCGCGGCTGCTCGTGGCCATCGGCACTCATTGTGGCACTCTCAGTTTTCCCTCAGGGTGAAGCAGCACGGCGGTGGCTCTGGCTCTTCTGCTGTCAGCCCGGCGTTGCCTCGGGATGGATCTATCCCTGAATCGCATCCCCACTCAAAGAGCTCATACAGGGTTGCACAGAGCCGGATCTTCCCGTGGGTGCTCAGCTCTGGGGACGCACACCTGCAGGACCCCAAGCACAGGGTGGAGGAAGCGGGGCTGTCGGCTTCCAGGGCAGCTCCCGCACGGCACACCGCCGCTGGGACAGAAGGAGCTCTGCGGTGCCGACTCCGCCACCCCCGGCACAGGCAAAAGCTCTGCTGCAGCCCCCGGGAGAAGTCCCAGTGAGGGAGGGCCGAGAGTTGCTCTGAGCCTCCCTGCGCTCCTCCCGGCTCCGCGCTGCCATTGGCGGTGCTCTGCTGCCTCCCTACGGAGCCGTGCAGCTCGGCACGACGCACACGTGGGTGATGGCGACGGCCGTGTCCCCTTCCAGCGCCCCCGGCTGCGGTGGAGCGACGGCGGAGCGCCCACGCGGCTCCGCACCGGTCCTTCCCGGAGCCCCCCTCCCAGCCGTGCCGTATCGCCCGGCCCTCCCGCGAGGAGCCGTGCTGGGTGCAGGCAGGGCTCACCCCGAGCGCAGGAGCAGCGCGTGGTGCTCCAGGAGGGCTGCACGGCGCCCGTCTGATTGGTGCGGTGTGGAGCGGTGCGGAACGGTGTGTGGCCGCTCTTTGTTTTGGGCTTCTGCAGCTCTGAGAGGTGACAGCAAAGCCCCGGTAGCCCCAAACGCGGCTGCTGCCCTCCACCTGGAGCAGCCCGGACGGTGCCACCAGGCCCGGGGACGTCCCCCGCCGCCGGCCCAGGGCGCTCTGCAGGGCGCTGCCCCGCACAGCGCCTGCAGCCTGCCGGCCCGATCCTGCTCCGCGGGCACCGGGCTGGGAGCAGCGCCAGGCGGGAGGCACGGCGACGCTCCCGGTAACCCCGTTTGTTCCGCCGTTGGCGGCTGCGGACAACCCCCGGGGTGCCGGGCTCGGACACGGCGCTGCCGCCCGAGCTGTACCGCCGCCCCCGGGGCACGGGGCGGGACGGGACGCGGGGACGCGAGGAGCGGGGCGAGGCCCTGGAGGAGCGCGGGGTCCCCCCGGGGGCCGGGCTGGAGGCGGCCCCGTGCCGCCGGGGGCGGGAGGAGGCGCGACGGGGGCGGGGGCGGCGGGACCGGGCCGGGCAGCGCGGGACGCGGCGGAGCTGCCTATCGCCATGGGCGGTGGGTGCCGGGCCCGGGTCCCCCCGGCCGCGCTGCGGCTTCTTGTCACCCACGCGATGCTGCTCTGCGCCGCCGGGAGCGCCGCGGCCGCCGGCACCGGTACGAGGGGACGAGCGGCGGGGGAAGACCCCGAGGCGGTGCCGGGGCGCGGGGGGAGCTGATACAGGGAGTGCGGGACCGGGATCTCCCGCGGAGCCCGGAGCGCGGAGGGGCGGCGGGGCCAGGGTCTGCGTGACGGGGAGAGGGGGCGTGGAGACGTCGGGGCCCCCGGCGCTGTCTCTCGCGGTGGTCTCGGGGCAGGATCGCGACCGTTGCCCCTGCTGGTGCCCGGCCCGAGGCGAGGTCGTGGCAGTGGGCTGCGGGCGCTGCAGGAAGGGTCCCTTCTGAGCTGCCCCGACGGCTGCCGGCGGCTGCCTGGAGCTCCTGGGGAGAATGAGAGCCGTGCCCGCGGCTCTGGGCGCAGCTGCTGCCCTCTGACCCGCACCTTGTCCCATGCCCGTGGCCTCGAGCTGCGCTGCATGCCGTGTGCTGGCCCCACGATGGGCTCAGGCGTTGAAAGGTGAATGCAGCCATAGACCACGATGTGAAATAGTGCTGCCAGCTCCATCCGTGTGCTGGCCTGGGCAGTTCCCTTCAGGTTTGAGGTTGGATGCTGACCGTGTTCCTCTGCTGTGAAATGATTTTCCTTGCTTCTACATTACAAGACCCAGCACACAGAACTTACGGGGTTTGGCAGTTCCTTGGTGAAGCCTTCGTGGCAAAAGCAGCACAGGAGCGTGCTGTGCTGGGCATCCCTTGGTGTGCTGTGGCTGTGTGTGCTGCAGGCGGTAGTGGTGACCCCATCACTACATGGAAGGAAGGGACACAGACCCCAGTGCAGAGGGTTTGGACTGCATGGGGCAGAGGGGCTGTAGGGATGGGGCATGGCCTCCTCCCAGCACCCACAGCCCTCCTGCAGTGCGGTGGCTGTTCCTGCACAGAAACAATGACCCTAAGGTGGAGACTTCCCTGTAGCAGTGGGTGTGCGTCCAAAAGGGAATATGAGCCAGGCTCACAGGGCTGCTTTCATGCACGAAAGTGTGGCTCTGGGAGCCAGCAGCAGGCAGCCATGCACTGAGTCCCACAGGACAGGACCTGGAGACCTCTGGGGACAGCCAGCCCACGGCTGCTGGGACGGACAAACCATGATGGCACAGCCCTGGTGCTGCTGGTGGCAGAACGGGGTCAAGACAGATTGCATCACACAGGGATTATCTCCCAAGCTTTGATGAGCAAAGAGAGCTGACTGAGAGATCGGGGGACCCATGCTGGGACCTGTGGTGCAGTGAACCCTGTGGGTGGCTCCAAGAGGCACACAGGCTCCTGAGGACAGAATAACCCCTGCCTGCTGGGTGCTTGCACATCTCCTCACCTCTTTGCAGGCAGCTCCTTGGCTCAGAGCAGTAACGTTTTTCCTCCTTCGAGACTTTCTCTGGCTGTGACCTGGGCTGGGCTCCCACAGCGTCTCTCTGCTTTCCCCTGCGGATATTGCCCTTGGCACCTGTCTGCTGCCTTCGCCTCGGGGCTGTGTATTTGTGTAGGAGCACATGTTTCTGCAGACTAACAGAGCTTCTCCAGTTGCATCCTCCTCAAGCCCAGCCCTGTTCACAGGCACAGCTGTCCCTGGTGTCACTGCCTCAGCTGGGCTCAGACCCGCGATTCCTCCTGCAGATCTGGGTCCATTCCTACTACCTGCGGTCAGTCTCCCCGTGTGCGTGGTGCAGCTGCAGCCCCGCAGGTTGCTGTGCAGCCAGAAGCTGTTGCAGATGACAGTCTGGCTGCAGTGGGCTGGGAGTGGCTCCTGGGCCCAAGAAACCTTCACAAATCAGAAAAACAAGTGTGAACCATTCACTGTCTTCACAGCTCGGAGCCATGTACACACTGGGAACGTCCCGCCCGGTGAGCCCAGCCTGCTCATGATTCACCCCATGTCGTCAGTTTGGCTGCGGTTGGCGGAGCGGATGTTGACCCCAAAACGAGGCATTTTTCAGCAGCTATCGTGGGCATTCGCCGGCTGTGCCGTCACGGAGGGGCTGCAGTCTGGGGCCGGGGGCGGGAGCAGCGTGTCCCACACCTGCGGCCACACCGCTGGATTCCTGCTCGGGGTGGAGGTGGCTGCTGCACGCCGGGACGCGCTCCGTGCCCCTGGCTGGGACGTGCCGCTCCACCCCGCCCGCGGGTCCCCACTGACACCGCTGTGAACCCGGAGCAGGCAGCAGCCTGCAGAGCCCTGGGCACGGAGCGGGGCTGCACTTGTAGGTGTCGGTGTTTGCAGCGGGGTGGAACACGGAGCTAACGGGCCGGCAGTACTCTGAGGATGCTTCAGCTGGGCTGCACCGTGGCCCTGCTGGCGAGTTCAGTGATGTGAAACGACAGGGGAGCGGTCTGAAGTTAAATTGTATGAGATAAATAAGGACCTGCTGCTGCTTCCACCCAGGGATGTGACAGCATTTGGAGACATGGAAAGGTGCAAGGTGAAAGGGAGCACAAAGGAAGGGCTGGGAGCTGCACCCTGTGGGCTGGCCCCATAGTGTGATGGTTCAGGGTCCCAGTGCTGAGAAGTGCCCTGAGATGTCTGGGAAACTGCAAGGCTGCACATTTAGCTTGATTTGTCAAAGATGTTTGGTTTTAGCTTCAATTTCCAATGGAAAATGTATTGTGCCAGTCTGCATGAGAGCCTGGTTCCAGACCCTGCAGAATTTGAACCAGATCAGGCAGAGCCCTTAGGGCTGGGAGTGCAGCCCCCACAGCAGCTGTGGATGGACACTGATGGTGACAGTTCCCAGCGCCTTTGAGCAAAGTCTGTCCCTGGGCGCTGTGTCCACCAGGCTCCCCCTGGCAGCTCCATGCTGGAGGCAGCTGCGCACTGCGTGCCAAGGATGGTTTACATAGCACAGCCCCACCGCAGCCGCTTCCAGCTCCTGGGCTGCCCTCTCTGCAGCCCAATCGTGTTCCAGCTGTCCTGTGCTGCGGCAGCTGCCTGAGTGCTGGCAGATTGGGGACGTGATGCCACAACACGGTGCTTTCAGGCTTCTCCCTGCACAGCCCCCAGGGCTGCAGTGACACCTCCAGCATGGCCCAAGAGGAGCTGCTGGGATGGACTGGGACCTCAGCGTGCCCCCTGTGACCACAGTTGCATTGGCTGGGTGATGTCGTGGGGAGGGCAGGACGGGCGCTTATCTGGTAGCTGCAGCCAGGGTGTGCAGGCAAAGGGGCAGCTGTGGAGGAAGCGACCAGGCTAGGGCTGGGAGGAAGGAGCCCAGCAGTCAGCCCCTTCCTCCACTCAGCGCAGAAAAGCTGTGCCAAAGCAAACTGCGGCCCGACAATTGCCATTATTAATGGTGGTGTTTGCAGGGATTTCTGCAGCTCTGGGGCACAGCAGTCCATGCACAAGGCTCCAGCAGTGCCTTTCTGCTGCCGCCAGCTGCGCTGGGCTTGGCTGTGTGCAGGGCAGCACGGCCCTGCTGGGGTGCAGCGAAGCGCCCAACATGGTGGCACTGCAGGTGGATGGTGACCTCTCCTCTCTCCCCCCAGTCAATCCATGCTGCTATTACCCCTGCCAGCACCTGGGTGTGTGTGTGCGCATCGGCCTGGAAGGCTACGAGTGTGACTGCACACGGACGGGGTACTTTGGGGCCAACTGCACCTCACGTAAGTCCACGGCACTGTTCTGGGTGGGCACTGAGCTGTCATTACCTGGTGCCAAGTGCTGTGCTGCATTTGTGTCCCACAGCTGAGCTCTGGACACGCTTACGTGACCTGCTGAAGCCCAGTCCTGCCTTTTACCACTTTGTCCTCACTCACTTCAGGTGGCTCTGGGACATCATCAACAGCACATTCATCAGAGACACTCTGATGAGGCTCGTGCTCACAGGTATGAGGGGTGGCACCAGGACTCTGGGCATCAGTGTGGGCATGGGTGGCACCAGGCTGGGTCACTTTGCTCTGCACCACCTGCATGCAGGTGATGTTAGCAGTGGGAAGCACCCTGCACACAAGCTGAGCACCAAGCAATGGCTGCTGTCAGCACGCCATGTTCCCCCTATAAAGGGCTCTGGAGCGGCCGCACGAGGAGCAGCTGGTGGAAATATGGAGCTGGCCCTTGTTACTCATGTCCTTGCATTTATCACTTTGCATAAATATTTAGGTTCCAGCTCTTGGAGCCATAGGGACGTGTTCACAAGGCTTCGTCTGTTGATTTCAGCATTTATGCATGTTTGTCGTCTAATTCATCATCCAGGAATCCATTAGTGCAGAAGCAGAACCATCCGCTCATGCAGGGACCTGCAGCCTCTGATGGGGGGGCACAGCACAGCACAGCAGCACGTGGACTGGGATGCCTGAGGTCTGTGCTGCCCCGTGGCACCAACTCAGCTCTCTCCTTCCAGTTCGCGCCAACCTCATCCCCAGCCCTCCCACCTTCAACTCCCAGTATGGCTACATCAGCTGGGAGGCCTACGCCAATGTCAGCTATTACACGCGCATCCTCCCACCGGTGCCGAAGGAGTGCCCCACACCCATGGGGACCAAAGGTACGTGGTTGGCACAGGAACATGGAAAGTGATGAGCATGGGCTGGGTCTACAGAGCAGCGCCTGGCTCCTGCCTGGTGCCACACACTCGCTGCCTGCACTGTGCTGCAGTGGTTGAGCTGCATGGCACCAGCGTCAGCCCCTGTCCTCCACAGGGAAGCAGCAGCTCCCCGACGCCCAGCTGCTGGCTGAGCGCTTCCTGCTGCGGCACAAATTTGAAGCTGACCCCCGGGGCACCAACTTGATGTTTGCCTTCTTCGCCCAGCATTTCACCCATCAGTTCTTCAAGACCTCTGGAAAGATGGGACGCGGTTTCACCAAGGCACTGGGGCATGGGGTGAGGGCTCAGGGCTCGGTGATGTGGACACACGGCGATGGGCATGGGCAGGCTGCCGCCCTGCTCACACCGTGTGCTCCCACAGGTGGACCTGGGGCACGTGTATGGGGACAACCTGCAGCGGCAGCACCAGCTGCGGCTCTTCCAAGATGGGAAGCTCAAATTCCAGGTACTGCACGGCATGATATACTGAGATGCGTCTCGGTCCCATGCCCCAAGATTGCTGGAAGCCCACATCCCTCTGGCAGCTGCCAGGACCACGTGGCTTCCTCTCCAACTCACTTTCTGTTCCTGTTCCCCCGAGGTGGTGAACGGGGAGGTGTACCCCCCCTCTGTCACCGAGGTGCCGGTGCACATGGTCTACCCGCCTGCCATCCCCAAGGAGAAGCAGCTGGCAATGGGGCAGGAAGTGTTTGGGCTGCTGCCAGGGCTCTGCATGTATGCCACGCTCTGGCTGCGTGAGCACAACCGCGTCTGTGACATTCTGAAGCAGGAGCATCCCACCTGGGGCGACGAGCAGCTCTTCCAGACAGCGCGGCTCATCCTCATTGGTGGGTGCTGCAGCGTTAGGGGCTGGGGAGTTCCTCTCACAGCCTGCTGAGTTCGTTGGCTTTGGTCTGTCAACAGATTTAGTTTTGAATGATTTAGCTAAAACTCTGAATAATTTCATTCTAATATTCTTTTCTGGATTCTGGATGGAAGTGACTTGGTGTGAGACTGCAGTAAAGCAATTAAAGACCCACGCCAATATGTTCTATTAAGCAGCATGCTGGGGTTGGCTTTCTCAAAAACCATTTCTGTTTCGGCAAAATGACCGTTTTTGGTGGAAAAGTAATTCAGAGAGAAATTCCCCACCAAGTTCCCCAGCCCAGAGTCAGGAGGGTCCTGCACTGCATGTGAGTAGCGCGCCCAGCCCGGTGCCCTGCGGCAGGGGGGTTGAGGGGCACTGCCCCCACTGACACTTTCTTCTCTCACCTCCTGCCCAGGGGAGACCATCAAGATTGTCATTGAGGACTACGTCCAGCACCTCAGCGGGTACTTCCTGAGCCTCAAGTTTGACCCTGAGCTGCTGTTCGAGCAGCAGTTCCAGTACCGGAATCGCATTGCGGTGGAGTTCAACCAGCTCTACCACTGGCACGGGCTGATGCCCGACTCCTTCATCATCCAGGGACAGGAGTACAGCTATGAGCAGTTCCTCTACAACACCTCCATGCTCATGGACTACGGTATAGAAGCCCTGGTGGAGTCCTTTTCCAGGCAGACTGCAGGAAGGGTAAGACCCTGTGCTGCTGGTGCATCCCGTGGGGCTGTGGTGTCCCGTCTGTCCTACCACAGTGCTTGGTGTGTGTGTCCAACCTGCATGTAGCATTTGCCAAATTTCCTGGCGGTGCTGTGCATGCTGTGGCCCTCCCCACGAGCAGTGCAGCCGTGGCAGTGCTGTGCGCTCGGTCCTGGGACGCTGCAGTAAACACGGTGCTGCAGCCAGGAGCGTGCGGTGCGCGGGGGGCCCCAGGCCAGGCTGTGCCGCATGGAACAGCTTGTCTCATACTGTTCTTTGCTGCCATCACATGGATGTTCTCTTCCAAGTGATGTATCAACATTTCTGACTCGTGTGAAGCAGCACGGCTTCCACACAGACCTGCTGCTCTCAGGACTCCTGCTGTGACTCCAAACCCGGTGACCCCCACCCCAGGGCCCGCGTGTCAGCAGGGCCAGGATGAGGCTGGGGTCTGCTCATGTGGGCATGCTCCTCCTCATCTTCTCCTCCTGCAGATCGGTGGGGGGCAAAACATCAATGCCAACATATTGGGAGTGGCCGTTGGAGTCATCGAGGAGTCGCGGCAGCTGAGGCTGCAGCCCTTCAATGAGTACCGGAAGAGGTTTGGCCTGAAGCCCTACGTGTCCTTCCAGGAGCTCACAGGTAGGGCCCACTCCCCCAGCTGGGCTCAGGGGCTGCTGGCCCAGCCCATGCTGAGGTCTCTGGGGTTCTCTCGGTGCAGGAGAGGAGAAGAAGGCAGCAGAGCTGGAGGAGCTGTATGGAGACATCGATGCTCTGGAGTTTTATCCAGGGTTGCTGCTTGAGAAACCCCAACCCAACGGCATCTTTGGGGAAAGCATGGTGGAGATTGGCGCTCCATTTTCACTGAAGGGACTTCTTGGGAATCCCATCTGCTCCCCAGAGTACTGGAAGCCCAGTACCTTTGGTGGAGCAACCGGCTTCGAGATCGTCAAGACAGCATCACTGGAGAAACTCGTGTGCCTCAATGTGAAGAAGTGTCCGTACGTGGCGTTCCGTGTGCCGGATGCAGTGGCAGCAGGCGAGACTGACAGCAGCCGTGCGGGTGGAGCATCATCCACAGAGCTGTAGCAGCAGCACAGCCCACACAGGTACGGCCTGGCCTCACCCAGCCCAGGGAGGGAACAGACCTCTGCCCGGTGCTGAGTGTCCCTGTTGTCCCTGCAGGCAGCGCTGGGGCCGGTGCTCTGCTCATCCCGTGCCAGCAGAGCCTCCTGCCCTGGGTGGGCTCCAGCCCCACACCAGCAGGGAGAGGCTGGTGCTCACCTTGGGAAGAGCTCGAGTGCCTGAGGATAACTCAGCAGACCTAATCTTCCTACCACTGCCTTGCACTAAGCCAGCTTGGGAGCTCACTTGGTAAATCCCAGTGTCCCAGGATGCTCGTGGCCTCTCTGCCCCTCTCCCTCAGCTCCCACTGCCCACTCCTGCTGTGGGGCATCATACTCCAGAGAGCATGCAGCACACAGAGCCTTCCTGGCCTCATTGGGGAGGATGTGCTGCAGATGTGCTGCAGGCCGTGCTCTCACCTGGTTCTCCACAGCAGCCCCTCTCTGCCTTCCATCCTGCCTGGCACTGGACAGAGGGTGACCATGCCAGCTGCCCAGCCCTGGGGAGCTCCCAGAGCCCTGTGTCCCCCCTTTGTAGTGCTGTCCTGGCATACAACAGGCTGCTCTGAGCTACCTCTGTGCACATCACCCTATAAAGACTCCCCCACCCTCTGCTCATTGCACTTTCCTGCATTAATAGCTCAGTAAACAACGTTCCAAAGGCACACCGCCTGCTTGACCTGCTCCACAGCACATGCAGACATAAGCCCTCACCAACAGCATGACGTGATCACTGGCAGCCAGGGCTGCTGGCCTTAGTCCCAGCCAGATCCTAGAAAATGGACCTCTAAAATAAACAATGTTAAAAACCACTCTCATTTCCTCCAAGTTCTCAGGCTTTCGCAGTGCAGAGACAGGCCAAGGCAGGTGCCTGGGACCCAGGTGGAGGTGGGGAAGGCTCAGCAGCACTCAAACGGGGCACAGGGATTTCCTGGGTCCCAGCCCTTGCTGAAGTTGCCATGCTTGGGTAGAAGCATGGTCAGACAGCAAATGGCATCCAGTGGGAGCAGCACACAGCTGAGGACTGCTGCCATGTCCCCAGGCATCACCACGCACTGCGATCCGTGCACTGTGTGCTTCCAGTGTCACACTGGCAGAGCATGCCTGTGGCCTTGCTGTGTGCAGGGCTCCAGCTCCAAGCATCCTCCTTGTTTCGGTTAGGCCACAAGTATCCTGCTTTTGCTTGTGGCTATCACAGCCAGCCAGCATTGTTTGTTACCAGCCGATAAGCGTGCACATAGAGAGCTGTCTCAGTGCTCTGTGCCACCGAGTGGACGTTTCCCCAGGAATAGCACAGCCCCCAGCCCCCCCATGCTCTTTGCTGGTCCTTCAGCCCCGTGTTCAGCATCTCTGGGGAGCGCAGTGGCACTGTGTGCCTGCGGGCTGATGTGCACAGGAGAGCACTGTGCTGTGCATGCCGTGTGAGGAGCAGAAAGGACAACATCTGCTTGTGTTCGTGTGACCTGCAATGTGTAGTGTAATGATTCACTGGGCACAAAATTACCAAAGTGGACACTAGGAGGAAGAGATCTGCTCCTGCAGTGCTTTTAATAGTAGTTCTCTTTTTGGTGTGCCTACAAATAAACCCCCAGCACTCTGAAGGAGATGGGATGTGGCTGTAGCACCAGAACGGACAGGCACAAGGAAAAGCACAGCCCAGCAGCGCAGCCGCTGCCTTCCTCCATCTCCACGAGCAGACACAGGACTAAACAGAGCTGCACCAGCAGGCAGGAGAGCCAAATTCACCTTGGCCACGTGTGTGCATTTGTCCTGTGCTGGAGAAGCAGCAGATAGAAAACAGGACACAGGAAGGACAGACTGCAAACACAGCGCATGTAACATGGCAGTAGGAAGAAGTGTTGCTCACCAACCTTTCACCACCATTACTGTTTACCACTTACTGTCCTATTTCAGACATGCAAACCAGGCTGAGTATCTGCAAACGATTAAAGGCAATAAATACCAACCTTGTTTTCCAGCACCAGTAGCTTTTTTTCCGAGCCCTCTTGCTCTGTGGACCTAATGGATTTAAGTTTGTTTCATGCTGTCACAACTGCAGCCAAAAATGTTCAGACTTGAGCAATGCCTGCACAAACTCTGCCAAGGCACAAGGAAGGGAACCGACCGCAGCCGCTTTGCTCGAGACTCCCAACCTTTCACAACGCTTTTATCTCAGAGCAGTTTCACCAGATGCACTAAAAAAAGCAGCAGGGTGCTGGTGGGAGGAAGGGGGGGAGGAAAGAACAGGCAGATCCCAAAGGACAGTTTGCAGGTACCTGCCCAGCACCCACCACCTCTGGGAGCTGCAGGGCGAGCTGCTGCCAGGGCACAGGATGGGCACAGCAACCTTCCCACTTTCAGCCAGTGTCTGGCAGCTGAATCTCATCCTGAATGTAAATTACAGAGGACTTTTGGCCAAGATAAGGCCTGATGCAAGAGACAAAATATCCAAGCATACAGCTCGTATCTGTACCACTGCCTGCTGCACCAGAGCCTTTCACAGCTCTGAAAAATGCTGGAACATCCCATCAGGTTTCTGCCCAGAACAGCGTTTTGTGCTGTGCCAGAAAACATAGATGAAACATCTTTGGCAATATTAAAAGACTTCCTTTATTCAAAGTCAAGCAATTTAGTAGGAATGCATCAATAAAAGTGGAGTTCTGACAGTGATGGAACACAACAGCTTGGAGGCAAGGAGAGGCATCTGCCTCAAACCCAAATCCTGACGCTCACGGCCAAACCAGAATGTTTCAAAACTTTTATTGTAGGGATGTGTTGATACAATTTCATTTTAATTTCCATTCTCTAATGCATATATATCTATAATGTGCATATATATATGCATATACAATCCAGTTTTTAATCTGCAGGTTAGGACCTCATTTAAATTAAGATAAATAAAGCAGACTTTAACACTTCAACTAAAACATTTACAGATACAGTGTTAGTGAGCTGAAGTTCTAATTTGTATTGAATGGACAGTAACAAATTGATAACAAACCTATCCTAAAATCTGTTCTACTCTGCTATGCTGCTTTGCATGCAGTAAGAATGCTGGGTTTGGGGGCACAGAACTACTGGCTGGTCAGTTTGGAAGGATTTAGCTTCAGGAACAGGCAAAAGCAATAGCAGCACTCCAGCCCTGCTTCTCAGCAGCAAACACACACATCTTCTCCTTACCCCTCTTTGCCCTTGTGCTCCTTCTTTTCTTTCAGATCAATGATGAATTGGATTCAGGCTTCTCTTACACATCTTTTTCCCCCCTTTTGCTAAGGCAGCAGAAACCATCTGTCTCATACCTCAGCACCAAAACCTCATAACCAGGAGTCACCTTGCTGCAGGCCATCAGATGGAGCAGCAGGAGAGGTTCTGATCCTGCTGCAGCTTTACAGCCTTGGGCCTCAACCCCTGCTTGGTACAAATAAAACTTCAAAGTAACTCAGAGTCAGCTCTTCCCCCTTCAAACCAGGTTTTACTGTGGTGTTAACATGTGCCTGTCTGCACTACAGACTGAATCTCATCCTGAATACAAATCATGGTTGGTGTGACTTCTGTTTCTGAAACGCAGGATACTGACACTCAGTGACTTAATTTCAAGTAACCTGAATCTCTCACCACATTTTCAACTTTGGCTTTCTGCCACTTTCCTAAAACAGCTACAAATGCTCTTTCAGCTATTTTTAATTACAAATTATTTACCCGTCTGCTTATACTACTTTTAAAAATAGTTTGAATACATACAACTGTAAATGCTTATCCTTGTTCTAAGATCTATTCTTACTATGAACCTAATGCTTACAAGGAAATTTTTGCACTTCTCCCTGGTGCTCTGAAGCACCTCACATAAAACTTGCAATTAAATGTAATCATTAAACATAGCATTACATCATATTTACGTAAGGACAGTCTACTTTCCTCAAAATTAAATAACAAACACAATAAGTCACGTGTGAGAAAGCAAACATAATATCCAATTAAGTGTGCAGGAGACGTAATTCAGTAGCAACTAAGTACACAGTGCTCACATTCAGCGTGCTCATCTGCAGGAGGTGCAGGGAGATTACACCATCATCCGGCCAGCAAAGCCTTGGCCCTGCTCTGCATCACTGGAGGTTTCCATGCTTGCATTCACTACACACTGCTAATGGTTTCTAACGCTGCTTATGTCACAGCTACAAAGTGCTAGACTTGCTGGAGGCAGGGTGAACTGCAAATGCAGTAGAAACCCTGGAAATTACTTCAATTACTTCCCAGTATCACTACCTATAAAGTAAGCGGAGCACAAACAAAACCAACACACTTAATAACAATGTAATCACTAACAAATGCTAACAAACTTGCTGCAGAAGGGAAGCGTAATACACAGCATTCAGGAGCAATAACTTACTGAAAAGACAAATGGGCTCAGCCAGCACTGCTTGGCTTTTAATCTGCGTCCACAAGTGGGGATCCACAGTTTTTGGGGAAAGAGTCACCAGTGTCACTGTGCAACTTTCACAGCTACAATGCTTTCACCTCAACTCCACAGCATCTTCTCTGCCAGGGAACTCTGCTGATGCACTGTACAAAAAAACCCCATGCTCCCACAGAGGGAGGAAAAGCAGGACAGTGGCAACGCTTCTGATTCTGCCTAAGACTGTGCAGAAACCCCGTACTGAGCTTCAGACAAGGGAGCTCCCGTTCAGCAGCTTGTCTACTGGCCCAGGGCTCACTTCCCACAAAGCCTTCCAGTCATCTGTCAGGTCCAGGGATTATTAACATTCAAAATGTATCTCAGGACCCAGCTTAAGCAGGCAATGTGCAGACAGACAGAGACAAACATCAGCACTTATTTAAGTTTTGAGGATTTCAGAGATATAAAAAATTCTGAGGCTAGTAAGTCCCAGTTCTGCATTTTGCCAACAAAACTCTCCTTGATGCTCTGCAGGACGTATTGGTTCTCTGTCTCTGAAGAGGCAGAGATTATTTTCTGCTGAAGTGACTGTCGTGAACTCCAGTGGTAGGTATTTTAAAACCTAAGTACGTTTCAAGAGCTGTACCAGAAGGAAGATCTTCCCATTTAAGTCTCAGACAAGGTTAAAGAAAGAAGAGCCCTGAAAAGCAGTTTTCAGGATCAAGTTGTTGTTATTTGCAAGTGAGTACTAAACCAAAATTTGATGTCAACTGTTAGAACGACAGTTCCAAGAATGGGACTGAAAGCTGCAGAATGGAAGATGGGACCTTGCTGTGTTAACTCACTGGCAGCAGCTCAATTTCAGGTTAATAAAAGACATGGATGCCTAAAAACTTCATTACTGAATTGCGTTAGAACTTCATGCTTAGTAAAATACATTTTAACATGTAGCCCACTGAGTTAATTTAAGAAAACGTTAGGAATGCTTTAAATTATCTTGAACAAAATTTTAACAAGCAAAAATCCAAGTGCATGGAGGAGAACAACATACCCACACTATGAAAGTAAGGGAACAACCCCTAGCACAAGAACATCCCACAGCACAGCTACACCTACTGGCCCCCTGGTGTAAGAGGTTCAGTCTATTTCCAGATCACTGTCCTCACTGTAACACGCAGATGGATTATGTATAGAAGTCAGGAGCACTAGGTCTTTTTCTGGAAGCAGACCACACTCCTGCAAAAAAGCCTCCAGGTCAACAGCAAAAAAATCTTCTCCAAGCTGGTCAGTGATCCGCACAAAATTGCCAATAAGCTCCCCTGCCTTATAGACCAGCAAAGCTGGCAGAGCATTACTGGTAAAGCGAGCGCTGGCACCAATGAGCGAACTCTTTACTCTGCAAAATTTAACTGTTGGATACTCAGCAGCCAGGCAGATCATGCAGCCATTCAGGGATTCAGCACCAGGAATGTCATCTTCGTAAATATGAATCATGATCAGAGTGCTCTTATGCTCTTTATCAACCGTGTCCAAAAACGCTTCTCCGCTGCTAATCTCAAAGACCTGCTTAAATTGCTGCCCACTGTACAGCTGCTGTCTCATCTCCTCCATTCGCTGCTTCCTGTATCGCTGTAAAAATTCCTCATCATCTTCATCATTGTGAATCATGTTATATTCTTGTAACGTCATCTAAAAATACACAGAAAGATACACGACAGAGAAAAAAAGACGACCTGCATCACTATATGGGTCTCTTACATAATTAATTTAAATCAAGAGGATTAATGTGGGTCACTCATCTTTAATAACAGGCAAGTGCAACCCACAAAGGCTCAAGCACCTGCTGTATTACACTCCATTTTGATCTAATTAGAAACCGTGTCCAGTGGGAAGAGTGATTTCAGCCTTGGGTTTGCTAGTTCCCACATGCTGAACTAATAACTCAAGTGGCTGCTCCATGCTCCCACTTTAATTCAGGTTAATGGTAGCTGTGTGCTTTCACTAAGCTCTGAGCACTGATTTGGGTACCGTGCCTGACCTCAGATCTCTTCTCTTTCACCAGCTTTTTCAATGAGCTTTTAAGCAAACATTTATTTGGCAAAACAAGTACAGTACATTACCTCATCAGTAGAAATGACATCATCATTTCATGTATTTTGTTTCTACTCGCCTGCTTTGTTAAATGTATTTACTGACCAGATAAGGATTCATACCACACAAATAATGAAACAAAAAAATCCAGCAATTAAATGGCAATTCCTTTGTGTCATGTTACCTTTCCATTGATTTTTTCCTGAAGCTCTTTCTGCTTTTGCTTATCAGTCTCCTCATCTAAGTGAGATCTACACGTCATAGACAACTTCTTTATGAGGCGTTCCATTTCTCTGCGCTGCTCCTGTCTCTGTTCTGTCTCCAGTTGTTTAAACCTTCGCCAGTCATTAATGACTCCTTTTGGACCTGAAATTGAATATGGTGGCATTTAACCATAAAACAGTAACAAAATTACATCTCTTGGTTAAAATTCCAGTAAGTTTATAGAAGCCAGCAGTAAATCAGCAGGCTTATCATAAGGTTTCTGTACAGCGTGCAAAATGCTGTAATGAAAGAGAAGAATAGACCTGCCGTTTGTCCTTGAGCTTATAACTGTTTTTGTCCAAAAAGACAAATCTATCTAGCTGGGCTACCTTCAGAACTGTGCTGAAGGTTAACTCAGATTAATATCTAGGCTTTCAAGAACCCCACAACTGCAGGAATGACTCAAATATACCTGAAAATAGGTCTTTTGTTACAACAACAACAAAGCAGGAAACCACACAAACTTTCCAACAGAGAAAGTACTTACAAAGCAGTTAGTGTGCTATGGCAATACCTGTGTTGACTGCACTGCCATCGCTGCTAAGCTCCACCTCCCCAACACTGTCGGGAATGGAGCTCTCCCCTTCTTTGTCTTCCTTCTCACTGTCTTCATCCTCACCCTCACTACTGCTGTAATAATACTGGAGCTTCTCGCCCAGCAGTTTATCATCCAACGCAGTCATTACGTTCTAAAGAATAAACAGAACAGACCATGCACCTCTTAGCTGTGCAGCACAGGATACCACCTTACACGTACAACAGCAGCCTTCATTCCTTCTGAGCAGCTTCTGCCCACACAGGAGCGCTCAGGGCCCACCCCCACACGTCCGACACGCGAGCAAACTCTTAATGACAAACGTATTTAAGTTAACACTCAGGATGAACAAAGCCCTACTTTGTGTCTCAGCACTCAAAAAGCCGCAGTTATAAAGGCTGTTTCTGCAGCGAGGCACACGAGTGGATATCCACGCGTTTTTATCCACGGAGAACGAATTTCTAAGCGTGACTCGGGAGCCCCATCCGCCTCCACCACAGCCCTGCAGGCGGGCAGCCCAGCGACGTACCGTTCAGTTTCCGAGAGCGGGAATGGTTCTGCCGGCGGTTCCTCGGAGCAGACAGCGGGCTCAGCAGCGCTCCTGCGGGGCTGCCAGCAACACCTGCGGGGAGATCCGACCGTGAGAGCATCGCACAGCGATGTGCCAACAGCCGCGCCCCGAAATAACGCACTGCGGGCAAACAGCGCCGTGGCGAGGAGAGCCGCGTTCTGTGTTTAACTCAAGAATACAAAATCACAAAACACATCGAGCGAGCGCGGAGGCAGCGCAGGCGGTGCCACAACGCTGCGCATAGCGGCTGCAGGCCGAGGGACCGCCGGCACGGCGCATCACTGCACTGCACGGGAACTCAGCAACACAGCATTGCACGGCAACGCAACACGGGCCGGCACCACGGCAGCACAGCACCGCACGGCACGGCCCCGCCCCAGTCCCCCTCCCTCCCGCTCCCCCTCACAGCAGGCGGCTCAGACGCTTCCGACGCGGAACCCCGCGGGGCCGGCAGCGCTCCTCGCGCAGTGCCGAGGTTACCGAGGAGCCCGCGGTGCCGCCAAGCCCCGCCGGTCCCCGTCCGACCCGCCCCTCCGAGCCCGGCCCGGCCCGACGCCTCACCGCCGCCCAAGGCCTTCCGGAGCGCTCCGCGCGGGGCACGGCGGGACGGGGCGGAGCGGGGCAGGGCGGCCCGCTGGGCGGGGAGCGCCGCTGGGTGGAACGCACGGAGGCGGTTAAGGTGGACAAATAATTTTTATTTGTGCATGCAAATACATGTCAATACTGCAAACTTCTTCCATCGATTCTCTCAAACACTGAAAACCATGATGCTCTACTCTGTGACCGGCCAAAGCTAAAACCTCTTCACTTCAGTGCTACAGCAAACACGCACGGCCGCCCCGCGCGGGGCCCCCCTACTCTAACACGAGGGAACAGACGAGTCGGGAACTCAAACCGAAATAAACGGAATAGAATTTACTCCCCCATATAACCCCATTTCATTTTACAGATTTTAAATTATAGTTTTAAATAGAAGCTGAGAATGCGCCATAAAAATGAGCATTAAATCCATCGTAGCGATGGTGCCTGCTTTATACATGATGGGTGTACACCATCTTTTATTTCATTTACATTTCAATCGAACAATAGATTTGCAAAGAAAATGTCTAATACAGACGTAAAAATATTCACACTAGAGCTTCACAATCGGTTGTACAATTGACAAACAGGCCTCTTTTCCCAAACTTTCCAGCTAAGCAAATTTATAAAATGTAATCGATGCAACAAGAAAAAAATTTCCTTAAACTTCCAGGGAAAAGAATACGCAGTAAACAGTATAAATGCGGACAGCAGATGCTGCAAGCTAACCACAATACTTCGGAGTGGCTGTACAGTGGGGATGTGCAGTACAAATCAAAGCCACGTGTGTTGTATCACAACTACCGTATAATATACTTGTTTGCCCAGCTACGAAATGCATGCATCCCATGCCTCGGATTCACGGAGATCTACTCTGGGTAAGTCAATGGGCTCTGGGCAGCGACCCTGGCTTTTGGCAGCGAGAGAAGCAGGCTCCGCTCGAGTTCAGCCTTGGCGGCAACCTCTCGATCACGACTGGAGGTGCAGGGTACGTTTGGATTTGGGAATGTCAGCGATTCCTTTTTGGCCTTCCCCGTCACCGACAGCTCCCTTCCCTCGCTGTGCTCCCTTGCCAGCAAAGAGACGCACAGTGCTGCCTGCTGCCAAAGCGCTGCTCGATTATCCTGAAAACTGGGTTATTCCAAAGCACGTTTGTTGTGTTCTGCTTGCAGAAGAGGTCCCTCAATGAGAGGGAACTGCCTAACAGAAGGGATCAAACTACAACATAAAGAATGGACTTTTACATACTGTAGATCATTTCTCATTTTGTTACACTCTCAAATTCAACATCTTCCTTTAAGCCCAATAATAATGAAGAATCTTGTTCACAAAGATGATCAAGGAGCTGCTGGCATACAGTGTCTATGTACAGCAACAGATACAACTTGACAACTTGTGCTTTAAGAAAGCAAACAAAAACATGTTTGGAACTATTCTGAGTGTAGATAGTTATTTTAAGTGTTCTTTCCTCAGCTGTTTCCTACCACTGTGCATTGCTTTGTACCTCATCCAGCCTAGTACACTATTATACAAGAACAGCATTCAGCTCTTGAGCAGAGGATAATTAAAATTGTGCAATAACACAATCATGTTATCAAAGCACTAAAACCTGCCAGATTAGACTTCTACAATGAGCAATTAAGAGCTTATTTAACAATCAGCTGTGTACAGTTTTTTTTTTGTTTTTAAATCAAGTGTCAAACTTCAGCATCCCTGTACTAGACTACCAAGAATCAATGCCAGTTTGCTTTGCAAAGAGTCTAACCTTTCCTTTGAAGGGTCTAGTATACATTCTACAATGCAAAATCTGCATAAACACTAAGATTCATTTCTTGTCACCTGTTTACAGGAACAAAATATCAGTAGCAGGGCTATCACTCTGCTATAATTATATGTTAAGAATGTACAGATAATTACTTCTCACACAAGCATTCTCCCAGCACAAGCATTAGTCTCTATTAAGACCTATGTGGAAAATGAGGCAAAACAAGGAATGAATCCAGGTAGTGAGGCAACACAATTAACTTAGATACTAATAATTCCTGTATCTCTTGCATGTGAAATCCCTGCTGTACCCCTAAGAGGGGAAAAGAAAAGAAAAAAAACACAACAAACAAACTCGAAATGCTTGTCCAAGCAAAGCAAAAGAGCCAATCTATTTTCCCCAATCTGCTATGGGCCTTTTTTTTTTTTTTTTTTTTTTTTTCCTGACAGCAAAGGTATCTTAGGCCAAAAGCTAAATGGGAACCACTGCTATTAATGCACAAAAATTAGTAATTATATCTCAGTGTCAGAAAGTAAGCCCTTCCATAGCCCAGAGGCACCTGATTTGCAACTAGACAAATGAATACATACTTGTTCATAGGGTCAAGGGATGAAACTCCACCAAGAAAGCCAGAACTGGGTTCCCACCTGTAGCTTCTACTTGTCAGGGCACTGGAGGGCATAGTTTCATGGCAAAAATCACACAGTCAGTGTTAGAACTGTAAGACAAAAGCTGGCATGCTATTTAAATGCCCAGGTAATTCTTTTGCCTGTCATTCTCTACATTAAAAATTCAAGAAAATAACTAGTCTCAGTTAAGAACCAACTCTCCATATAAAGTATATGGTCATCCTAGAAACTACTATATCATGGGACCTCCTGCTGCAGGCAAGAGTAGATAGATACATTTGTTCTTATATATGCCAATGTGGTTGGCAGGAATATGTTAGGCTTATGTAACTTCACTGGACAAACAGGCAAATGTGTGTAAGCAGCTTATTCCAATCCCCCTCCAGCAGAGCACAACCAAGTTTTTAAAACTGCAATTTTAAAATTAAAAAGTTAAGGTAAATACACAATCAATTTATGTAGTATATATTCACCCTCAGATCATGCTGAAGATGTTCTGTGGAGTTCTGGTGCACAGAGGGCTCTTTCCCTGAGGGCAAATAAGGACTTCTCAAACCTTTATATTTTCTCTATTTTTGTAACAAAATAGCAATTTAAAATTTAAAAATCTTTTAAAAAAATTACATCACCTTCAACATGGAAGATCTCACTGTTTAAATATCCATGAAAGAGACATACTTGTTTGCATATCTGTTTTGGAATTACATTGTACAGCAAATAATAGTATCTCAGAAGCATTTCAAAAGTAATATAAATTCATATTTACAGAATGGTCTTGGTATAAAATATACAACAATCATATTTATGTCTAACATTCTAAGTTAAGGTTAACATCAATAGGAAATAAATTAAGGTGACAAAGGTGGTCTGGTTCTTGTATCCATTCACTTTGAGTTGCAAGTGAAACAAAGCATCGATCTAACCCTAGCTATGAGGTGGCACTGGCTACAGGAAGGTTCAGCAACAGCCAAAGGAAACTAAAAGACTACTTGACTGTTTTTCTACATACATTCCTTAACATTGGAGTATTAAATAGATGTGTAAGATCTTCCATACTGACACCAGAATATCAAAACTAACCCTTGATTTTCAGGTATATTTACAACATAATTATTTCATGGACAGGTTCATTAGGAGAGATATCAAACACCAATATTTACTCAGTCTAATCAGTAACCCTCAGGGAAATGCCAACCCCCACCCCCCAGAAACGTGCACAAAACAGTTATCAAAATCTTACCCGACCACATAGCTGTGATTTGTAAAATAACAACTCAGACGACCAGTAACATGATCCTCTTTAAGCATTTTGCTAGCAGGAAAAGCCCTTACATGCAGTACACCTGGTGAAAGATCAGCTTGGCTTAAAATATTCCAGTACAATTTTCAGA
Source organism: Lagopus muta (assembly GCF_023343835.1). Lineage (NCBI taxonomy): Eukaryota > Metazoa > Chordata > Aves > Galliformes > Phasianidae > Lagopus > Lagopus muta. The sequence goes on from NC_064451.1 coordinate 8,771,132, forward strand.
GTGAACAACTTCACAGAAGTTAATAAAACAAACAAACAAAAAAGTAAAACTTGTCACAAAGAAAAGTAAGAGGACAAACAAGATGGTAATCATCAGGAGGGAGAGTCCTGCCTTCTTTAAAAAAAGAAAAAAAGCTGATTAAAAGCTTCTTAAAACCCAAACAAACATCTGCCCAGGGCTCTACTTCGTGTGCATTTATGAAAGAAAAAAAAATACCTATCTTCAGCTGACATGTCTAACAGGATTCTCAGTCACATCTTAACAGGGCATAAATTCATACACTTCTCAGAGCTCTAAAGGTCAGATAATGCTATATTATTGTATTTTCAAAGTCTTTCAAAATAAGTTGCCACTGAACAAGCAAAAATTAAACCTGAATATAAAATTATGATTAACAACACTAAATAAAAGGTAATAACTGCCTTAAATTCCCAATATTTAGTTTAAATTAAAAACAAAACAGTACAAAAACAGCAATACCATCTTGTTAGTCAGTGCAAACTCTACATACAGGGTTTTCAAAGGAAAGCAAAGAGCACCTGATACTTTTTGCCAAGTCATCTGGATTCTATAATCTGCAAGTTGAGAACCATTAATAAAAAAAAAAGAACAAACTGCTGTTACATTAGTGTATAACCTCTCAGTATGACTGAAAATTGTTTTGTGTATAACTCGGGAGATCAATACCTAGTACGTTAGCTGGAGGACTTAGGCACTTGGTTTACTTCTGGTAACTTTACTTGGACAAGTAGCCTGTGTACGTGTGTATCTACAGTACTAAAGCAGAAATGTGTGTGTGTGTGTATGTGCACGGGGGGAGAAATGGAAACAAAACGCTGCAGCAAAGCACTGCATCACAGACCTGCAAATAACGCAGCAGTGCAAAGCTAATGGTGTGTTAACCCTGTAAAAAGTCTCAAGTCCAAATCCCCACCTCTCAGTCTTCAATCAGGAAACAATACTCCATGCAAAGTTCCACAACTAAGGAAAAAGCAGCTGCAACAAGACACAAGTTCTTCTCTCATGAAACAAAATAGAGACAAATAAGTTAGTCTTCCTTTCACTAGATGTATCATCGTAGGATCCTGCTAGTTTAAATAACTGAGTTGTTAGTTTTCTACAGAAGCCATTTTAAACAAGAATGGCTCAGATACCGCACCGGATTGCTACAAACTCATAAAAAGCTGCTTTAAGCTTAAGTAAAACAATGTCCAAATTCCATTCATCTGTGGAAAGTGAACGCCTTACCCTAGTAAAGTAAGTTTTTTTTTCTTCAGAATGCTAATGCGAGAGGGGCTTGAAGTATCAAAGAGTCCACAGGAAATGCATGACCCCAATATTATTCTTTAAAAAAAATATACATTATATAATATATATTATATATATAAAAAGCTAGTGTAAATGCTTCCACGGTGTGGTCACAAGCTGGAAAGATGAATGCCTTTCAGCTGTTAACCATCCTGCCATTTGCAACAGGCTTTAAAAAGTCATTTTTATCCTCAGACATAATGTGAGCAGTTTTCAAAATGAGGCTGCCAACACTGACTGATGTGCTGATGGGCAGGCAGCTTGCATTGCTAACAGATGTTGTGATCGGCTGACTGAAGCAAGAAGTTACGGGCAGGATTGTTTTCTGCTCCTCCCTGAGGAGAAAAATAAGTTACACAAATATTAAACAAGTACATGCACAAGTATCCAGAACTGAATTTCTGTGCATTAAATAAATAATGACAAACTCATTTTTAGAAACAGGAATAACATCTTACTATGGAAAGGTATGCTCAGGATGTTAAATGCAGTCTGCCTCATTTTCAAAGACTGCATTATACATTAAAAACTATAGAACATATAAACCTAAAATAGTGTATTTTTAAAACTACCTCTCTATAGAGATTTGTGCAAACAGTCTGAAACTCAACCTTTTGGAATTTTTCTAAATTTCTGGCAACTATAAAAATACTTTCAGATTTTTTGCTTACTGAGTACGTGAAAGGTATTTTTAACAGCTGTGACCTGTTTCAGCACACGATTACAGCAATGCATACAAACAATGGTACCACCCTATGACTTTCACATTTGTGACCTCATTTGACTTGTTAACAGGTTCTTCTCATTTCACCACGTATACACAATGCAGATGTCTAACCCAAGTCTGAATAGGCGCGCAGTTCATCCTTAAACACACAACTATTTTGCTGCTTCTGTTTGTCTAAAACTGGCAGACACTGCTGTTTTGTCTAACACTCACAGAATCACAAGGTCTTCACCTAAACTTTGTCTCTTCTGTTCCATAGATTCTTTCTGGTGCTGCTTTAGTGGATGCCCATTCTCTACAGTTGTTCCATTGAGCAGCTGATCATCTTGAGAACTGATACCTAGCTGTATATCCAGAATCTCCTATAGGAAGAAGGAAAAAATATTATTGATGATGTAGCTACTAGTTTTAGATTCTCCTATTATGCCCTCCTATGTTAAACTGATGGAAATTTGAGTTTCTTCATTAGACTCCTTATTTTTTACATCATATAATTGGAATATCTACTGCATTTTGTTGTAGGAGAGCCCATGATGCTTCACTTTTGCCTATCACATCAGATATCTTTAACACAGTTTTGTGGGTTTTTTTGTTGGTTTGTTTCTGCTTTTTAAAAGTAGTAATATGCTATAATTTTAATTCTTAAAAGGGCTGAAATTCAAACAAAACCTTTTCAAGAAGCTCCTTAGCTGCAGACATTTCAGGAGCTCTTTAAGCATTGCCATCTTCTCACAGCTTTAAAGTTGACATGAGAAGAGGCAGATTCCTGATAAGATTTATAATTTGCATCTAGATTCCACACTGTTTGAAATTACAGGGAACTCCAGCAGCTTAGCATTGGTAATGTCAGCAGCCAGGTGTCTGAAATATGAGACCCCTGGTGTTAAAAGAAGAGAAATGCTTGATATCACTATAAAAAGGAAGACAAAAGGCTTTGCTATCAACATAATCTATTACATTATGTTAGAAGTTTTCAAATAACTAATCAAAGGATCTTTCTTAGACACACGTTTTGGAACTTACTTCTATTTGTTCACCCTGCCCATCAGGTTCATCTGTATCAAGGGCAGATAGCTCCAACTCGATGTCTCGATCTGGCTTTGTATCAGCACAGTCTTCACTATAATCAGTCTGAAAGAATGAAATACTTTCTGTAAAAATCACATTGGCTTTCCACCTGCTTCCCACAACAGTCACGTATTGAAATGAAAATTGAAGGTGTGCTTCTAGGACACAACATTTGTGTGACACAAAGAGCTAAATGGTAAAAAACACAAATTGAACTTCAGGTATAGACAAAAGAGAATACACAGCAAAATCTATTAGCAAAGTATTGAAAGAAAATAAATACCAGAATGGAAATTTCTGTAGAGCTCATTAAGATTTAGATTTCTAATGTGTACAAGTAGAGCAAAGAGTAAAGTTCACACTAAAACGGATGGTCACATTTCCACTTCCTTATGCCTGGAGTAGCAGAACAGCCAGTCCAACTACTTGGTTTACAGAAACAACCGGGTGCAAAAACAACAGCAGCTTAACTTGCACCAAATGTTTTACAAGTATTTTGGAACATCAGAATTAAAAATGTGTCTGCGTGCATGTAAGCCTCAAAGATTTGTTTCATCCCAATCACCCCTTGCTTTACCTCACCATTCCTCAAATCAATTTCCTTGCTTAAAAGATTTAAGGTAAGTCGACTGCCTTCATCTAGAGAATTCCACTTCTGTTGCATGGCTAGTGCATTTGCCTCTCTCTGAAGTAACAATGAGTTACTTTTGGCCTATGGAAAAAAACAAACAAACATACCAATTACCTATAGCTACACTTAAACCAGGTTCTGGCCAACAGCTATAGAAATCAGGTCACAAAAAGAACAGCTCCCTCTTCAGACATATAACTGTGCATTCTTTTAATGTCCAATATTTGTCCTGTCCTGCATTTGCAGACATTTATCAAGCCCACTACTTCCTACCAAAACCAGCCTTACTGATGTCAGTGAATCATAAAAAGTGTTCCAGTACCAATGTCTAGGTATCTCAGCGATCGTTTTATTAATATTACCACTTTCTGCAGATTATACCAAGAAAACTAATTTAATGTTATTTATTTAAGTATGTGGTTTATCTGATCTTACCTGCTGTAATTCAATACTTAATAGATCTCCAGTGCTGGAATGCTTTCTGTGACCAGACAAATCTGTAACTATGAATCTGTCCCTTTGAGAGAAAAGAGGTAAAAATCAGGAATTGAAAATGAATACTCTAAATCAAAGGAACTGAAAGGACTGTTGGCCTATCATTATTAGCTTTTTGTACCAACTAGGCAACTAAGGTAACAAGCTCTTCAAGGCAGGGGAGCACAGGAGGGACATATTAAAAGTGTCCCAGGCAATATATGAAGCAAACATCCTTGTTTTAAATGTAGATGAAGAAGAAGAAGAAAACCTGAGAAACTACTCAAGATCACAGGTTTGGGTGAGACAGTGCCCGACTCCCACTCATTTTAAGATAGGTTTTCCAAAGCTTTATAGTGGACAGAAAATCTGTTATTTTAAAATTGAAGTTTATTAGGAGCTTTTTGTTTGTTTAACTATATTCAGGATTTTGAACATTAGCAAGCTACAGAAAACATATAAAGAAAGTCCATACCGCTCTGCATAACGTGCTGATGAAGCTGAATCTGAGCCATAAGAACTCCATCTTGAGTCAACAGCATTGACATAAGGAACGTAATCTGCAACCATTTAAAATACAATTCATTACCTTCTCCATTCTTAAGAAATAGGGTGTACAAGCATTTATAGTTCTTCGCATTTCCATTGCTGCATTAAGCATAAACTGGATGAAATGCTCATGATATACGCTATACTGTCAGCATGTAGCCTGTACTTGTACCTGATACACTGATGGGCTTAGTTGCACTTCCTTGGGAAGCAGTGGCCTGAATTGGATCTGTTGTGTGATAACCCGTGCGGGATGACCTGGAGATTGCACCCCACTTGGAAATGATCGGTCCATCACTAAATGGGATTATAGGATCTTCTTCCTTTGCCCTTCTCTGAGTTTCAAATAAATGCATTCTCCTTTTAACATCCCCGCTGTCCAAATCCTACATATTTAGGAAAGAGAAAGAGATAAATGGACTTGTTCCAGGTCATTCGAATGACTCAGTATACCAATGACTTTCTGATTATTGTTGCTGAATGCTGAAAATCTGTTCAACTAGAGACAAGATGGGCCACTACTATTTAACTATTGCCCTTCAACGCTATTGTCAGCATTAGAAGAAATAAATTTTGCTCCTCCAATCTAGTACCTCCGGGCAAAAAAGAGCTCCAGGATGCTTCAAGTCCTTCAGTACTATCTCCTATATCTGAAGATAGTATCAAGAAGGCTTGAGAAGTGATGAGACTTGGTTACACTTGTTTCAAAGAACTTGAAGGCAACCTGACACACTACATAGCAGAAAATCTCTAAAATCACGGGCTCTTACCCCTCCAAAGGCAAACTGTGCGCCATGATTCATATCACATACCTTTTGTTTCTCTAAGTATTTTTTTTTCCTCCTTATGGAAATCAAATGATTATTTTATCAAGCTGTATTTTTTCCCCTCCATAACTGAACTGTTTATTAGAGGAGAATGTGTCTTTCAATGAAATAAGAGGCATAGTCCAGGAAAATAGCTCTGATACTTGGAATATGAAGCAGCCAACAGTAAACCCATGCTAATTATCCACAGTATTTCAGCTTTCTTCATGTCATTCCTGAAAAGTGTACACTGCTCTTAGGATAAATTTTAAAAGATTCACTGAAACAATAGCACAGTATATCTAGAGTCCTGAAAAGGCCAGTAATTATTCATATAGCATGGCTAATTCCACTTGAACCAAATAAGAAATGTCTTTCTGCAATGGAAACACCTGCTCTGAAGTGGTCACAATGACAGCATCAACTGGTCAGTCCTGTCAGTGCAACGTATTCTAAGACCAATCTTTTAGATCCTTCAGAAATTGTAAATACACACATACACAAAAATGTGTATTTATGACGTGTGAAGAGAGACGGGATTGAGAAGTCAAAAATGCTTTTATCCCATCAGTCCAACAGTTACAAAGCACATTTAAAAATTAATGAGTCTTATCAATTTACAAACCATCTACTCTAAACATTCTGACTACTAGCTTGATTTACAGACACGTGTTATTAAAACGGTCATTTCAGATGTCTGACAATTTTATTCCTTGCATTACATCCTGTCACAGATGTAACCAGAGTTTACAATAACTAGAGGGAGATATGCTAAATGATTTCACATAGGCTGGGCTACTTTTGAGCTAACATATTAAAAATACTACCTATCAATTAAAAAAAGCTTGTTTAATCAAACAGAAGATACTTCAGCATGTAAATATCATTACATTAATGAGGTAACGTGCAGAAAACCCCTACCATTAACACGGCATTTGAATTGGCAATCACATCCTTGGGCTCTGAGTCGATAGCATTTATACAAGAACCAATAGTGCCACAAGACCACGGTGAATAGTGAGAGAGATGGTCTTCCTCAAATTTAGTTCCACTCAAATCACTGACACTCTCAGAGAACTACAGAGAAGGGAATAAATAGATAGTAAACAATATAATAGGGGAATTCAGTCTTAAAATAAGAAAAAAATGTTTACTGCTATTTAATCAAAACATGTCAAAGTGAATCAAGGAACTAACACCAATGTTCACGACTTGACTTGGGGGAACCATAAACCAATCCACAAACAGATTTTAAACTAGTAGTACAGCTGACAGATGTCAAGGCTTTCCCAGTACAAGTAGCTGTTTGACTTGTCAAGATAAAAGGCTGAAATCAGCGTTGCTGTATTAGTGGCAGGTTTCTTCATGCAACTACCTGCAGTAATTTAATTCTGAGGAAATAATGCATTTTCATTTAAGTCAGAAGCCAGTGACAGAAGAATGACACATCTGATATACCCTGAATGCGCTCACTTCGGGTTTACATACCTTGCAAGACCTATTTCAAATGAAATTGTCAATCTACAAGGAGTGTTTAGCACAGTAGTTCTCAAAGAATTTCTTGGATGCCTTTAACTAACGTACAAAAATACACACTGCATCACTATTGCTTTGTTTCTTTTTCCTCTTCAAAACAAACAGTTTCTATCTATTTCCATTATTGTTTATAGAATTGTTCTACCAACGTATTTTGCCATTTCTAAGGAGGTGTATATTCTCCAGGATAAGGTTGATTTAGTGCCATGATGCTAACTGGAACATAAATGAAATGGTCCGTCTTGGTGGAAAAGAACCGTCATTCCCTATTTTGCCCAGAAGCAGCCAAACAAGAAACCACAAAACAATCTAGGAGGTTCACAAAGAAAGTTCAATATAGTTATGCTTCCTCTAGCGAGAGTAAATTGAAACACTTCCTCACTTTAAGTTTTTTCAGAAATCATGTGTTCAGAAATCATGTCTAACTACGAGTGCATTCTTAGTTAGACACTACTCTCTTCTTACTAGAAGACTAAAATCATTTTTTGAGCAACAGATGGCAGATGGAAAATCTACACCCGAAATATTAAATGAGAAGGGAAAATAAAGTTCCTTGGCTTCCCACCTCTGTGTTGAAATCTACACTGAAGAGAGGAGAAGGTGGTGTTGGAGATGGCGTTGCCATAGGAAGGGCTGACGATACAAGAGGAGTTTTCTGTGTGTGATATTGTGCCCACTGTTCTGGCTTCCGTCGTAATTGTTCATCATACCCAGTCTTCAAGTGACCACAAGGCTCCTAGCAATAACAAATACAGGACAGTTTACTCTATCATACTCTCACCAGAAGGTGAATACTTGCAGGGGCACACTTGGAAAATATGCTCCCTTGGGTCTGTAGCCTTCCACTGATATCATTAGAAGAATCTCGCAAGGATTTGGAAGAGAACTTGTTCATGTACAGTAACTCAAGTCTTAAATATATAGTTCATTCAAACACGTGCAGGAAATCAAGAGGCAGAAGGGTTCTGGCCTTAATCCAAACAACAGTAATCAATGTTACAAGCCCATTTTATTCAATTTAAAAAAAAAAACATCAACTTGATCTGGGACATATTTCTTGACCACTGTAAAGCCAACAAAACAGAAGAGGTCAATACTAATTATCATCTTTTCAGTAACAACTTCCAGGATTAAGCCTTAATCCCTCCTCCCTGTCTGGCTTTCACTTACCCTTGGTAAAGGCACAGTCCTCTGTTCATTTGGAGGTTGGCAAGCCACGGAGTAATAGCCATCCAAAGAGTTGTATCTCTCACGTAATGATGTCTGATAGACAGATGAGTGCATCACATCCATGGGAGGTAAAGAATTGCTCCTAATAATATCATCCCGTGGGTACATCTGCGGGCGCCAGATGCGCCTGCTGTCATAAACTGGAGCATACATTCCAGAAGGGACGGGAGGAACTGGTCCATACGGCTGCGGAGGAGGAGGTTGGTAAGGAGAATTCAGTCGATCTCGAGGTGGAAACGTACTGTAATGGTCGGCATATGGCACAGAAGCAGGTGGGAGGGTGGATTCTGGAACATTATTGGACCTCACAAATCGAGGAACACAGGGAGCCACGCCAGCTGGTACTGTTGGAGGTGGTGGATAGTATCCTTGAAAATTGGAAAAAGGTATATTTTATGTGATCATAAATAACCCAGAAATTTACACCTTCTGTAACTGTAACTAGTGTGGTTAAGTATCTTTAGAGAATGAAGTGCAGCACAGTTCTAAAATCTCACTATCAACCCTATAATCTCTCGGGAATTAAATTTATATCTGTCAACCATATTTGCAGATATAACGACGACCCTTTTATCAGCTTGACCCAATTTGGAGAACAGAGCTTCTCTGCCACTGCTCCCATATAGTATGACTTAACTATGTATGCAACTGAAAAGTTAAACACTTCTTTATACATGAAGGTAAAATAACACCTCTAAAGTAGAAAACCATATTGCTAAAAAATAAAGATAAGTAATTTCAAAGGTTCCTAAATGACAGTTTCACTTCGTTCACTCCTCATTGGAAAGACTGGAAAGAGCAGTCTGAACACCTCTATCATTTCTTCTGATAACAATAATCACCAGTAATGGAAGCTGACTATGAGTGCCTGCCATCAGCAATGGAAGACAGTATTCTATTGAGTGAAGGTTCAGCTGGTCTTACAAAAATCCATAAGACTGAAATATAAGTTATTTCTGACTACATAACATGCAGGCATATCTAGATGAAAATTCAAACCTACTCTTGGCTCAGTGTCTCGTACTCACCTGTCTGTGGGTACTGTGGAACTTCATACGACAGCTGAGTTCTGGGATCTTGGAAATACTGAACGTTATCAGAATGTGGAGGGTAAACAGGTACTCTGGGAACAAACTGGCTGGATTTTGGAGGCACAGAATTCACTTCTGTTCCAATATTAGGAGGACCAGCTGAGGTAGCTGCTGCCTGGCTTACAGGAGTCTTGGGTGGAGAACCAATTTTACTGAAAAGGATTACCAAGAAATTATTAAGCAGATCTTTATGTATTTTGCTTAATCATCTCTCCATGTACACACTCATATGTAATGTGAAAATTTGGGTGAAGTTATTTCCTCTAGAATTTTAACACCCCAAATTATCGTAACTCAAAAGCATATATGAACATTTTGTGATGTACTCATAACCTTACATAACACTTGCAAATATACTCTAGCAGAGACAAAGGGTTTGAAAAATTTAAAGAATCAGTACTTCATGGAGAAGTACCAAAACTATTTTAAGGGAAAAATCTCAAAAGTGGAAAGTTTCCAGGATTAAAGGGATTTTTCTTGTTCAAAAAAAACAAGAGAATCAAAACCACCACATTTTGAATGCAAGTTCTTTGTTCTATGCAATAACTAAGTTAGGCATCAGTAAAACAGAAGAAACAGGGAGAAAGTTTTGTATCACATGGAACTATTTAACAACTAACATAACTTATGCTGGCTCTGACAACTTGAATCTAAACTTTGTATAATGACAGTTCTCGCTTAGCCAGTAAGCAACAGCAACAATTGCCCAGCAGAACCAGAATTCAACATCTATTATTTGTGATTCACAAGCTTGTTTGCCTTTACAATTCAAGAGCAAAATGCTGTGCTTGCTATTTTTATGAAAAAAATGTTACCTACTTCTCAGGTAGTGATTCTGTAGGGGATCCAGAAACATTCTGGCCATTGGCTCCACTCTTCCCTGCCTTCTTTGTGTTCTCCAAAGCTCTTAAGGAGGTGTCTGCACAGCGAGGAATCAATTGGGGAACACCACTTTCTAGATTAGCTATTCCATTAGTACTTGGCACCATCTTTCCTGTTGCTTCAGGGCTTCCTATGACAGAAATTACGCTTCCTGTAGTGGTTGAGACGGTGCTATTAACGCCAACTTTATTTAGAAGGGGGAATGTTCTCACTGTTGCACTGATTTTTTTGTTCCTCAAGCGATATCTACAAACAAACATGTAAACACAAGAGACAGATGATTTAAGAAGTGCTTATTGTGCAGTTTAATGTATTTGTAAAACTAGTAAGAGATTAAGAGGAACATGATGGCCAAGAATTCCAGGACTTCACACTGCTATCCATTTTCAACAGTTTAGCCTAACTTAAGTAGAACATCAGCATCCTCTATGTGACTAAAGATGATCTCCTAGTGAAACATCTGCTTGTGCAGTCCTTTGGAAAGGGAACGCAGTGAAAACAGATTTAAGAGTGCATATGTTACATATTACCTAAATAACTCAGTTTATTCCTTAGTCAATTAAAATATAATCAACATTTTCTCTCCTCTGAGTGGTGTATTCAATCTATATTCAAGCCTTAACAGACACTGACCCTAGAATCAGTTTCAGAAAAGAAAACTTTACTTCATGCAGGTAAAATAAAAAACAGAACTGGAATCAGTCGATAGATGTTTCTTTACTGTACCTTCAACTTCATGTTAGAGCTGTAATTTCAAGCGATTAACGAATCCTTCGGAATGAATAAATACACCTTAGAAACCATTTTCAAAGTTCTAAGGTAACTGCTTGGAATTAAACTGAAAATCTTTAAAAGAGCTTGAAACTCACTTTTCAAGCTCTTCCTGAGAATGAGCAAATGTACAGTTGGTTCCTCTTGGACATCCCCCTTGTTGTCGAAGGTCTCGGCACATACTTGTTTTGTATTTGCTATTTGGTTGTGGCTTAAAAAACACAAATAAAAAGATATTCCACTTACAAACAAACACAAAAATAGGCATAAAATATGCACACAAACATATTCAAGATATTTTTTAACTGCCTTTTATCAGAAAACTAAGAAATTACTTATGGGTGAGCTAGGCACTATGCTTTTGTATGGATCTCAATGTATTAAGCTCTGCTGTACTCCATATTCGGAAATGTTTTCAAAACTAGAATGCAGCAGATAACAGTATTATGGATTATTCCACAGAAATGGCTATAAATATTTCAATGTAACTAATTCTTATAAAGAGTTGCACATTGCATTAAGTGTACATCAAGACATATCACGCAATGATGAAATATAGTAACCTGTGGAGTTTCGTGGCCTTTTCTGCTGTAATTCTGAATGAAATCCACCAGCCCATGTACCACCGTCTTCACAGCCACCATTGCATTTTCCAGCTGCTCCCATGTTGGAGATGCTGCATCTAAAATTATTAAAAGCAGGTTTGTCATTGTCAATAATTTCCAAGGAATCCTAAATAAGAGAACTTTTTCCAAAACACTGAGGACTAGGGTACAGCTCAGAGAATCCTGAAGATTTTATGATAGCACTACAGTGATTGGAATTTTGAAATCAGTAACAGAAATCATCCTCTTACATAATTTACTTCGCTTTGATATTAATGATGTGAAAAAATTAAAAAAAAAAAAACAAAAAAAAAAACCACTTTGCTTGCTTACCTGGATTTGGGTCTATGTTTGCCAGGAGCTCTAAATGAGGTCTCAGCCTGTTTAAGTTTGCAGGATCACCTGTGCGCTGCAAGACGATCGTCAATTCTTGCACGCTCTTTGCAAAAGACTCTGGAGATTGGAGCTGAAAGTAAAGTGAGTGTTAGCATGTTTCATCCTATAAATGTGAAGTGTCAATTTTAAGACTTCCATTCAGTTGGCTCCTAAATGCAATGTATAGTGTCTTCAGATGGCATACAGCAAGTATCAGTGGAGAGAAATTTAATTTCTCAGCTCAGAATCTGCCCTATGAAGCTTCATCATAAGACACAAGTCACAAACTACTGAAAAACAAAATGTCCTCATATGAAGAATATACTACAGTAGGGAAAAGCTTTCATTCTGGTTTTACTTAATATTTGATACAACTAAAGACAAAAAGATAACTTAAGTAATTCTAGGATTTTTATTATAACATTAAAGAGTCAAATACCAAGAGGTACTAAAGCCAGCCCCATGACAAACCTTGTCGATAATGGATTGCATGTGAGATTTATGTGCCAAGTCGCCATAAAGAAGGGAAGACCACTGTTCTGGTGATATTCGAAGTCCTGCTTCCATGGCAATGTGAACAATTTGGGCATCATGTTCTCTCCGCAAAGCCTCATAACTCCGAAACTCTTCTTTAAGTTGCATCAGAGAAGAATCTTCATCCCTTTTAGTGACCTAATGAACAATGATGCATAAACAGTCCTTTAGCTAGAAACCTCCAATCCGTTAGGAAAAAAATGCTACACAGAAGAAAATGCAAAAGCATATTTCTTCTTGATACTTAGCAGATAATTTATTTTCTTTGTTGTTTTTTTTCTTCCCCATTTACTCATCCACTTTAGCCAGCAGCACGCAGGCAGAACAGCCAGCTCTGAGTTTTAACAGGATCACTAGTGCTAAACTGTGACATCAACTCCGCTACTTTCAACTAAGCAATCAATCAGAGTTGCTTGTCACAAAGTATACAAAGCAGTAACCTGATACAGTTAGATATTCAGCTGTTCTAACAATAGCTTTTGCTGTCCAACTCTAGAAGAAAAAGTCTCTCAAATTGACTTAAGTGACACAAAGGAAGAAAACTTGGCCTCTCTGGTAAATATTCTCCACTATAAATGTTAAGCAAACTCTTATTTAAGACATTTGCCATAAAAGAGTGCAAGAGATCCCATAATTTATTTTTATTTTTTTTGTAACATGATAGATTAGATGTTATGGTAACTATGTAAGCACCCAGGATTACACTATTACAGAAGCTTTCTTCAGAATTGGACTTCAAGCTTTGAGAGCATCCAGGCCAATCTGACACATCTGGCCAGGCCTACTCTTAGGAATCCACATAAAATCAAATATGTGGATGATAAACCATTTTATTTCTTCCTGAAGCAGGCAAGGAGCGCCTACAAGTTACATTTCATGCCTCTCTCAATAGAATTTCCAGCTGACGGACAACAATTAGTAATGAGAGGTAATTACAGAGTTGATTCCAGTCAAGTCAATATGTGACCATTTGTTCCTTTTGCACGGATCTTTAAATATTAGATAAATTCCCATCAGTTGTACGCTGTCTAGTTTACACCATTTCAATGTACTGAAACAGAATTTATGTAACATTTTACAGGTGAAAGATCAATCCTAAGAAAGGTTCCTTGGAATTGCACTTGTTCAGTAACTAACTTCAAATTCTGGTATTTTACCTTAAAGCATGATGCTCTATACAGTAGCTGCACAACATGACCAATGCTTGTTTTAGAGGCCTGAGGAAATCTTGGTTCTAGCCTTTGCACCACAAAAAGTACCAGAACTTTTCTTGAGAGTGCGGAGCCATCTTCCAGTGCCAGTAATACAAGTTTCAGTGCCTCCTCTTGCATAGCTTTATCACACAAAAATAAGAAAAGAATAGGAACATGTTGCCAGAAAACAGCATGGCTATCATGTATTAACACCATATGCAGAAATGGGTGAATCATCCTGAATACAATTCCTTGTTTTTACTTCGCTAATAAAAAAAACTTTGTGAACAAATTTTAAGAAATTTGCCAGTTCAGAAGGAGTATCTAAAATTAGCTGTTTGTATTTACAGCTAAAGTATAAAGAAGAGAAATTTGCACGTTAGCATCAAAATCTGATCAGAGGCAGCAGTACAACCAGCCTGTGTTACAGTTACACTGTGTAACAGGCTGTGAAGAAAGCTGATTTATCCACATTTCTTCACCAGCAGTTTTGAATCAATTCCTCATAATTTCAATGAACAGCCAATAAAGCCAAAACAAAACAAAAAACAACAAATCCCAACCTTTTAAGAAAGCAGATTTTACTACCCTGTAGTCTTCTTTCCCTTCCCTCTTTCTCATATAAAGTTGAAAAATGGAAGTCACAGTACTTTCAATTGCACAGAAAAAGCTCCCAAGACTTTTTTGTGTGTTAAGAAAAGGTATGTGTGTACTTATATGTTACAGATTCTGCAGGTACCTTACCTGGCCCTAGAAACTGACATCCTCGTGCCCTGACAGCAGCCCAAAGATTGGCAGAAAGCTGCTGAGGATTTTGGTGCTGCAAGATCAATTCTGTCACGGTTCTCTCGCCCAGCGATCGAGCTGCTCTCATAGCCCTAACTCGACCCTCTTCCTCTACCAGCTGACAGTTCACCAGTGTCACAAGCTTCCTTTGCATTGGACGGCTCAGTGCACTCTGATTCAAGCTAGCAACACCTTCAAAGAAAGAGAGAAAAGAAAACTACTGCTTTTAATTGGACAAATTAATCTAGGTAGAACAAACAAAAATGTATAATAGTATGTCTCTAGGACTTGAATTCTAATCACAGGTATCATCATTTCTCTTGGGCAATTCCGGGTAACTCATTAGCAAGAAAAATTTTAATTAGAGTCTTAAATTGACGTCAAACTCATCCTCTGAGGAAAGTTCAGCTTTAGAAAGAAGTGGAAGCACTATTAAATATTAAAAAAGTATTTGTAAACTTGAAATCAAGAATCAATTGTCAGAAGCGTGAATAAAACATGGTAGAAAATTTTATTATAAAAACAAGAGCATTATGCCACTGATGTCTAAAATCAGTGCTTAAAACCACAGGGCTGTTAAAAGCACGCCGAAACTGCTGCACCAAAACCCCACTGTTCAGTGGAGACTTACCTTTTCCTCCACTTAATGGCTTTAAGTAGAGTGCCAAATCCTCAACACATTTCTTTGCTACTTCATAATGTTTGTTCTCTCCTACATTACTCAACTTCACTGTCTGATGATCAGGTACCTAAAAAACGTAAAGAGAATGTGAAAAAGAATTGGACGTACCCATCTGACAAGCCTATGATGGTACCAACATCACTACCATAGTTACATAACACTGCAGATGTACAATGCTTCTGAGGGAAGAGAAAGACAGAACCCATCTAAGTTGTGTGGAATGTAATAAGGAGTAACAGAACGGACTGAAGACAAGTATCACAAATGAAAGATTATTTTTGTTAGCACTCAACACATTAAGAACAAAGCAGTATTAAAAAAAAAAAAAAAAGCAATAACCAAGACCTGATGGAAAACGTAGTGAAAAGACACTTGAAGAACACAAGATTTGTGAGGATGGTAAGTGTACAAGACCAGCATGACTTACTACAGAGAAACAAGGGAAGTTGTCTTACAACTGGCAAGAACATAAGATGAAGAAGTCATAAACAAAGTTAAATAATTCAAGCATAAAGGCATATAGGCATACAAATAGCTTTGAAGTCTTCAAAGAGAAGAACTATCAAACTTAACTTGGTGCAAGAACTCAAAGTGGAGTAACAAGGTCAGACTACGAAAATAGAAGGAACATAGTCACAATAGAGTCAATTGTTTGAAAGACACTGCTAGAAGTTCAGAGCCCAGGAAAATGAATGTTGTTAGATAAGGCAGTGACACAAGAAAAAAAAAAGATGTATTTGAGAAAAAACACAAACAGATCGTATTATTATCAACAGCTTCAGTTAAGCATGCAAAAAAACATTAAAAAGAAAAGTAAATGCATCACCATTACATCACCCAGATGTTATAGACAGTATTATGAAAAAGAATGTGAATCAGCATAAGGTGAACAGACTTATTTAGTCTCCATAACGTGCAGAACTGATTATATAATCACTGTTTTGCCACTGCTATGAGACAGAACAAGGAACATTCCTGGCCTGATTAGCCAGCGTCTGAAAATGCAACTGAAAAGCTATCATACATATTTTTAAAAAAACTAGACATATTTCTAAAACTTGGTTAAACAGCCAGCTACTCTGAACACGTGACATGCAGGAGTGAGATTCCTTGCAAGAAAGTGTACAATAAACGAGCGCAATCTGCAGGACTGCTTTTCCAGTGACTACTGTCACAGGCAATTGGCTCATTTCTAATAAGTATTTTTCTCCGGTCCCATTTCAGGAGTCTTTTCACACCAGAATTCACTTACAAGTTGGAATTATCTTCATTTTTTTGAGAAGTAGATGGATCTGAAAATGATGTGGCTCCTTTTATAGTATATACTGATTTTAAAAGGCTACAAAGACAAACCCTTGCCATTTCTTAGACCAAATGGAGGGAAAAACATCAGCACAAGTATTGTGACTGGCATGTAAATGTTAATAACATGAGATGGCAAAACAAAGAGCAGTTTAAATCATACCTGGGCTCCAACTAACTGGAGGAGTGCAAAGTTTACAGGAAGCACATCGATGTCTGTGTTGATGGCAGTCTGGTCGAAAGGACATGCCTTGCGATGAAGCTTGTTCAGGCAGGTCTTACAGACAGTGTGAGAGCAACCTAAGCTGATGGGTTTGTGCACATTCTCATCAAATTCGTTGTAGCAGATTGGGCAGGACAGAAATTCTGTCCACTGAGCTGCCTGCACAGGCATTGTGGAAGCTGGACAGTTGCTTAGCAGGCTAGAAGACCATTATTTCACTGTACTACGTTTTGGCAGCTGTAAGTGAATAACAGATTATTTAAAACATGCTTTCTGGTAGTCTAGAATGAGTCTGAATTAAAAAAATACCATTTCAATATTTTATTGACTAACATGGAATTCTAACATCAAAGTACTCAAAATACAACTTCTTGATAGTTTAATAACTGTACAGAAAGGCTCATGAACTGAATTACTGTAGGCTACAGTAGGTTGAATTTGAACATATTCACAATAAATGGCATTAAAGTTCTTCTCACAGGATTAAATACAACTTTAGTTAGGAAAAGGAAGACATTTATTGGCACGGAAAGACCATAAGCATCCAATCTCACCTTAACTCAACCTTTCACAGCTCTAAGAGAACTCTCTGGTTACAGAATGGGCCTGGGAAGGGTGTGGGGAAGGCACAAAACGTTACCTATGTTCACTTCATTTGAAGTGAAGTACAGCAATGCTTTCCTTCTGAAGTTTTCATTCAGGTTTCATCAGATACCAAACCATTTTCTATTGAGAATCACAAAAAGATACTAATAACAAGAGATAAGTACTATTTTAAGGACACAGCACAGCAGGCATGGTGGTGCTGCAGCTGGACTACATGAGCTTATTGGTCTTTTCCAACCTTAATAATTCTATGACTCTCTTATGCCACCTCCCTCTCCCTCCCCCATCAGAGCACTCGAGATCGTTCTGCCTAGTTTTGCTTTTTACACCTCTACCAGACACAACAACACAACCCCACTTCAGCAAACTTGCAGGAAAACATCTGATATACAGAAAATCCTGGCATTCTGGATAGCACTTAAGGATAAAGCAAGCAATAACTTCAATTGGTTTGTTATTAAGGGTTTTCTCTTGAAAATTCTCTGTTCAGAGGTATCATGCATGTTCTTTACATCTGCCTATTCGAAAAAACCAACTGTTCTAAAATATGTCGCATTTTACATAACTTAAGTCCTACGAAAAAGACAACATGCCTGGGAAGTTCACTGAAACCATTTACATTAAAACTTGGGTGGAAGACTCATATCCACATTCACCTGTGAGCAGAACAGCCCCACCCTGCACTGCAATGTGCAGCAATGTTGACTTTCTATGCAACCTGCAGACCTGTTAGTTCACTTCAAGGCTCTGAACAAGCCTATCCTAGCAGCTTATTAGAATGCAAATATTTAGATATTTAAATGACACATTTCAATACATATATTTTTTTTCATGGAAAAAAGGTAATTGTTTTAAGAAATCTGTGCTCTCTCTCCTGGATTTGAATTCAGTAACGCTTCACTGTGAGTCCACTGTTGGCTGTGCTAACATGTAATTAATGCTAAAGTATTGGACCACTGAAATAATTACATCACATATCGAGTCTATTTGGTGCTCCAGTATTATACATTAGTTGTAGCCATCTGTTTAGAAATTCTATTTAACACGATGACCGTTCAGTGCCCCTTAAGTAACAGGACATTTGTACAACACATGCCTACCTCAGCGCGCTTTTCGGTATTATGCAGAAATCCCACCCCCAGTAAAGCAAATTCACAGTAAACATAAAACAAAACAAACTGGAAGTTGAACCTATCCCTTAAGAACAAAGCTGCTGAGGCAGTGCTTCTAACACTGGCCAAAATATTCACACGTACTGGACAACAGATTTTCATCCAGCTCGTCTGAAAGCACAGTCAAAGCTCTCGCAGGGGTGAAAAAACGTGCTCCTCTTTAACCTGCTATTGCTACACTTATCTTTTAACCACTGAAACCCCAAAGCAAAACAAGTAATTGCAAAAACAAATGAGCCAATGCACCTAAAAAGACATTTCATTCCTCTATAAAGGATCCCACCACAATCTTCAGCTCACTTGCTTCAACAACAAGTGCTGGGCAGAACTGCGGCATAAAGCCTTGCAGGAAATACCTGCATTCCTGGAACACCGAGGTGCTGCCACCACCACTATGCTGCTCCAAGACCAAAACCCAGGGCCTTACACTCCTCTTTGCACAGCCCGGACTGTTCAAGGAAGCGCTGCCATGGTGACACACAAGGGGAGAGGTGCAAAGGAAGGCTGCTGCACGCACAGCCCGCTGCCACTGTGCTGCCGGTCACTGGCAGCCTCCGAGCAAACCGCTCATTAAGTAGCTGAAGTGCAAGAACTCCAACTCAGTACCCACATTCAGTCTCCACAGATACTACAGACATGTGCAACTAACACCACCTCTCTACAGGCTTCTAAAATAGTTGTTTCCCTGACCAGCATGGAAAGAAAGCAAAACAGATTCTTGAAGAGTGCACCCCTGATTTGTACAGATCTCTGCGTACTGTTCCATCAGAAATGGCAGACTCTTCTCAGCATGTGCTGACTTCCAGATTTCTTGTCAGGAAAAAGGGAAAGCTCTCAGCTCAAAGCTTCGGGCAGCCACAGCAAGAGGAAGCCACCACAGCTGCTACCTGTCACTGCCCCACCTGAAGGCTGTGCCTTCAGTAGGTGCCAAACCTCCTCCCCATCACGCTGACTCCTACAGAAGGCATAAGCCAAATGCTTAACGCATTCTTGCTCCTTGTCAGAACCAATGGATTTCAGGGACTCCTGAAGAACAAATTGCTCCAGTGCTCTGAACTGAACAAAGGAAGAAAACAAAATAAAACAAGAAGCCACTGGGGTTTTGGTTTTAAACAGAAAATATGCTCAGTGTAATTATCCTTTGTCTACCTGATCTGTCTGTTAAATATGCCACATCTACACATGATACCAGGCTTCTTTTCCTTGCCAAAGCACAAGCACCCCACAGGTGGAACAGGTCAAACATACAAGAGTTTGGTGAGACACAGCAAATTTTATACACACACATATATATAACTATGTTTACTATTTACTATGTTGTAGGAATGACATGTATTACTATTAAAAGCAGCATTTCAGATGACAAACTAAAAAACACCCGCCTAGCTTCAAAGTTACATAATATATCAGAGTTGAGTCATTTTGTTTGTAATACAGTAACATTTTTCCATTGCAGAAATGGTTGCACTGGAGTTTAGTAACAATGATAGCCACTGACTTTCCTGTGATTATTTTAAACCAGGGTATTTGATGGAACTGATCACAGTGACAGGAAGGCGGGTGTGAAGCCCCAGAACCTTCATTGATCAGCTGTACCACTTCCAGATAGAAGCTGTAAGATCTGGATGTTCTTATCTTACATTAACTTTTAGCTACCCAATCCCATGACACAGTGTACAGCTAATCTAAGTGTTACTATCTTCCTCCCCCATGGGAAGTTTGGGACCTCCAGACCATTTTCTAGATGAGACTGAGATGCTTTTTATCTGAAATACAGACACATTTCATTAACGTCTGTATTTGGAAAAAGGTTCAAATTTGCATGTTAACTTGGCCAGGCTCAGCAGTTACCTGTCTGCTCTGCCTGCCTTCCCAATCTGCCAACCTGAAGGCAGTCAGAACCGAGCTGCAAGGACAGGCTCTGGAGCACTGCAAAGGATGCTGAGCCCTGCACTGTCTGGAAGAGCTGACTGGAAACACTGCTGACAACGCTTCATTCTCAAATCCATTCATATCCAGAGCTCGGAGGCCTAACAGCAAGAGGAGACATTTACTGCTCCACATCAGTACAAGAACATGACACAAAAGTAGAGAAAGGGACGCACTTCAGTTAGTGGCTGGTGTTGCCTTACATCTTACTTCACCATCTAGATTTCTCACCCACACAGAGATACAAACTTAATTCCTTTTTAATACTTCAAGCCCGCATTTCCACCTTCCAAAAAAGCAGCCAAACAGGTACAGATGGGGGCAATTTCGATCTCCAGCTGAAGCTGTTCCTCGCACAAAAGCACCAAATAGCTCTCAAAGACGACTTTAGCCTCACCTTCAGCTGTCCAAGTAGATGACTTGGATTTCCCCTCATTTGCAATGATCATTTGTGCATTTTTACTAACCAGCTATTGGATCAAACCAAGGCACAATTCTTTGAGCAAGGGAGAAAAAAGTCAGCACCTCCTCCCCAGCCAGATGCCCCAGTTACCAGGCTGCATGGTGAGAATGTGCCTCATTCTACGATAACTCCGCTTTCTTTGAATAGAAAGAAGTTCAACACGAGGCTGAGAATGTTTCCCATCAGAGCTGCACACCACTGGGCACGGGGCATTATCAAGACATGGGATACGCAAGTACCAGCCCTTGCCAAAGAAAGCAAGGGCTGAGGGCTTGAACTCTGCTCCCCCAGGCAGCTGCCCAGGAAGAGGAGAGCAGCAGCAGGCACAGCTCTGATCAGAAGCAGCAGCCCGGTGTTCCTGCCAGCCTGCTCTGCTCAGGCTCCTCACCAACTCCCTTGTGAGGCTCATGCAAAGGACAGGCTTGCAAACAGATCTTGTGTGAGAATGAGAAACGGAGCAACTCGATAGGACTCAAAGGCTCCTCTGCAGAAGAGATCTTAAAAATAAAAATATGGCAACTTGTTATGTAGAGCTTCCACAAACTGAGGCAGTACAGCCCACTGTGGATTGAATCCACAAACCTTAAAAAAAATAAATCAATGTAATGATTAAATTAAAGAGTCCTTGATACTGACACGCTCCTATTGTTGACTGCAGAGATCGTGTCTTTTCTGCTTTAAAACCATCTCCATTATAACATGTCATTTATGCAGATTAGCTGTTTGCTTGCTTTGCAAAGAGGCAACTTTTTCAAGCCCTCCTTCTCAAGTTATGCAGTTCTGAAAGCATCCTGACTGGCTCATGGCTCACGTCATCAAATTGCAAGTATTAAAGTATTCTCTGCAAAGGCTAGGATCTTTTATTCATTTCTCTTCAGTAGCCATCATTTACAAAACTAGCTTCATTAAAGGCTTAGAAATCATAATAGCTTCGCATCATTCAGCAATGATTACTTGAAATTAAAATAAATCCTCCTTTCAGAGCAGACTTGCTTTTTTCTACATTCCATAATATCTGTGACATGCAAATCTGCTTATATCACACATCAAATTCTATATGAAGGAAAGCCTTTAGCGACCACTAGAGATGATATTCCAATCCTTTTTTTTTTTTTTAAACACTGAACATTCATGCCTCTGGGAATATCTGCAGCCTACTTAACTCCAGAAAAGTTATCAACAAGAGAAAAACTCAGGGATGCTTTAGGACATAACATCCCACCCAGACTGTGTTTTGCCAAAACACCCATTCGTGCTTCACAGGAGAAGACAGCAATCTTCTTCAGGAATTAAAGCCTTAGATCTCCTCTCCCTCCTCAGACAAACTGCCTGTGAGCAGCAGTACAGCTCACTGACAGAAACCATGGTTCACTGTTCACTCGGTGACGGCCAAAGTTCACTCACTTCAAGGTACAACTCCCCCCCCAAATCAACACCAGGCAGCGTGTCCTCAATGTTTAACACTGGCCCTTTCCTCTTTCAGAGCAGCCAGCTCAAATCCTGTTACCAGATTTTTAATGTTCCCTTATACTTATGTAATGCCACTGTGGGGTTTTTGGTGATTTATAGGCGTCAATGAGAAGAGAGTTTGCCCTTGCCACAGACTGATAGGAGCTCAGTATTGACTTTTCAGAACTAACTGAAGGGCAAATAAATGAATTTTCTTTCTCTACCAAAATCAGTTGTACTTAAAGCTGCCTTAAGAGAAAGGGAACTTCTAAACAGATCCATGTTGACACAATTAATCCAACAAGAGATATGTTGAACTCCTTACTCTTCAGGAATATTTTCAGAGAATTTGGACTCTCACGTGTGTGGATTAGTTCCCCACATCTTTCAAATCCAAGAGGTGTTTTCATTTTGCAAACACCATCTTCACTGCAATGATTCAACTATGCATACTATAAAGAAGCTCCATATACTAACATTTTCCAAAGAATTTTAAAGAAATACTAATTCCTTTCTGAAACCCCTTGCAAAAAAACAGGCTGCTTCCAAGAGGGACAGAAAGCCTTTCAAGTTCTTACAGAACACCTTAACACTCCCACAGATACGGATTTTTCTCCTTTCATTGGGATTTTCCACCCAGTTCAGAGAGAACACTTTCCATTAAGAAAAGCACAAAAGCTGACCAGAGGAAAGGCAATGCACACCTCACAGCACACACTGCTAACCACTGCCCTCCGGACACCAACCAACACAACCTCAACTAAAAAAGATCAGCATTCAAAATGAAGACCTTGAGATATTTGAAGAACTAAGAGTCAAACTGTTGGAATTTGATGTTTTCCAGAGAAACAACCATGACCTCGAACAAAGCAAAAGGACAAGTCAGGAAGAAATTATCTCTTGAGGAAAGTTTTGCCCATATGCAGAAAGAAGAACTTCATTAAAAAGGCAGCTAGTTCTTGGGAAAGCATTCAATTATAAAAATTAAGAATTCAATGCCAACAGAACAGTATCTCTGTTAATGAAGCAGGCTTCAATTTCTAGAATTCTGAAATGTTTAACACAGACTGAAGGTCAAAAAGAGTATTTGGGTTTAGCAGATGTAAACTGTACGTCCTCACTGGAAATGATAAGTCTTCTTTGCCACTGTTACAAATGTTCATCCTTGTACTCTGAAGGGCTGTTTTTTGTTTTCAACATTGCAGAATAGCTGCAATGGGCACGAGAGAACCTCCACACGAGCAGCTACAGAAACTGCTGGTAGCGCCAACTCCTTCAACAAAAATTCCAAGTTCACATGTAAAGATGGAAGGAAACAGCTCTGTACATGAGCAGCGGGTGTCAGCCTCAGCTAGGGCATTATTTTACCTCCCCACATGTACAGACTGCTCTACTCCACACCCTGCCTGCACAGCGATGCTTACAGCTCCCTGACCACACTCGTGTTCACTACACTTTCAGCTGACTTCCTCCCTTAACTTAAAGCCCTCGGCACAGCCCAAGCATCAGCAGAACGAAGGCACGCTTTTCCTGCTCGGCTTTTTTCAGCCTCTGGGGCCGTGACGCGCTGGGCGCAGCGCTGGGCCCTGCTTTCCACCATGACTCCTCTCCACCATTACCGCGATGGAAGCGCCGGGAGCGCTCCGCCGTGCCGGAGGCCCCCAGGGAACGGGCCGCAGGCAATACTGACGTGCGACGGAGGAACCGGGACTACCCCTGCCGCGGCCGGGAGATAAAGGAGATAAGGGAGATAAGGGAGCAGCGCTTGGAGCAGCCGGGGCGGCTCCGTCCCCGCCCCGCCCCGCCCGGCCGCTGACAGCGGGCCCTGCCCCGCCGCGCACCTGCGCCCGGCCCCGGCCGTCATTTCGAAGCCGCCACCAAATGGCTGCCCGGCGGCCTAGCGACGGGGGACGGCCCCCTCCCCGCGGTGCGGCGGCGGGCGGGGCGCCAGGGGCCGCGCCGGGCAGGCCGGGCCGGGCCCCGCTCCCCGTCCGGATTCCGCAGCGCCGGGACCCCGCAGGGCGCCGGGGTGGGGGAGCGGGCGGGCGGGGCCCCGCCGGGTCACCGCGTCCCCTTTGGCGACCGCCCCCGCCCAGCCCCGCTCCTACCTGCGAGGCGCGGGCGGAGGGGCCGGGAGCAGGCGGCGGCCCCGGCCTCTCACACGCCATGGGGCGGGCAGCGCAGCGCGGCCCGGCGGAGGCTGTGGGGGCCTCCGCGGCGCCTCCTCATCGCGCTGACAGCCGGGAGCGTCGCCCCGCCCCCTCTCGCGAGAGCCGCCCGCCGCGCGAGAGCCCAACGGCCGCGCCGCGCCCGCCGGCCACGTGACCGCCTCGGGGAGGGAGGGGGCGCGGGGCATCGTGGGAGTCAGTAGGGCGGTGCTGGGGCGTCCTCGCACCGCCCGGCGAAGGGGCGTCATCGAGACGGCGGCTTAGAGCGGCTCTTGCAACCCGCTAGCGCCTTCCCGCGGTCTGTCTGCGTGCCCCGCCAGGTATCCGCTGCTGCTGTTAGTTGTGGTTATCTTAAAATTAAATTCATCACTTCGTAATGACTGTCCAGAAAGAGAGGCAGGGGCTAAACTGTCGCGGTTGGAGGTTCCCGGGAGCGGCCGAGGCGCTGAGGAGACGCGCGGGGCGGGAATACGCTCCACAGCCGCTCGGAATGGATCGAATGTGATTAGAAGGCGTAAGCGTTCCTGAAACGGTGTGCAGTTCTCTGTCTATGACAAGCGGTTACATGTATGGAGAGGGGACAGGGAGCATCTTCAGGAGAACGTGCTTAGCAGCACCCCGAAAATGCTCGACTGCGGCTGCCAAAGGCACCATGCACAGCTCAGCCTGGCCACACACACAAACAAATGCACACACACACACACAGGCCCTGGTTCTGTCGCATTTATTGAACTACAGTGGTCTCTTCTCTTTTTTTGTCTTTTCCAAAATGTGAGGCTGTTGCACAAGGTGATTGTAGAAGAAGTGATTGTAATTCATACTTTAACCAGCTGCTTGCCCTGGGTGTGTCACTTTTGTCACAACTCATAAAGACATGGATAGGCAGACGTAGTGTGTATGTTCCAATGAATCAATGCAACGGAATCCTTCACAAGTCAACTGATACAAAGTCAAACATTTTAATGAATTTTTGGAGGAATGTGGCTCAGTCAGCTTTAGAAAACACAACTTGTCCCTTTTGACAACATGATTTTTGAGGAAGGCATATGCATACAGCTTAATGTGAAAGGGAACCTGCAAATATCGTCACAATCCAACTAATGTACACTTATGTACTGAATTAAACCAAATGGAAAACTTTAAAAGTACCCAATAAAACAAGTGGAAGATTGCAATATGCAAAGATAGTGCTAAAGCTGGCATAGCTGATCATTTCCATTACAGGTAGTAACAGGGAACTGCGCTGTGTGCATTGTACATGCCCAGCCCTTCATTTAACTGATAAATAAAATCCCAAACAATGACCAGTTACAATCACTGAGAACGAAATTAAATCAAACCTGTTAACTGACATTAAAAGTTGTTGTCTTGTATTTTAAAAACAGCCAGGTTATGGAGCACAAATGTGATACTTCTGGATTCAGCAAGAGTTTCACAACAGCATTTGTCAGCCTTGAAGGAAAGTGTATCCACACGTGATACAGACAAGATTAAGAACTTTCTGCTAACTGGAGAGTCTAATGTAAGTACAACTATCTCATAACAACAACTGAATCAATTCTTTATTCATTTCACATTAAGTGCAAGAAACACATACCAGTCAAAGACAAGTACAGGATAAAGATTTTGCGTTACAGGGGTTCACTGCTTGTGATGAAACGGAAGTAACTTTTGATAAAGTACAAACACAGCTATCCAAACACACAGTTACTGTTTTACAGTATCACAGAATTAGAAGATCTCTACATCTAAGTAGTTCTTTTTAAGATATAATGGATTGCTTTTCAAAATGAACACAGCAAGTGTTATTATATATAATAGCATACAGTTCATGTTTTCACATTAGTATATATATCTAAGATCTGTAAAAAAAAAACAAAGACAAATCTTACAGCTCAGCAAATGAGCCTAACTTAATCAGAGTAAGTCAAACAGGCACTAAACACTGGTATAACAGAAGAAATGATATGGAGAGAGAAATCTGGAAAAATTCAGATCTGATTCATAAAACTGAATGCAAGTCCTTCTAATGAGACTATCCAGTTAAAAAAAAAATGAACTGCAATGCAATACTGTTTTGTTCACTTTTACCAATTCCCTATTTGCAAAAGGCAACTTGAGTATGAGCAGATGCCTTTCTTCTCTTGAAAGATCCAGCAAAGTTCAGTCAAGGAAGGAGATGACATCACCATAATTATGCATGAATACAGGGGGGTGACTGACTTGCTGAATATCTATAAACATCTCTTAGCCATTATAGATCAGGAGTGTCACGGCTCAGGCTTCAGCTTACTGCAATGTCAGTAAAAGTTTAAAAATTGGCAGTGTCTGCCCTTGGAACAAAGGAGTGCAAAGCATCATTAAGAGATAATAATTAGAACATTTCAGGGATGTTACAAGACAGGCATGAAACTGTTCCCCGTGTTTTGCCATTTACTTTCAATTAATAAACTACTAAAAAGTCCTTTTGAGGACTTACAGCACAGCAGCCCTCGCACAGCAGACAAGAGAGCTGTTCTCAGGACCTGACTGATCACCAATCTCATGTTTTTCCTTTTCTCCATTACGTGGGGATCTGTTGAATGTGTACAACTTCACCAGACAGAAGTTTTTTGTGGAGCCTGGCTCCACACCCACTCACCTATTAATCACAGTCTATTTCAATTTTTGTAATAGTATTCAGGTTTGGTTTTTCGCTGCTACTCCTTCCGTGAACAGATGTTAGGTGCTTTTTAAGAGCAGACTTGTGTTTAAAGTCCATGTCACAGCAATGACACTTGTAGGGCCTGTCACCACTGTGTATGTTCAAGTGATCCTGCAGAGTACTTTTGGCAGTGAACGTCTTCAAGCACACCATGCATTGGAACGGGCGGATACCCATATGGCCCCGGATGTGTCTGTTGAGATTCTTTTTTTGTGTAAATGTTTTACCACACTGCAAACACAAGAAAAGCTTGTGCATTTTTAGATGTCTAAGATAGTTCTCCAGATGCAGAAATCCTCTTGGACACTTTGGACATTGGTTCCGCCACAAATTATCAGAATCGTCCAGATTTTGAAACCCATTTATCTGAGTCGAAGTCCCCTCTGGATTGTCAGTGACAAAAGCCTGAGCGTTCCTGAGAGTTCCTGACATTTCTGAATTTCTGCTCTCAACTGTAGAATTTATCAAGGAGTGCTGGGTTTCGGGAAAATATAAGTTTGTTTTAGAGGAGGTGCAAGGCTGAGGAAAATGATCGTTTTCCACATTAGGTACATTCATAGGATCCATTCTGAAGATACATATTTCATCATCCTTATATCCTATTTCAACCGTTGATATGTCCGGGGTCCCTGTGTCCTTTCTTTCTGAGCCCAAACTCTGTGCCGCAGGCTGCAAGTCATCCCCCTTCTCCTGTTTAACGGAGAATTCTAAATTAACTGGGCTATCTTCATAAATCTCAATTATTTCACAGTCTTTATCAGAAACGTCGTCCTTGCTCCTCAGTTCAGTGTCAGAGGAATGGCACTTCTCTGCAGCCTGGCTGCTATTCTCCATGGAAGCGTCGATTTCCAGGTATTTTGACAGCGCCTCGCTGCACTTCTCCACAATGTGGACCATCTGGAGGTAGCTGGCGGCAGTCAGGTACTTCAGGAGCTCCTTCCTCTTGACCTCCAACGCACCCGTGTAACAGGAGAGCAGCAGCTTCCTGCCCACCTCGGCGCTCTGCAGGATGGTGATTCGCACCTGCCTGGACTGGTTGAGCAGGAACTGATCCCTCATGAACGTGGAGCAGGCGGCAAAGATCACCTTGTGCCCGTGGAACTCGGTGTCGTTGATGAAAATGGAGACGTCGCAGAAGAGGTTCTGCTGCCGCAGGAGGTTCATTTTCTGCAGCACCGCATCTCCCTGCTGCTCGAACTGGAAGCGCAGCACCTCCGAGTCCGCGGCCATGGCGCCGGGCCTGCGGGCCGCTCGCCCCGGGGCCGAGCTCTCTTCGCCGGTGCCCGCCGAGCGCAGGCAGCGCTGCCGGCAGCTCAGGGCAGGGCCGGACCTCGCTCGGCCGCTCACCCGTCCGCCCACCCCCCCCTCCCCGGCCACTCCCGGTGCCGCTCCACCGCCGGTACCGCAGAGCCCAGCCACCCGGAAGCGCCCCCCGAAGCCCCGCCCCTTCCGGCAGCGCGTCCCGCCCCGCGCCGGTGGGAAATGAGAGGCGGTGCGGAAGTTAGCAGCACGTTTATTACAAGACTTGGCACTGCTACAGCGGCACGGCGCCACCCGCCCGGGAGAGGTAGCAACGCAGCGGCCCCGTAAGGCGCTCGGGAGGGCGGAGGCGCAGGGCCCCGGGGCGGCCGAGAGGAACGGGCAGCGCCGGCTCCTGCCGCCGGGCCCGGCCCCCCCAGCCTGCTTTGGTAACGCTCGGGATGAGCCTCCCGCCCAGTCTCTGGAGAGGTAGCTGATGCTCGGTCCGTCGGCTGTAGGCCCACGGGAAAGCGCTCATTCAGTGAGTGACGAGAGCCGGCGGTTCACCTGTCCACCTCCTTCTGAAAAACCGCGGTATAACGC
This sequence comes from Lagopus muta, assembly GCF_023343835.1. Classification (NCBI taxonomy): domain Eukaryota; kingdom Metazoa; phylum Chordata; class Aves; order Galliformes; family Phasianidae; genus Lagopus; species Lagopus muta. The sequence continues at coordinate 8,800,238 of NC_064451.1, forward strand.
GAGCTCCCAATCCTTTCCACGGTTTCAGCTGGTGTCACGCTCTGATTCTCGCTCCTCACCATTATTCCTCCCAGCGGCTCCAGAACCAGAACCACAACCAGCCCCATGGAAGCATTAAGTTCCTCTGAGAGGAGTTCAGCGGCAGCTATCGGTTTTGCCAAGAAGTCAGGGGAGAAAGGCTGACATTTCAATCGTATCAGTTATGGACTCGCAAAACAGGCCCTCTAAACGAAAAAATAAGGAAAGACTCATCCCTGATCCCTGCAGGAGGCTGTGCAGCTGCACCACGTTCTGCAGGAAGACATGCTACGTGAGCTACCACCGCTCAGTGAGGTGGTGAGCCCCAACCTCGTAAATCTAAGACTTCTAAGAATTCTATGTCAAATAAATAAAATGCCAACATAAAAATCCTAATATATTCAAGAAGTTATTAAAATATTTTTGTAGTAGACCAGATATTTTTAGGATATGCAGGACGTTGTACAGCACATTAAGTTGTGAGACTATCCACTTACCAGCAAATAGTATTCTACACATTAACACACAGATTATGATAACTGCCATAGTCCTTATCTGAATATGCAGCATCAGCAGCAACAACCACTGGATCTAGTCTTTCACTAACTGGAACAATGCAATGAAAACAACATTTTACATACATGGACAATTAAGTTCATCTTACTCTAAAATCAAGCTGCCCCTGTATATTCTGTTTATAGTAATTCTCACTCCATTTTAATCTAATCCAGGGAAGAGGCAGTATCCAGGTTTTGCTTTTCCAATATCTCTGTTATACTCTTAACTTCTCTGCTCCACATAGGGGCAAATCTTACATGAAATCTACCAGAGCACTTCACATTGCGCTCATCAGCACATTGCCCTTAGATCTCCACTGCTTCTGGATTTACACAGCTGTCTCCTGCATAACTCTTGGTCTGTATCCCTTTGCCAAGCCAAAAGCACAAACATTTGTAAGTCACCTTTCATCCAACAGACGTGTTTCATTTTCAATGAAGAAGCAGTCTTCTGCATTTCTGTTTTTTCCTATTTTTTTCTGCCATGATTTCACCACATGGTCACAAGCAGCCTTTTAAACGAGTAGCCAGCAGTCTCAGCCTTTTCACAAGTTGGTATCACCACAGTGCAGGGTGGACAGAAAACTCATATATCTTGATCAAATCATTTTTAGTTTCTTAGGATAACCTCTTATCTCTTCGTTTCAGCTTCAGGTCACCAATGGCTACTTCAACAAGCTGTATCCTCCTTGCAATAACATTAAAGCTTTGAAATTCCATGAAGAAACTTTCCAGACAGACCTCCTAATAACATCCATTTTCTTGGCATTCGTACAGTTTTATTCCTTTCTCTGGCAGAAGACCATTTTCTTTATTATGTCCATATTCGTATATTAGATTTTCCACTAATCCCTTACAGCACGTTGGCCTGGCTCTGCAAAGTTCTTACTCTCCATACCTATCTTCTTTTTGACATCAGAGCTATAACTTATTTCCACATAATGAATAACATTATAAAAACTTTTTAACAATGCAGAAGATTCTGCCCAAAGTCAGAACGCAAGTGTCAGATGCAACTGTCATCATCTGTTTTAGCTCAAAGTTATTCTGAAAGCAGGTAACTTCAGAGGAAAAGGTTTTTTTTTTTCCCATGCCTACCTATTTTCTGCCCCAAGAACCTGAATTTTTTAAATTCCAAAAAGTTACATTTTTGGCCTAAATATATTTGCTACAACTTGAAAGATATAATGCCCTAACTCCATTTCCACTGCGTATTACTTCATAGCTGTCCATGTAATAATAGTTAATGTAACAGTCAAGTACAGTAGTTCAAAAACTCAATTGCAAAAACGGATTCACAGAATCACCTTGCTTTTCTACTCGAAGGTATGTGGATTTCTGAAAATGGTCTGCAAGATTAACACATTTTTACCATTCATCAGTGTCAAGTCTGCATAAGGAAATCCTGGTTTCTACATACGCATATCTGAAGACCAAGACCAACTTTTGATAATTACGTACAAAACATTTTTCTGCTCTAACACACCTTTGGTCATACCTGTTGAGCATTTTTAACCATACAATAGCAGCCTCCCCCCTATCCCTACCCCCTCATTCAAACACACAAACAATACTACTTTTAGGTAGGAAGCATAATCTCAGCCTCATGGCAAACCTCGAGGAAAAGAGCTGCACTGGAAGAAATACTTATTCCAAACATAAACAGCAGTTCTCTACCAAGGATCAGCCACTTGATTATCAGTCTGTGCTACACTTCAATATAAGAATGCTGTTCTACTGGGAATGGTGTTTAGCAGATGAGAAATTCGTTTCTTTCAGCCTGACTGGGATGTGGGGAACTCCATGGCACTTGCATGAAGTAATAATCCCAAAATCCCAATTAATATGCCATTCCCTCAACATCTGATGTTTAAGGCGGTATACATGAGGTATTGCTAAGTACAGTCGATAGCTGATAAACTAACCTATGGAAATTATGCTACCTGTACCTCATCTTGGGCTCTGTAAAATGCTAATGGGCATGAATTATGTGGGTCACTTTAAAGAAAAGCATCCTTTCAGTATCCAAGAAACAAAAAACTTCATGCTGTTAATGTTTTTACCTACCTATGGCAGGTACTTTTTTCTTTTTTTTTTTCATATTAACTGACATGTGGCTCTTATTAGTTCTCAAGGAGACGTACACAAGAGTTAAGGGGAAAAAAAAGCATGGAGTTCCTATACATTGCAGCTTCTTTTCACAGATTCTTTTCACAGTGTCACTCCAGCTTTGCTCTAAAACCAATCAGGAAAGTAGCAACTGTTGTGGTTATCTGAAACAAAACTTATGGAAGATAGATGACAACTTCTAGTTTTGAAGTGCTTACCTTGAATCAGTCCATACAATGGTAAGTGCCCTTTGATACTTCTGTGTATGACAGCTTATGAAACAGGTCATACCTGGCACTCCAGGTGCCGAGCTCACACATTCCAGAGCTGCAACCTACTCTCATTTTGAACAGTTCTATGCAACGATCAACTAACCCTGCCAAATCATTCAGGGCTTCACCTTTTCATAATGCATGCCAACATTAAAAACCCTGAGAGCTTTTAAGATAGTGTTAACTGGCAGCAGAATTGTCTTGAAATAGTTTAGAAAGGGAAAAAAGTGACATAGATATACTTCATTTTGACTGTAGGGGTCTAGGGGTAAGATCAGACAAAAATAACGTTAAGAGGTAAGTTTAAAACAAATCAGCACTATGTGGAGTGCTTTCAGTGATCCAGTGCTTTATAATATAACAATTGGGTTATCTCACACACTTGTCCTCTTTGCTCTTTCCTCCATCTGCCCAGACACAGAGAAGCCTCTAACTGTACAGCAGATGGTTTACTTGCAGCACACAGCAACAGTCTTTCAAAAGGTGTTAGTCTTGAGTCTCCTAATCAGAGAGAAATGAAACAATTAACCCCTTAATCCACAGTAGAGACACAGACAGAAACCTGAAGGAAGATTGTTATTCACAGAAAATATCAAGTAAGACTAAGAACGATGGCTGAAGACCTGCCAGGTTTTGCAATCCAACCCTCCATCAGAAGCCTTTCAGAGCATACCACTAGTTTAGGTAAGAGCCCAAGCCAACTGTTTGCTCCTCTCAGTCATGATCCCTACAAGGGCTGTTTTTAATTGCTTAATTGACACAGGTACTATCATTTCTTAAACTGAGCACAGCCTGAGGCAGCTTCCCTGCATCCAGTACCTGGCTTCCATCGGCCTGCTGACAGACCTTACTGTCTGTAGCAGCGCTACATGTGAATGAATCGAAGTCCACCGTTATGTCTTGAACATTTCTTTCATTGGCATTGTCAAAGCTATTTTTACCATGTAGCTGTTTAAGATGTTTCCTCAGAACGGGCTTATGCGCAAACACCATGTCACAGTAGTTACACTTATGGGGCTTGTCCCCACTGTGCAGGTTGAGATGGTCCTGTAAGGAACATTTCTGAGAGAAGGTTTTCCCACAGATCTTACATTGGAACGGTTTGATGCCTGCATGCACTCTCATGTGCCGATGGAGATTGCCTTTCTGAGTGAATGTCTTGCCACAGAGGAGACACATGAATAGTTTATGCATCTTTAAGTGATTAGCATAGTTTTCTAGATGCCGAAATACTCTTGTGCACTTTGGACACTGATGATGCCACTGGAGGCCTTTGTCTATACCACGGTTGTTAGACCCAAACATATCTTTAGAGGCCAGAATGATGTTATCACTGCCAGCATATGAAAGGGCATAATTGTGGAGGTGGTTTTGCTCTATTTCACTTGCTCTGTTTTCAACAGTGGAGTTGATTAGAAAGTGTTGAGGTTCAGAGGAATGCAACGCAGTTTGTTCAGAAGAAATAAACTGGTTCTGATCCTTCTTGTTCCTAACTTCTGTTACCTCCCCAATGGACTCCACCTTGATAATCTGAATATCACTATCCTCCATGTCCATACTGTCTTCCGAAGGTTGAATACAAGGTGAATCTTGTGGCAGAGAGTCTTCATCTTCCCCATGTTCCTTCAGCTCAGAGGAGTCACTCTGCTGTTCACACTCCTTGCTCTCCAGCGGCTGCTTCGGTTTTATGAACTTCCAGAGTGCCTGCGTGCATCGTTCAACAATGTGGCTCATCTGCAGAAAGCTCGCAGCAGTTAAGTAGTTTACCAGCTCCATTTCAGGAAACTCCAGAACTCCGCTGTAACAAGACAAAAGCAGCTGCCTCCCTACTTCCGAACTTTGCAGGATAGAGATTTTTACATCTCTAGAGTCATTCAATAAGAACTGATCTCTTAAAAAGGGAGAGCCAGCAGCAAATACAATTTTATGCCCATGAACTTCAACATCATCTATATGGACGACAACATCACAGAATTTGTTTTCTTCTCTCAGTTTGTTCATCTTCTGTAACATCGAATCGCCGTAATTATCAAACTTGAAGTGAAGAATATCTGATCTGTCTGACATTTTGGCACACCTAAAGGAAAGCAGCAAGGAAAAAAAAAACAAAACAAGTGAGAATGCTTTGTTTTGTTTCCAGAACACAAATTAGAAAAGTCTGTGTTACACATTGCCCTGCAGTACCTTTAAAAAAAATCAATGCAGTTTGATTACTAAATAGAAACAAGGACAGATATTCTCTTGAAGCAGTGTCCTACAATGTTTTCCACATTACTTGTGGAATTTAAAGGGAAATCACGGAAGTATTTTAGCAGTCTTAGCAGTTGTACAGTTTTGCTTCCACATTAAAATTCTTCATAGATTTTTGTCTTCTCCAAATACAATGACAACCCTTCAGCATTTGGATTCTTTGTTTACTTTCATGTTAAAGAGCTTTCATAACGCATGAATGCAAGGAGAGATAGAACCCAGCATCTGCAAGACACAGAAAATTCCCTCTTGCACATGTAACATGTTACTTTAAAGACATGCCCAAGAATAATGGTTACAGGTCCTCTAAGACACTCCATGATTTGCACAAATATTGATATAGGACAAATTGTTTTGCTGCAAACACTTCTAAGTGCAATTAACCTCTTAGTAGAAAGGACTACACAAGCTTTCCAGTATCAGCAGCACTGGATTTAAGTCCTACATTGCCTTGAAGTTGTTTTGTGTGTGTGCATGAAGAGGAGCAGGTGGTCTGTCCTGTGTTTTTTTTTAAAGGATCTAAGAAAAAATCTTCCATATAACCCCACATTCTATAAATCATGCTTCCCAGGCTCCCTGATTTGAGTATGTGGGGAATGTAGGAAGTCTTGTTTCTTGCATTCTTTGAAAGACCACTCCTCGTAGGAATTTTGTTCTCCTATTTAGAATGAAAAACAGTGGGTATTCTACAAGACAGATATCAACGTGTTATCTTGCAACAGTTCTCTTAAGAGTTTATAAGGCTACACTGATTCTTGATGAAACACTTCACATAATACTGACACAGAACCGTGATTGCAGGAAATTAAGAAATCAAAGAAATTAACCAAATGATGCAAGGTTTGGTGAGATGCAATAGCAAAACAACCCCTAAGTTACACCTCAGAACTATTACAAACACCACATTGAGCTGGAAAAGAAGCTTTGAAGTTCATAGATAAAAGCAGATACTGCTCTCTTGGGGCATGAAATTTTAGCTCAATGTACACAAGAGGAAATGGAGTTGTGCCTCGTGCAAGTGAACGAATACACAAGACAAGGGTTCCAGGAGGAACATTTTCAGCAGTATCTGCTGACAGACTGAGTTGTTCCAATGTTCTGACGATACCATTTTGAGACGTGCACCACATACAGCTACCAGCGTGCGACGTACAGAAAAAGCAAACTATTGAAATCCGGTTGTGCAACTACGGACTGAACATTCAGAGGGGGCGGCAGCGTCGACAGCACAACCGACTTTGTTACACCTACAGACCGTGAAGCCGCACGTCTGAGTCGCCCCGAGTCCAGTGCTGTCTGACACGCTTCATCTCCGGGGCAACGAAAGCCACCGTTGGGAAGCAAAAGTCTCCGCCGCGCCACGAGCGAACGCGCACAGAGAAAAGCGACTCGCCTTCACGCACGTTAAGCCCCCGCTAAGGACGCCAAGGAGCCAAGCAACAAACGCGGCACCTCCCGCAGCCCAAGCCGGGACCCGGCGGAGCGCAGCCGCCTCGTCGCCGTGAACCCCTCCGGAACCGCCGGGCCGCTCACGTCGCGGTGCCGCCCGCCGACCCCCAACCCCACCGCCGCGCCCGGAGGAAAGGGCCGCGTACCTGGAGCGCCGGGCCGCGTCACCTCGCCGGCACCCGCTGCCGCTGCCCCCGGCTACGGACCTAGAGAGGGGAGGAGAGCCGCCGTGAGCCGCCGCCCGGGGCTGGCACCGCGCCGCCCCGGACCGGCCGTCGGCCGCGCCCCCCGGGCGGCCCCGCGCCCCACCGCGCTCCCGGCCGGGCCCGGCCGCCCTCCGGAGGCGGCCCGCGGCGGAGGTGGCGGCGGCGGCGGGGGGGGCGGGAGCCGCGCCCCGCTCCGGGCCCCGCTCCGGGGCCGCGCCCCGCGCCCCGCGCGCCCGCCGGGACCTACGGCTGCCGCCAGCGCCCGCGACGGCGACTCGGAACCGCATTGTTCGGCCGCCGGAAGCGCTCCCGCGCCCTCCGCCCCGCACCCGGAAGCGCCTCGCGGGGCGCCCGCCCCCTCCGCCCGGTCACGTGGTGGGCGGCAGCGGCGGCCCAGGCCCGGCACCGGGAGGCGGCGGCGGCGGAGGCGGCCGGGGTAGGTGGGGTCGCGCCGCCGGCCGGGGCTCCGCGCCCCGCGCCCCCTCCCTCGGGCCGCCCCCCCGCCGCCGGCCCTCGCTCCCTCCCCGGTACCGGTCCGCGCGCGGTGCCGCCCCGCCGTTCCTCGCCTCCCACCGGTGGGAGAGCGGCGGAGGCCTCCCGCGGCTCGCCCTCTCCTCTGTCTCTGCCGCTGCGGTTTCCGGGCCCCCTCGGGCGCTGGCCGCGCCGTGCCTGGGGCGGAGCCCTCCTGCCGGGCGCTGCCCTCAGCCGGGCCCGGGGCGGAGAAGGCCGCGTCGCTCCCCGCGACCCGCGGTGTTCCGGGCCCCCCCGCGCGTCCGCTGCCCCCGATCCGCGGCCTCTGGCGGTTCCCGGGCGGGTCCCGATCCGCCGCGCTCCGTCGTCTCCAGAGCTCCTTTTCCGCCCCGTGTGCCGCAGCGGCGGCGGTTCGTTCGGGTTTTCCCTTCTTGTTGGCAAGTACGTGCCGGAGCCCGGCGAGTCAGTGCCAAGGGCCGCGGCGGGTTGGGGCGAAACGAAGCGTAAATAAACGGACCGCATGCGGTCGGGTTAAAAATCCGTATTGGCAGCGATGAAGCGAGAGTGGAACCGGTGAAAATAACATTTGTGGGCTTTCTCTGCTCGGGTTGTTTGCGGGGAGGAGGGGAGGCAGACAGGAGAGAAGTTTGGGAGAGAAAGGAGAAATTCCGTTTATTGCTAAAACACAAACTGGGAACCGAGTAATGAATGCATGGCTGTGCTGCTACGTGCGGCTGGGGCTGTGCTCCCGAACTCTTTCTCCTGCAGGGGTTTGTTAAATGGCTATATGATATGTGACATTCTTGTCTACTTTGTTTGAAAAAGAATGCCTGACAGCAGTGGGCACATCAGAAAAGCCGTTGTTTTACTTTTACAGGCTGCTACTGAGCGTAGAAAGGTCAAGGACCTGAGCAGGTTTCATTCTTTGTACGCAGAAAGCACGTTAACAAATTGAGCCTGGCGTAGGGCTTTCCTTCGCTTTCCGACTCCAAGGGCGGGCAGCTTCTAGCAGCATGTATCGCATGGAACCTGTTGGTTTTTTTTAGCTCTCACAGCATGTTCCTAAAGTGCAATGTGTGTCTGGTGAGTGGAGCGCTGCGTTCACATCAGTCCTGATGAGAGAGGTGCAGAGGGACTCGGAGCATTGTCTCCTGGCTGGGTGCCCCTGCCCCATGCTGTCCTGCACGTGGCTGTGCCCGGTGCTGGCAGGGCGTGCATGGGGCACTACTGGGCAGCTCCCCCACTCTGCTCTGGGCCGGGCTGCCTGAGGCAGCAGCTGTGTTTCTTCTCTGCGCTGTGGTTCCCAGGGCCTGCACTTTGTTTCTGGGACTGGAGGACCCGCTTGGTACGAGAGCCTAAAGTTAGAGTTCTCTCATCTGAGTTCAAATTAAAGTTAAAAGCAAAATTACAACTCTGCTAAGGAGTGTTAACAAAGATTGTGTTAGCTGAACTCCTGTGTGTTGTCTGATTCCTGGCTTTGCATGAAATGGGCAATGATTCTGGCAGCCCCTGCAATCTATGCTTCTCTGTGCCCACGGGGCAGTGGGGCTGTATGCTGAGGCAGTGCTACCCCCTGGTAGTATCTGTCTCTTGAGCTTCATGGTTACCTCTGTGGCTGTCGGAGGCTTTTAAAATGCTCAGAAAATTTAGCGTTGTTGCTATTTGTATATTGTTTGCTCTCCTTAATCATCCAGAACCTTTATTTTCACATGCAGTATTCCAGTGGTTTTATTGCTTCATTCTGCTTCTCATTGCCTTTGAGAATGTTTTGCACAGGGAAGGCGAGGCTGTAGTTGTTTCCTTGAAGGAGTGGTGGGTGAAGATCAAACATAGGGTTATGCAGGCTAAGCATGTGATATGTGAGAAGAAGAAGGCTGCTGGTGATTGATCTTCCTTGCATGTCTTTTTCCCACAGCTGCAATAGAATACTGCTGCAGGTATATGCTCAGAAGAATTCAAACCACAGCTCCTTTTCCACATCTCTCAGTGTGACACCAGTTTTGTTCTAACAATTTCTTGCTCTGCTCAGACAGAAAATCTGGGCAGCTGCCTGTCAGACAGCTTTAGCACTGTGCTTTAGCACTTACCAGGCTTTTTTTCAGACTCACTGCACATTTATAAAGCAGTAAATGTGCATTATTTGAAACTGAGGGGGGAAAAAATTATCACAGGTGTCAAAGCCCATAAAGAGCCAGGGATCCTAAAGAATGGTGCCTTATTTGTCATAAACCAGCTTTGGGCAGTCCTTCATAAAGCTTCTGAACTCCTCTACAAATTCCACCTCTCGCCCTGACTGAATCCAGGGAAGGAGAACTTCTGCTTACGTTGGGCTGTGGTTGTTGGTGTTGAGTTCTGTTACAGCAGAGAAGTAGAACCAGAGATGATGTTACTTTCAGTGATGAATTTATATGCAGTCAGTCCCCTCGGTGTCCTGGCTGCGTGCTACCTCCTGTATTTCATGATTTTCAACACTGTATGCAGTGCATTTCTGTTATTTTTAGGGGTAGAGGATATAGGTTTGTTCTGCATGCCAGGCTTTTTAACTTTGTTGTTTAAATAATTTTGTTTTCAATAATTTAAATCACATTACTGTATCATTCCTCTGTACCTGGTGCATCCCTCAGGCATGCTGTGCTTTGTGCAATTGCTGTAGGAACTGCTTCAGAAATGTAAAAGCTGAAAGGGTTCTGGATGAGAAAAGACGACCTTTTCTCTCTAGTTTTGCACAGTTATGTTTATTCTCACTTCTGCCCTGAAAACTCCAGGGTTTTTTTTGTTTGTTTTTTAATTGAGTTCACCTCTAAATTCAGTGCTACTTCTGGTGCTGATGTGAGGCTAACTGCTGTTCTAAGCAGCCAGAGGAGTTCACAGCTGAAACCTTCTTTTCTTTTGCTTTCCTTCTGGCATGCTGTGTTACTGTGGCCATTGTAAATACTGCAAACCAGTCGGCCTCTGGAAGTGGGGTAAAGCAGCCCTGGTTGTGTGTGATTTGCTTCCCTTGTTGCAATGTCACAAGGTTTCATTTGCGCCTCGCTCTTTCGCAGTAATACAAAATGGAAGATTTTATTTGTTATATTCTATTTGCTTTAACCTCTTTTAAATTTATTCTGACTGTACTTACAAGGAAAGTTTTGCTTGCGAGTTGCAGATCAGTCGCCAAATTCTTAGGAAAGGGTAGGAGGGTAAAAGATCTAGTTTAGGGGCATGGTAGGGATGGTTGGTGACTTGAGAGGTCTTTTCCAACCTTAATGATTCTGTGATCCCAAAGGACGAATGTTTCTTAAATCCATTGAACCACTTTTGAACTGCGATGGGTTTGTCTTCCAGTTATGTGAGGTCTTAGCATGGCACGTGGTGTCTGTGGTCTTAGATTGACATTTTCTTAAATAGCCAGAGTGAGGAGGCTGCTACAGCTGGGTGGTTGCTGAAGAGATAAACAAGAATACTTTTAAAATATGGTTTGGCTCTTGGATTTGCAATGTAATGTGTAACAAGTGCAAGCATAGAGTGAAGATTCTCCTTCTGAGAATTAGAAATTTAAACAAAACTGAAAGCAGTGACCCAGGAGCCAGCAACATTGCAGTCCTCATTTACAGCTTTTTCCAATGGTCTGTTGTGAGGGGAGAGGCCAGGAAACCTATTTAATTAGATAAGCAGAGAAGTTAATAAAAGTTTGCCTCTCAGTATGCGTTGTGCCCCAGCATCTGTCTCCCATGGAGGTGTAAAGGCACCTTCAGGCAAATGCATTACTGCGGTGTAGTTGTGTGTCAGGGACAAAACGTGTGAAAGCTCGTATTTTATTTGCACTGAAACAAAGTGGGCTGAGATGTTGGCTTCTTCAGAGAAACCTTAAAACTCGAGTTCAGCCCATGGCTGGGTCCTTTCTCCCAGTTCCCCACGCTGTAAGAACAGACATTTCGGTTCTTGGGATGGCTGCGGGCTGTGCCGTGCTGTGCAGTGCTGTGCAGTGCTGTGCAGTGCTGTCCCTGCTGCTGCTGTTCTCTTTTTGATTTCAGAGGAGCCATGAGGCTGCTAGACGTCATTGCTCTGCTGGGCTTTGATGTTCATCCTTCTGCACCAGCGTGTGCTTTAATGAGCTCAGAGCTTTCTGCAGTGGGTTTTGCCATTGTGAGTTTTCAGTTCAGGTAGAGGGATCTGTGAGGCAATCTGCCTGAAAGAGTGGTACGAAGCAGTAGGGGAAGTGAAGTGCATGGGAAGCAAAGTGAGGGAATATGGAAATTCTCGCTGACTTCAGAAGATATTTTAGTGTTTTTAGTATTTTAAGGCAGTGCTTTTGCAACTGAACCATTTGGGCGTTAATCTCATCCCCTGTTGCTGGTTCCAGAGGTATTGGGCAATGTGGTGCATCACTAATAAACAAAAGCTTCTTGCAGTAGTCTCCCCTTTCCTGTGCTTTGTTATCTTGTGCAATATCAGTGAGAGTTCTGCTCAGTGTAAAGTTTTTGAAGTTGGGCTAATCGGGACTTTCTGCTGTTGCAATTCTGTGTTGAGAAACTGCTGCAGGGTTGGACTGAGCAGTGGAGCCCCTGCACATGTGTGTGCTGTTTGCAGCATGCTGCCACAAGAAGGAGCATACAAAAAGGCAACGTAATTTACTGTAATTGAAGTTAATGCTGGTAAAAGGTGTTGGATTGAAAGAATTTGGGAATTGGTGAAATTGACACTTCAAGATGGGCAGTATGGCACGATAAATGGCTGACTTGATCCTCGCCTGGTGATCTTTGCAGCTCGGTGTGAGCAAAAGCAGCTCTTCTGCTTGCGCTGCCTTTGTGTGGCAGATGAGTTTGCACCGTTTGTATGAAAATAATGCAGCTGAGGGGATTTGCAAATGTTTAAAGCTTACTTATATTGTGTTTCAGTGTATTGATTTCACTTATTTTCAGATTCTCTGTAGAGGATGCAGTTCTTTAGGAATTAGACAGTGCCAACTTTAAAAATGAGAGCTTGCCCCACTTTTAAGGTATCTGTACCTCGTGTCAGATGGCTGCATGCAGTGGTGAAACTTTTAAAACTGCCTACATTTCTCAGCCAGTTGTTGTCACTAAAAGTCAGTGCATCTTTCCAAAAAGGATATGTAAATATCATACACACTTTTGAACGTGAAAGCCGGCGATCACAGGTATGTGTCAATGAACAGCCCACATCCATTATCATACACACTGCTTCTGTTGTCCAGCGTAAGGTCATTCAGGACCATGAAGGGACTCAATTCTGAGTGATCAGGTTAAAAATAACACAGAGGAAAAAAAGTGTTGTCATCCTGGCAGATGTTCAAGTCATGTTGGTGGCTGCGGAGGGGGAGAAGGGTATTGATAGAAATAAAAGCAGGCTTTGCTATTTTCAGATGCTTTGTTCTTGGTTCAGAGAGGAATGTGATGAGCTGTGCTGGACGTACCAGCTCACTGCGCTTGGCTGCTCTGCTGCTCCCAGGTTGGGACTGTGGTCCTCCAAATGAAAGGCAGAGCTTGGGTGGAAAAGGTGCTTGGGTTTGGGTGTGCTTGGGATTATGTAAAGCCCCAAGCCGTTGCAATAATGGTGTGATTGGGTTTCTGGGAAATTTGATCAGCCGTTTTTATTGCAACAGTCTGTTTTGAGCCATTGATTCTGAGAATCTGTGTTGTAGAGTTCAAGGTGTGCAGCTGAACTTCACCTTTTGTTCTTTTCTTCAAATATCTCTGTGCCAGTTCTAGCTTTTTAAAATCCTCTTTTGGCTCTGATTCTCAGTACTGATCCAGCCCACGCTGTTCTTCCTGCTTCTTGGAATCTTTTATTGTTCCTTACAGTACAGAAGATTCAACGTAGGCTCACAGAGCACTGTATGTCCCACGGTTCTAGAGCATCTTTAGTGCAAAATACCAAGAGTTGGCTCTAGCTCTTTTCTGGGAGCTCAGAATGTGGCTGCAGTGTGCTCCAATAGCTACAGAAATTGTTGTGTGGTTTTTTTTGTGTGAGCACGGAGGAAGGGAAACAGATTATCTGAAGAAAGGAAATGGACCATAGAGTTCTGGCCTTAAGACGAGTCCCTTGTCACCGCGTGTAGCAGATGCTCCAAGGGCCCATTTGCTGAGTGTGGAGCAGTGTGTGATACGATCATGAAATCTGCAAAAAGATGCTTTAACTTCCCGTTTGTGAGCTGTGGAAGCCAGTGATCTAATAGTAGTGTGCTTCTTAGCAAAATCAAAGCAGGACCGTTAGTGTACACGGACAGAAGAGCTGTGACTTGGTTACGCAGTCAGATGTTATGTTTCTTTTTTTTTTTTAACTAGTCAGCAGGTTTCTGAAGAGGAACATTTGAGCATTTTAGCATGAAGTTTATATAAGTATTTTTATGATTTTTGTTTTTCAGGAGTTTATAAAATATTTAATCTCATTCATGAGTCGAACTTCCTTTTTAAGTCATGGATGACAAGGCTTCTGTTGGAAAAATCAGTGTCTCTTCAGACTCGGTATCCACTCTTAACAGTGAAGATTTTGTCTTGGTTTCCAGGCAAGGGGATGAAACACCATCTACAAATAATGGTAGTGATGATGAAAAAACAGGACTGAAGGTAAGAATTAATAACCTGAGTTTGTTCACTATTCTTCTAATTCAAACTAACCATCGAAGAGCTTAAAGAGGGACTTCTTTATTGTGGAAAACTTAACAGAAAGGAGAAGTTATTCAAGAACTGATTTTGCCAGTAGTTTCTACATTACTTTGCTGATGTCAAGGTTTTGTGTAAGAGCTTTATCCATCACTACCTGTGGGTTGTTTTCTTTCCCACTTAACTTAATCCTTTAGGAAGTCTTCAGTATGAAACAGAACTTGAAACTGATTTCCTCACAGCTTTTGGGTAGAAAGCAACATTAACACACATTTGATTTGAACGTATTTTTAAATTCAATTATGCATGAAAGTTTTCCCCAATGTGAAACATTCTCTTTAAGAAATGTAAAGGTAGTTATAACTAACAACTTAGCATGAATCTGAGAATACAGGCTTACGTGGGTAGGCTTCTGTGAATTGGAAAGGCACTGACATCTTCTCACTTCAAGAATGATGTTTCCGGACAGAGACGTTCATCGCTTCTTTTTCTTTTTTTCAGCTACTTAAAGGAAATCTTCCATCCCAATATATATTTCACAAGTCCTTAAGCAAAGTGACACTAATGAGGTGTTCACTCAGAATTCTGTCTTTTTGATGTGTTAAGGCTGAACGTTTCCTGTAGTGTTTCAGGTTGGTGTGTTCTTGGTGGGAGATGGAAAGACCTATTCAACTGCTGCAAGAGACTACAGCCATTCACATCTATGTCTTTAAGATAATGTCTTTAAAGACAGTAAGGAATTGTGTTCCATCTGGTGGACTGGGTATTCCTCTTTTCCGTAGCAGCAGTTGGTGCAGAGACTTTATTGAGTATTTCTTGATGTCTTTGCTCATCTTTTACTTCCAACTGCTTTCTTTGTTTTTCTTGCATGGATTTGAGTCCCACACAGTTCAGGCTGGTGTAGTGGCTGTTTTCCTTTATAAAAGACTTCCGGTTAATTCTGTTTCTTAAGGCTCAAGATCTTTTGTTTAATCTGGCAAAAATGTTACTTACAATTTATTGCAGTTGCAGAATTTTGTATCTTCACCTCATACATGGATAGTCTGCAAAAATTTGGAATTTCTTCAGTAATCAGCATGATGTTCTGTAAAACTTGCTTAAAGACTGCAACCTGACACGAGTCTGCAACCTCGTGGTAGGTGCTGCATATACCAGCAGCTATAAATACTTCAGAATGCAGTATGGTTTCCATCCATAGTGGTCCTTTCCTTGAGAATGCCTATGCAGTAATGTAAGTGATTTACCTCACAAAGTCACAGGGCTTCATTTGAGACCCCAGGGGACGTTCATGGTCTACCAGATTTTTCATTCCATGCTGTTATTCCCAAAGTTTGGACATGCAAAATGCCATAGTCTGCAACAGCTCCCACTCCACAAGAGAGATATTTGTATTGCTTGTCTAAACACTGCCTTACAGTGGCTTTCCTGGTTTGTTAATATGATAGGATGCATCTTGTTGAGTACAATCAAAGTGTTAAAGGGACATGTGCATGAAGTTATCTGCATAAGAATTAGAAGAATTTCAGAGAAGAATATCTGCAATCAATTTCAGTCTGACTCCTGAAACTTCCTACTGGACTTTTCTGTGTATGTTTACTTCCAAAGCAGTTTATAAAAGACTAGCTGCAGGTGTGCTCAGCCACTTGGTGAGGAAAGGAGAGCATTAGCGCAGCTGCTTCCCAATAATTAACAATAGCACAGGAAAGTTGTGCTGTTCCCTGGCTTGGTGCTAAATGTCACAGGGTTTTGCAGGTCTTAAAGATAAGCTTCTTTTTGAATTTGGTGCCAGGACTGAGCACAATCTCTGAACCAAGCAATTCACCTTGAGCCTTTCCATTTCCCAGCGTCTGAGCGTACATACTGCTCCATTGCTGGCTGTAAACTATGTGATTAATAGAAATGTTATGCCTCAGATAAGCAGTCAGTGCTCAGTTTAAGTTCTGTCAATAGGAAAATTCCTGTGTTAATCTCCTTCCTTCTGCTTAAGGCTAGGAAGACCTTTCAGCGTGCCTTCAGGTCAGAAATAGTATTCTAGTGTTTTTCTACAAGAATATAAAAACACTCCTCCAGAATATAGCTTTCTTCTTTATCCTTTCTTCAGTCTTCAAATAGCCTTTCAGTAGACAGTTTTACTGTGTTATTGAACTGCATATCTGTGTTAACAGATAAATGGAGTTCTCAAGGTTGTCAAGGTACTGAATGTTAGAAGTACTGTCACAGTGATACCTGAGCATTATGAGTGTGTGGAAACAACATAACTACAAAATGAGAGCTGAAGTTAGGCATTTCATAGGAACAAACAAGGAGGAAGGGTTTTTAAAGGAGGAAACAATTGCTTTGATATATGTAACAAGGTTGAATTGCAGATGTCAAAATCCATTTGCTACGATGAGCCCACCAAGAGAAACAGAGAGTAAGTACAGGTTTGTGTTTGAGCACAAGTCTTTCTCTGGTGCTCTGTTTCTTTAGAAAAGCAGTTTGAGGATCCTACATTTGCTAAATGCAGTCTGATGATGGTGCTAGAATCTAGGCTTGTGTTTGCAGAATGCAATAGGCTGTTGAATTTGTAGATCAAACCTAAGCCTTGTATTGCAAGTCCTTTACTAAGTTAGAGATCTGTATAATAGTGCTGTGAACTGAACTGATGCACAGCAGAGTCCAGGAGCACGTGAGTGAGGAGAAGGCAGTAACCAACACTTCTAATAAATGCTTTGTGGCACTGTAAAGAACCCTTTGAAGGAGGCAATGTGCTGTGTGAAAACTAAGGTCAAATTAGTTTGCAGTGTTGTGAGAAATAGAGAAACCATCAACCAGGCTAAATGGTTTCTGTCTTCCATCTTAAGCAGACCTACATGAATGTACATTTTAGAGCCACACTGCTTATTCATTGCTGCCATTAGCTCTGCTCCACTCCTCTGTGCTGCCTCTTATTGGCTTGGGGGTGCAGCAGAGTTTCAAACAAGTTTACACCTCGTGTTTGCTCTTCCCACAGTGTGTGAATTTATGGGTTTGTGCAAGACTGGCTGAGGTGAAGTTGGCCTTTGTTCATATTTTAGGTCTTATTTCTTTGGCAGCTGGTTTGTTGCTGTTGATTCTTGGGATTGTGAGAACAACAGAAATCCTCAGTCCAAAAGTGTATTTGATGTTGCTTTCAGACTTCTTTTGGTGGGTAGCATGGCTTCAGTTCTTGGAATGTTTACTAGGAAGATTCTATTCTGCGGGCTGTTGTTCTTTGCTGATGCTGTGGACTTCACCTGTATGTTTTTATGCTATACAGTGGAATAGTTGAATCTAGACTTTCCTCAATTCTTAAAATACATGGAAGCAGGCATTGGCTTTGCTTTTCTTTACATGAATCTTATATGTTAAGTTGAATCAGTGCAGTGCTTCAAAGCTGTGTTCTGCTGCTCATACATTTCATTACATTCCATGTAAATCTTCCTTGTCTTTTTTCTTCCTTTTGTGCCTTTTTACTATTATGCTGTAAACAGCTTGAGCTTCTGCTTTACCCATTCCTGCTGTTGTTAGGAGCTTTTATTTTCAAGGTCATGTTTTATAGGGTGGAATATAGATGTAACTTATTAATATAAACTGTTGTACCAAACACAATAGCTTGGTGTTTGGAGTTGTTTGACTTGTAATCCTGGGCATGAGATGCTGGTTTGTGCCAGAATCCGTAGTATGTGGTTCCTGTAAAAACAGAAGTTACTTTAGTATTTCAAATACATGGGCTTTAATGGGGCAGGTAGGATGTTTTCATTGATCTGTCATGTTTTGTTGTGAAACACATAAATTGTGTACAGTAAAACAGTGTGGCATATCTTCTTCCATCATCATCTTTTGGAGGAACGTCTGCATAAACCTGGATAATAAACTTGATGCTTAAAGGGATTATGTCTTTGGCCACATGCTTGTGAAAGATTCTTTTAATTGCTTCTATAATGAATCATCAGAAAGAATATTAACATTGGGATGAAAATTTCACACCGCTTTGACTGCTGCATGCTTTCCTGTTGGCTTCATTGAGTACAAGGTCAGGTTGAAGATGAGCGTTAGGAAGTGAACATGACTTCTTGTCTGCATGATGTCAGAATCCTATTCCAGATTCTTCTCTTCTTGTGAAACCATGCGATTTTACCCATGAGCCACTTAGCATATTTAATTCTATTTGGTCTTCCTGGTACCATTTTGAGAATTAAAATAGACCACTGCAGTGGGTTCTTGTCTAAGTTTCCTCTGCCATAAGCCAACCTTTGTAGCCAGTGACTACAGGCTAGTTAAAAGTAATCTCACTTTTTCCTAGGAAATTCCTCCTTCCAGCTCCATTTGTTAGTTTGTTAAAGCAGGGTAGATAGAATCTGATCTGGTGAGCGTTTGCATGTTGCAATTTGTGTTTATGGCTGTAACAGAGTTTAATGTGTTAACTGCTGTTTCCCTTGGTGGAGCAGCTGGTGAATGACCCTGTGTCTGGGAGGTGGTTGTTCGGTGGTTTTTTTTGTTTTGTTTTGTTTTTAATTTTTTGTTTTTAATTGAATGGTCTTTTGTGTCCCAACTCTGTGGCTCTTAGATTGTTGGGAATGGAAGCGAACAGCAGCTGCAGAGGGAACTTGAAGACGTGCTGATGGATCCACCTATGGAAGATCAGTCAATTGACCGAGACCATGGTGATGAAGTTAGGACTGATGGTGATGGGGAAGAACCTGTTGTCCTTGAAGCTTCAGCATCTTCTACCATTAACCCAGTGTCGGTGGCAGGACTCCAGAAACCAGAAATGAGTTTGCCAGTGAAACCATCCCAGGGAGGTTAGAAGAAAATGGGGAATACCTGGTGGTATCTTCTGAAATAGCTTTATCTGGGGAAAGACAAGAGAGTTTTAGGTACAGGTGTGCCCAACTGTCCCTGTTTCTCATTAAAATCACCTAACGTGGGTTGGGTGATTCAAGAGTTACCATTTGCTGAACCATTTTCTTCTCTGAAAACACTTTCTGTACGAGCCTTGTGCAGAAATATTGTGATTATTTGCCTGGCTGTATAAAAAATTCAACTATTTAGCTTGTCTGTACATCTTACTACTGCATGGAAAGTTGGTGCACTAGTATCACAAAGCTCTCTGAGTGAACTCACTGATTGTAGAATTTGGATGGCAGCGTTCTCTGCTGTCAGTAACTTGCTTTCAGGCAGGGTTTATCTGAACTGTTTTGGTCTGGTCTGTCTTTCTGTAATGTGTTTCTTAGTTGCTTTTTACATGCAGTTGATCAACCTCTGACAATTTTCTTACGTATGCCTTGTCTTTCTTCTTATGTTCAACTTTATGTCTTACCTTAGACTGTGGGGATTTGAGCCCTTTTACACCTGTGACTGATGAGGACAGTGTGGTGTTTAGCAAGCTCACCTACTTAGGCTGTGCCTCTGTGAATGCTCCCCGGAGTGAAGTGGAAGCCCTCAGAATGATGTGCATCCTACGAAGCCAGTGCCAGATTTCTCTGGATGTGACTCTGTCAGTGCCTAATGTCTCTGAAGGAACAGTGAGGTACGAAGCTCATTCAGTTGCACTCTGGCTTTGTCCATTTGGTATTATTATCTTCCAGCAAAGGAAATAAGTTACTGTTTTCTCTGGGAGAAGTCTTGAGCAACTTAGGATTTCATTTAGCAGAAAACAGGGATTTTAAAGAGATCTGTGAAAAACGGGGCTTCAGATTTTTTTAACCAATATTTTATGCCTAAGGGGTCAGTAGGGTCAGTATGAAAAATAGTCATGACCCAGGGTGCCACAGAAGCCCACAGAAGGTGGGGGTGGTTATTGATTAAACACTTTGGAAATAGCTTGGAAAATATTTGGCTTGTAAGTTAGGATATCTGCTGGTACACAAGGCTTAGCAGGGATGAGGCCATTTAGTTTCTGTATGATGTATATTCTCCAGTACTGTTAAATTGTTGAGGCTTGCAAGTTAATAGCTGAAATACTTCTTCTAAAACTGCAGGGTTTCCTTTCTGTCTCTCTTTTTACAGACTTTTAGATCCTCAGACGAACACAGAAATAGCAAATTACCCAATCTATAAAATCCTTTTCTGTGTACGAGGGCATGATGGGACCCCAGAATGTGATTGCTTTGCTTTTACTGAAAGCCACTACAATGCAGAACTCTTCAGGATTCATGTCTTCCGATGCGAGATCCAAGAGGCTGTAAGTTGAATCTTTTTGTCAAGTAATTCTGTAAACGTAGAAGTTATTTCCAAGATAGAGCAGAATTATATCAGGTACTTTAGAAGTAATACAATTCATTACCTTTTGTACCTCAGATGTGAAATGAGAACATGTTTAATGTTCTGTCCTTCTAAGAAATGTAGGAAAAGTTAATTAGACCTACAGCAGCTACAAGCACTTTTATACAGTCATTTCTTATTGTGTTAATAAGTGGAAATTCAGATCGGTTTTCAGCTGCTAAATTCTGTTCACTTCAATGTTTCTGAACTTTCTTTGTCGCTGTGTGAATGCAGGTGAGCCGAATACTGTACAGCTTTGCCACTGCCTTTCGTCGTTCTGCCAAACAAACTCCACTCTCAGCCATTGCCACTCCACAGACTCCAGACAGTGATATTTTCACCTTCTCTGTGTCACTGGAAATCAAAGAAGATGATGGAAAAGGTTATTTCAGGTATAGGTCCTTCATTCTTGTGCATACAGCGTCTGTTTCTCTTAAAGTGAGAGGGAAGTGAGGGAACGGGTGTGCTAGAAGTTTTCTGTGTTGTGCTCAGCCTATATCAGTGCCCTGAGATGTTTAATGCAGCCATTTATAGTCTCCTGTAATTGCTGAAGTGCCTTTATTTCAGCACAGCATGTCTGCCAAATGTTCTGACTTGTTGAGCCAAATATTCTGACTTGGCTCCCAGCCACAGCTTTAGCAGCATTTCTTTTCTTGGGTTTGCATCTAGCTCAAGCTTTATTTATTAAATAAATAAATAAATCACATCTAATAATCCAATATTTATTCAGCACCTTGCGTTGTAGACGGTCCAAAGGACTGCTCAAGTGCTAGCAGCTGAAAAATGATTAGCTCAGAGCCCGAGCATGAAAGATACTGATGGTTCTTGGGCTCAGATGCAGCAGCAGCAACTGCCAGGATGTGTAACTACAGCACATGGTGGTGCACTAGGTGATGCTCAGTCCTGCTGGCATGGTACCAATGTTGGTGTAGCCACCATAGTGCAGGTAGTGTAGAGCCATCCCAGCAAAGTAGAATCCTACCTACTTTGGGTGTACTGTGCAGGTTTTAATTCAAATAGCTGGCTTTAGAGGTTTGACACTAATTCTTGTATGATCTCTGAAGTTCAGACCTGTACTTAGTATACCTGTAGTAGAAATAAAAATAACTGTTAGAAAGATTTCTAAAAGAAACAGTTTGCCTCCCTTGTGAAAGAAGAAAGTGATACACTGCTTTGTGTAAGTAGTAACATGCAATTGCTGTCTGTTAAGTAATATGAGGAATCGGTATTTAGAAACTTTCTTAAAATGCTGCTGGAAATCCCACGAGAATGTGATGATGCTTTTGATACATGTAAAGAATACAGATAAATGATGTTCTGAGCATTTTTTTCCCTTTCTGGTAAATAACAGTGCAGTTCCCAAAGACAAGGACAGGCAGTGCTTTAAACTCCGCCAAGGAATCGATAAGAAGATAGTGATTTATGTCCAACAGACAACTAATAAGGAGCTTGCCATTGAGAGGTAATCATATAAATTAAAAAAGTATATATATCTTTATTTGATGTCTTGTGCTCTTTCTTCCGAGGCAGCAGTTTAATAACGTTTTATGAATACTCTGTTTATGTAACTTAATTCCATGCCTGTGAGTTGAGTGAAGCTGTGCAGAAGATGTGGTTGGTTTGTTCAGCATGTGTGTAATGGGGACACAATGCAGGCAGAGTGAATTCTTGCACAGATCTGCTTGTTTAGCCAGTGGTCATACCTCCTCTAACCTGTTCAAAAACATTCCTTTCTTCTTGGTTGCATCTGAGAATATGTCTTGTACATATGCTTTGAATCTGCTGTGGTCTGGAATTCTAGAATATGAAGCACCTTTGTAGGGAAGAGGAGAGTTCAGATTTCAAATCTTTCACTTTGTGGAAATGAAGAGGCAGTTTTTGATGACTGACAGAGTTTAGTGTTTTTTGTAATGCAGAGAAAAGATGCAGCTTCTGCCAAACTTTGCAGTCTGACAAAAAGCAGGAACTTCAGGAAGTGTGGTCAACCAGAAGATGAAGTGCAATATAACTCAGTGAGTGGTATTTATGCAAAGTAAAACCATAGAAGACAGTTCCTTGCACTTCATGTGGAATTTCCTGATTCTTATCAGTATCAAAGGTGAAATTCTATGCAAACATGTCTCATACCCACCAACCAACCAAGAAAAAACGAAAAGAGAAGAAAAGAGGCACTGTTGTCCTACCTGCAGAATAGGGAGCCCTTGTTAGGAGATTGTTTGACACGCAGTTGTCTTTGAAAACAAAAATAATTGAACTGTACAGACCACTGTAGGCAGGATAAAATGGTAATGTAAATATTCTTGTGAAATTTTGCTTGACATTTTTAACATTGGCTTGACATTGTTTTGGTTGACGTGCTTGATACTGGGCTCAAATGTCATGAATTGCTGACATTTCTTACTGCATTCATGGGCTGCTTGTGGTGTGTGATGGAATATGTACACAATGAATGCTTATGACTTGTTTATAAGTAGTAATTTTTGCAGATTGATTTCTTTTGCCTGACTTTTCAGATGCTTTGGCCTCCTCCTGAGCCGTGGGAAAGATGTTCGGAGTGGTGACATGCACCTTCTAGATTTGGTAAGGGTCTTTTATTAAAATAATCTAGTAACTAATTGCTTATGATCTCAGGGTAGACAGAAAAGATTTAGATGCTTAGGCTTGCTTGCTGTGGGTTGTTGCTGTGCACCATACTGTTGAGTGTTGCCCTGGAAAATTGGGTTGAGTTGTTAATTCTGTTTTTATTTTCAGAGGTGATCTCTGTTATAGGATCATGCAAAATGAACTTCACGTGCCCTTTTCTCACCTTTGCTGGAGCTGTTTTATGTAGCTGAAGCTCTTGTAGTATAGAAGTTGCTTTAATTTAAATAAAGATTCATAAGCTTCCTTGTTTCCAGGAGTCGATGGGTAAAAGTTCTGATGGGAAATCATACGTGATCACTGGTAGCTGGAATCAAAAATCTCCACACTTCCAGTTTGTAAATGAAGAAACACCAAAAGGTATGAACCTGGACAGATTTTATCCTTGGTCAAGGTAGATAATTTATACGGGGAGCATTGGATAAGTTCTCCTTTCTTTAAGGTGCATCTTGCACAGACTTTCTTCATAATATGGGATATAATCTCAGAAACAAAACAAGTATAGAAGTCCTACACTTAGGAATAATACCTTCTAGGAGCTGTACAGCTGTGGGGACAAGGTGCAGCCTCATTGTGCTCTGTTAGAGTTTAAGAATCCCATTGGGAATTGCACTGAATGGACTGCTGCAGGCTGCCTCTTCACTTAGTTTTGGTGATCAGTTCAGATTTTTCTGCTTCCAAGTTTTTAATACAAAAAGGAAAAGGATTTTGTACCTATGATAACAGCAATGAAATAGTCCAACTGTAATCTGGAAGTAACTGATGCTGCATTGCTCTGTGGAGTTCTGAAACAGATCTGTCTTTACTTCTGTTAAGATGTCAGCTAACTGATCATCCCTGCAATGTATTGTCACAGTTAGCTTCAAAGGTTGGGAAACTCCATGGGAATTGACTGAGCAAAGTCCTAAAGGTCAGGTGCTGGGTACAGTCTGCTGCTACATTTGACTCCTTTTGGAGAATCGTAGTATGTAGTCAATGCTCTGAATTCACACAGCTGAGGGGGTCTTAACTGCTGGTTAGTGAGGTAAGACTTGAGGTTTTTTTGTAGGTAACTTCTAAAAATGCATAAAATATTACTTAGCTAGGTGATAGACCTGCACTGTGGGGTATTTCTCTTATTGTTGCTTGGGGTTTCTCTCTAGATAAAGTACTGTTCATGACTACTGCTGTGGACTTGGTGATAACTGAGGTTCAGGAACCCGTTCGATTCATTCTGGAGACTAAAGTCAGAGTGTGTTCACCTAATGAGAGATTGTTCTGGCCCTTCAGCAAACGTAGCTCTACTGAAAATTTTTTCCTGAAATTAAAACAGGTAACACTTCTTTCTTTTGCTTTTCTTTCACCTGCAGTTAATTTTGATTTGGCAGGGTTGTTTTTCAAAGGTAATCATGACATGTTTGACCGTACCCAGAGGTAGGCTTGTGATGTAATGCAGAATAAATGCACGTATGCTGAGGGTAAAGAAAATTGTAGTTGCTTTTCTCTGTCAGCCATTCAGAACTTCACTACAGTTGTTTCCCATAGGTTAAAATGGGATTTCACACATGCCCCTGGTTTCTGTAGGAGGAAAAAAATACAGGCAATCACAAATAAATCCCTAGAACTTGTTAAAAACTTTACTGCTTCCTCCAACTTACTTTTTTACCATATCTGCTTAAATGGAAAGAATTATGTCTGTCCTGAATACTTACAGTGACAATAGGAGGCAATAATTTAGTCTGAAAATAAGGCTGGGAAGTTGAAGGTCTGGGTTACTATAGAAATGATGAACGTGAAGGAGCTGCCTGCTTTAGAAATTACTGCTTGAATTGAAAGTCCTGGTTAAAGGAATGGAAAGATACAGAAGCAAACATCATTGTGGATGTATGTGATCTTTCAAGGTTTCATAATTCTGGTTACAGTTTAAAAAAGCAAGGTTATGTATTATTTTTAAAAGAAGATCTGAATGAGGTAGGATGCTTTTCTGTGGTGGCTTTTATTCCTCATTCACTTGTCTTCAAACACTAACGTATTGTGGCAATATTTCTTGGTAGTAACAAAGATGAGGTTTGCTAATGATTCTTTTCTGTGTCTCTCCTATCTTCTACTTAAAATATGAACAAACATTTCAGGAACTGTCCTAAATTTCCTTCAAAAATTCGTTAAGTCTGTTTGCTTAGGATATCTTTGAGGTGGAATATGGAGATGTGGAGCAGTTAAGGCTGCTGAGCTATAAATATTTTACTACCTCTAAGAGGCACCTTCTTGTCTTGGTGCTTTAAAGGAAGTTTATCTTACCGAGCTAATTCTGTATCTTTTGTCTTACTCAATTCACAGGCATTGTGACTTATCTCATCTAATTCTTTTCTTTCCAAAGCACTGTCAGACTGTCCAACTTCCAGTGTTTACTAATGGAAGATTATCAGAATTCATAGTGGAAGCAGCAAATATAGAATGTACTGCCTGATAAGCCTGGAAGGGAAACCTGTTTCTATGGAGCTGTGATTAGCCTATTAAAAATACAGCTGTGTAGAGTTGGCTTATCTTACTTTGGCAGTGTTTCTTTATTCGGAAATGGTGAAAGCAGAGGCATTTTCTCAGATTACATTTAGTGATTTAGTAATTTTTAGTTTTGATTCATTTCTCCTCATTTTAAATACTCCAAAGAATAAAACTGAGCATTGGGAGCTTACTGTAGAGTATGATTTTAAATTTTATTTCTCTCTTTTCTTCATCCTTCCTTTTCTGTTCCCTATTTTTATTGCTTTATGACAAAAAAAAAAATATCAAAATTCTTGGACTGCATTAACATTTGGGAAACATTTCACAAGGGAAAAACTTCTTTTTAAAGCAAAGGAAGATGTGAAATTATTGAAAATTAAGGAAGGAACAGAACCACATAATAAGCTTTGGAACCCAACAACTTGTGTGCATGTGTTCTCTCGGCAGCGCATGCGCAGGGAGCTGACTTGGAAACGTTGCTGAAGGCAGTTGACATGGTGGGAAAGTTAAATTAGAATTTCTCCTCCCTCCAGAAGATTGGAGAAATTAGAATTCTTTTGAAAGGTCTGAGACGTGACATTAGGGTGGAAGCGTTTGCAGGCCTGTGTGATGCGTGCAGTGTTCTGCAGGGGCTGGAGGTCATTTGGTGCAGAACGCAGTAAAAATGTTTCTTTCTCTGCAGTTGTGTTCCGAAAAGAAGTGCAACCTGTACGAAGTAACCTGGAGATCTTAGAGCTTTTTGTGGTATTTTTTTTCCCCGTAGATAAAGCAAAAGGACAGAAAGAATAACTCAGACACATTATATGAAGTTGTGTGTCTAGAAAGTGAATCGGAGAGGGAGAGAAGAAAAACCACAGCGAGCCCCTCTCTTCGCCTGCCCCAGTCGGGGTCGCAGGGCTCGATGATTCCTTCCCCTCCAGAGGATGATGAAGAAGAAGGTAAGACACAGATTGTGTGCTTTAAATTCTTCAGCAAATGAAAACCAAAAAACCCCCAAAAGAAACCAAAAAACCCCATAGTTGATAAATCTTAGTTATGAAACACGTTGAATTAATTCCAGTCAGAATTTGGCCTACTGCTCATGGTCTTTCGGTTTTTGTTTTATTGTTTCTTTGGTTCTAAATCTTGCTTTAATGCTGTGAGTATTCAGTAACCAGTACCCCTGCATTCCTGGATCAGCCTCTCCCTTGTCTGACACTTCTGTGGTTTGTCTGTGCTGTGCTCTGCCCAGGCCTCACAAAATCTTCAGTGTGGTATATTTGGAACAATGTGAAAAGAGGCTGCTAAAAATTTGGGATTATCATGCAGCTTCTGCCCCTCCCTGAGCAGCTGTGAAAAGACTTGAGAGTGCAAATGAGAAGCTGGTATTTGAAAATGTAAGCAAGCAGTGTGTTTTAGTGAAGAGGAAAGTATAGACATCTGCAATACATAAAACTATACCAGGACTTGTCTGAACCTTAATGCATTTTCAATCTCTCTCTCTTTTTTTTTTTAAAAAAAAAATCTCTTGAGCTAAAATATGGGCTCTGAGCATCTGGCCTTACAGCTTTGAGCTGAATATAGATGGCTTGAGTTTCTGCTTCTTCTGCTGACATTTAATGTGACCTTGAGTGGATTGTTTCACTTCCGTGCCTTACTGTACCTTTATTTAAAAGGCCAACAAAAAACAGATTACTTTCAAATTGAATTCTTTTGCAAAATGTTGTTCGTAAAAAATTCTCCCAGCCTTTGCTGTCTAGGAACATACACACATATGTGCATATACATATATATACATACATATGTGTGTGTGTGTGAGGTTTTGTTGTTGTTTACAGTAGATGTAAACTCTTGTATTGCTGACAGTTTCGAGTATCAGTTAAGATAGTATTTTTTAATTTCAGTAATCTATGCTGTTTCATCAATAATGCAAAGGCAATGTTGACTGCTGTATCAATGAAGTGTATTTTTGTACGTGATGCCTGTTGTGAGCACTTAAAGATATCTGACAGTACAGAAGTTTAGTACTGGTTTAAACAAAAGTTGTGTGATTGTGCTCATCTAAGCCCTTCCTGCTCAGCTCTCCCTCAGCTGAAAGCCTGATTCAGAAAGTTTAGTTTAAGTCAGAGATTGCATCAGAAAATACTGAGCTCCAGAGGAGAAGCACAAAACAAAGTAAAATACTTTGTGGACTTTCATGGATGCTAACGATGTGACAAGCCTGCAGTGGTCAGTAGAACCTCATGCCTTCTTTTGTCTTTTCAGCTTGTATAGTGCTTTAGCTTTTTAGACAGGGAAGCTTGTGCTCTTTGAGAATTTTTATGAGTTTCCAAAAGTTTGGGATATGATTACTAAGGTCTCTAGTCTTGCCTCAGTGGAAATCCAGCTAGATAGGTTGACCAGAGCCTTGTCCTGTTGTTTCTCACATCATCCAGTGATGCAGCACAGAGCCTCTCTGGCTCTTTGTGTCAGAGCTAGGCCATTTTCATGGAGATTTTTTTTTTCTGTACTGGTAGCCAGAATTTCACAGGTTGCAGCTTGTCTTCTGCATCTTATCACATCTCTGTGCAGCTCTGAGAAGAGACTGCTTCTGGCTCTTCTGTGTTAAGCACACAAACAGTGCATCCACAAATGAGGAATTTCTCTTGCCACGAGCTAATGCAGTTGTAAAGCAGTGTTTGTATGTGCTGTGGTAAGGTAATGTCTGTTGATCTCATAGCATCCCCTCTATTCTGTTGGCAGACAATGATGAACCTCTCTTGAGTGGTTCTGGAGATGTTTCCAAGGAGTGTGCAGAAAAAATTCTGGAGACGTGGGGAGAGTTGCTGTCCAAATGGTGAGTGGCAAAATTGCATTCTGAAAATAAACATTCTGAATGCTCTCAGTCTGTTTGCTCCTTCTGTCTGGATTTTTTCTTATTTGCAGAAGCGAGCTGAAATTAGTTTGGGTTTAGTCTTCTTTCATCCCTATAACACCCTGTATTCTCTGGCTTTGGATTTCTTCAGGGAATATTTTTTAAGTATTTTCAGTTTTGAGTGTGTATTTAAATACAGCATAGAAATTCTTTTATGCTGCTTCCTTAGGTGATTGTCTCTGAAAATGAGTGTTACATATATGTAAACTTCACTGCAGTTTTGTTACAGAAAAATCTAAGCTAAGTAATAAAAGAAGAGGTGCATTTTCTTGTCTTTATTTGCATAGATCTCTTCCATTCCTCTTTGTAATTCTGATTTATTTCACAGCCATTTTTCCCTGCAGCTGTCATATCTTAGTAACCGCAGCTTAAGAACATGGGAGATTTGTACTTGGATAGCAAAGATGCTTTTCCTCCCTTCTCTGAAGGAAGATGGCTCTAGAGCCTGCCAAGAGGGAAGTACATGAGTTCTGTATTTTTTTCCCTACAAAATGCCAATTTATAAAGTGAGCGTCTCTTGACAGTCAAGCTGCTAATGCAACACCTGTTTTCCGTTACGGAAGGTTCCTTCAGTCACCCACCTCCAAGTAGCCTGAGTGATTTTAAGAAACTGGTGTTAATTATTGAAGAATTCAGGGTGGTTTTTTTTCCTTTTTGCAAAGAGAGGCGACAAGCACAACATCATATTGAGCTCAAATGTGCCATGTTTCAGCTCTTGCTTTAGTTGTTGCCTTCTGCTACTTAACATAATTGAAGAGCAGGATGAGAGCTGTACAGCAACCAAGGGTCTGACCAAGGGCACTGGATCTAAGGAGTAGGACAGCAGATTAGATGGAGTCTAATGCACTTTAGCAGAGGGGAAGCACTGATGTGACCTCTTAGCCAGGTCTCATCAGTCTTTGAATTAAGGTTATCACAGCTTAGTATTATTTCTTCTGTGCTTGCTTGGTGCTCATTTAGACAGCAGCTGGTTTGTTTTTGCACTACTGTGTTGGACTTGGTTAATAGGAATGGGTGCAACAGAAATGGACACTCCATAAGAAGGGGGTGGCTGCGCTAAGGTCATTTTTTCTTCCCTCTCCTGGTCTTACAGAAGCTCCATTAACAGCTGAGCTGTGTTCATTTGTTGCTATAAGAAAGTTTCAGCATGAGTTTTTTGTAATTCTTCTGAGGGTTGAAAGATAATTAAGCTACCTGACTCCAATTGAAAATGTTTTGGCAGCTCTAAGAGGATATGAAGTGCTTCTTTGCTAATGCTGGCAACAACAGCTTTAATGTGTGTTAAAGGGCTTTCCTTCTTAACTAACAATGAGTATTTGGAAATAATGATCCTTGAGCTTTTAACATAAGAGGATTGAAAATCATAAAAATCAGAGTTCAGGTAACTTCATGCTAGGTTTTTAGAATCCTGTAATGAGATTTATACAGCAATTAAATGTGTGCTGGTATTTTGTGATTTCTTATTAATGTTTGGCTCCTGCTTTATAACTGGTGAGTCACAATTTTTTCATCTCAAGATAGTTTTGAAAAATGTGATAATGTATGGCCACAGCCTTAAAGTTCATGGCTGTATTCATTAGAATTACTGTTGTACTTACTCAGGTCTAAAGCCTTGATTTAATAGGCCTTTACTGACCAGTCTTTGATTTTAGCATTGTGTATGGTGAGTATTTTCTATAAACATGTAAACGTGATATGTAAGTTTATAGTAATGGATGTATGTAGATGTAAGTGTAATTGTATAAACATTATCATAATTACTTTGTTTAAAGAAAACAAAATGAAGGAGGATGTAGTGACTGTAGCCCCTGTGTGATGCAAACTGAGTTGAATGTCCAGCATGGCCCAGATGGCTGCAGGTCGTTGTGCTGGAACTGGAGGAGGGCAATAAGGATTCCCAGACTGTGTAAAATTTTCTTTATGCCAGACTGTTAAGGCAGATTATTAAATACAAATTTGTTAAAGGAATGCAATCAATGTAAATTAAGTTCAGCATTTGCCTTTATTTATCAGTGCTCTTAATCATTTTACATTTGTTGCTGTTGTTTTTTGGTGTGTTTTTTTTTTGTAACTGCAGAAAAATGATAATTCCTTTGATTTAAGGGCTCTGGATTTTGGGCATTTAATGTATGAGCCACAAATGGATTGTTGAGCTTAACTTTCTGTGACTGCATAAATTAAGTTCAGTTTTTACAACTTGAGTGCTGTAATTTATGAGCTGTCAACCAGTCCCACTTGAAAAAAAGGGAACTGTTTAGTTGGGAATAGCTTGTGTAACAGTGGCAGCTCTTGAAATGTCTGGGTGTCGTTTGAAAACCCTGCGTGGTTTTGTGGTAGTTCTGCTCCAACAGGGATCCATGGTTACCCGTCCAGTGTGGTGGAAGGAGCAGAGAGCGCTGTTTGCTTCTGCAAAGGGTTCCATTTTTTGGTGTGATTTGAGTTTGGACTTTTACAAATGCGGCACCCAGTTCTAGTTTTTGCTGTGAGCTTTTGGTCTGTTGAGTGTTTTATAAATGTATGCTTTTATTATATTTAAATTTCTTAGGAATCAAGGAAATAATTTGCAAAGTTCTCCAAATCTGTTTTTGCCTTAAGTTCTCACTTTGTTAAGAATTTCACTTATTCTTGACAACTTGTGGAGCATCTTCACGTTCCTGTCATCTGGCAGGTGGTGCTGCACATCACTTGTTCACCTGCTTGTTTACTTCTGCATGGATAATCGTAACAAAGCCTTCCCCTACACCAGGCACCTCAATTTGAGCGTGAGGCCAAAGACACTGTCAGCACTGGTGAGAAGTGGTGTCCCTGAGGCCCTGAGAGGAGAGGTCTGGCAGCTGCTGGCAGGGTGTCACAACAACGATCACCTGGTGGAGAAGTACCGAATCCTCATCACAAAGGTAGAATGCTTTGTTCCATTTCCCTCCCTCTGGCGTGTTAATGTAAGGAAATAGAGAAACTCCCAAGTACGTAACCTCTTGCTTAAAGGCTGGTGTGTTGTCTGAATGTGGTGTGTCAACCAGTGAGGGGAATTCAGTCAGCAAAAAAAAACCAACAACAACAAAAAACTACCATGCAATATTAGTTATTGCCATATTTCTAGAGAGTTTTCGTAATCCTTGCTACACCCAGATGAGTTCTGAGTTAATTTGTCAGAAATTAATATTGTGTTAATTGCATTCGTAAGTGACAGATTCAGGGAGCTCATTTCCTTTGCTTGTTTGGATTTCCTGGATGAAAGCTGAATTTTGTTGTGTTGTGCTATTAATGTTTATGCTAAAAATCCAGTGCTAGTTGAATTGCAGCTTTTTTTTTTCTGAGATAGAAAAGACAGCACGTTGTGCATTTTACACTAGAAGCAGTTTTTTAACTTCTCATCTTGAATGCTGACCTCAATAACATGGGAAAATAAAAAAAAAAACAAATCAGTTACAGCCATCATTGAGTGTTTCTGAAAGTTCCAAGGTGACAAAGAGGATATTTCTTCCTTATCGGAAAAATCCATGTGCTGATTTGGTTTCAATCATTATCATTACAGATAAGTTCTATTTTACTAATTTTATCAAATGGGTGTCTCTAGAAGGACTGTGTTGAATTCCTTAATATTGCTACCTGCATAGTAGAACTGTAACTTGTGTTTATGGTGAATAAATCATATAGATATTATGGAGGTTGAGTGCTCTTGCAAGGAGCATGTCGGAGCTACCCTTGCAGTGCTGTCACAACTGCTTTGTGACTGGATGATTGTGTCATTTTTCCCTCTGTTTCAATATTTTGGTGTCAGGATGGGAAAGGTGGTCGCAGTGGCGCAGTGGATGGCACATCGTGCAGCCATCTTTGTGATTGGAAACAAGAAAATTGTGTAACATCTGGGGTTTAAGTCTGTGAGACCTTTCTGCTCATTTACGCTGGGCAGACACGAAGGAGATAACCTGGATGTGATGTGCTGGAAGCACCTCTGGAGTCCAAGTGCAGGGGTTGGCTGACCAGCACTGTGCCCTGCACAGGGGGTGGCCGCACCTGCAGCGGTCGTTCAGCGTGTAAACTAATTAAGGAATTAAAGACAATGAGCACTCAATGACCATTGTCATGCCCTGCCGCCTTCACGTTAAGTTGGTAGTGCACTACCAACAGTAACCAAGTCCAGCAAGTGAACATGAATTCTGCTTTAGGATGGGAGTGCCTTATTAGACCACTGTTCTGGCTATTTGCCTCGTGACTTAAATATAAACTACATGGAAATGGGCTGTGATTCTTTGTGTAGGGTGGGCAGAGAGGATTGTACTTTTAGAGCAGAATTATCTGTTTGGTGAATTCACACTGCAGTAGTGACTTTGTCAACCTGCAGACAATGGAGTGAGAAAAGGTTACCAAAAAGGTTATCCAGAAGGTTATCACTGGCTATGAGGACCTGAGCCAGGACTTGGAAAGATGATGTGTGCAGACCCATTGTGTGTAGTATCTGCTAACAGTGTGATGAAGCTGCACTACATCTTGTCCTTACTTTTTTTATTTTCAAGTCTTTAATACATTATTTGATAATTTTTAGTTCTAATGCAAATAATTATTCTTACTGCTCTGAAAATGCAGACTAATGCAGACTCCGCTCTAAGGAGAGTGCAGTTGTTTGTATTACCATGCACTGGAAATGGTGTGCTGAGGAGGGCTGCTGTGGTGTAGCGTTGAGGAGTTGATGTGAAACCTTTGCTCTTCAGTGCAAGCAGGAGATGCAGTGTGGCGCTCTGAGTGCTCATAATCTGGTGCCCCTTCTCTCTTAATGTTGACCTCTATTTCTGTAGCTGTATTTGATTTCTGCCAGACTGTTCATGACCCCATGTGGCAGCACAGCCCCAAATTAATAAGGATCTGTGTTGACAGCTGCTTCAAAAGCATCTGGCTCTTTCTGTGATTTTTTTGTTGTGAGCAGGGTGTTGGATGTGGTCTCTCCAGCATTTCTTGTGATGTTTGCCGCTTTCCTGTGGAACTGTGGCTTCTGGTGCTTGTAGAATTGTGTTTTTAGCTTTGTTTTGCAAATTAACTGCTGCGAGAATAATTTCTTGTTTACTGTAGAAGTGTGGGTACCCAGCAGTTGAAAGAGAAATGTCTTCCAATGGGTTTCCCCAGCGAAGGCTGTATCTATCTAGTTCTCCCAGTAAATCTGATTTGTGCAAGAAGGTGAAAAACAACACTGAATCCACAGCTTAAGGTGTGCTGTGTGGAGCCTTTGTGACATTCTTTATCTTCTTTCATTCATTATCTGCTCCGTATTGTTTTGGTAAGCACTGGCTGGGTTTGGCCTCAGTGCTTTTATTGTTACAGCAGTGTCTGAGTTGCACCACTGTGGTGCTTCCACAAATTACTTTTGAGAATTTGTACACCATCTGTGTGCAATAATGAAGCTTTTAGCAAACTCCAGATTGCCACGCTCATGATGGAGAGTGTGGCTGAAAGCCAGCTCAATGAATTGAGGTCACGTCCCCACTGGGGGCTGGAAGAAAACTCTAGGTGAGACGATCTTGACAATCCTTTGAGAGGCATCTGTTCCTGGTAGGACTTTGGCAGTCATGGTTATGGCTGTTGATCTTTGGGCTTTGGCTCCTGAATGGGAGGAGCAGAGAGAAGGGGACTCGCTGCGGGTGTCAGTGAGAACCTCAAGGAGAGATACTGAATGTTTTTAACAGTCCGAGATGGAAGGAGACATGGCTGAATGCAAGACCTATAAAGCTGGTCACAGAGGTTAAAAATAAATCATCATCACAGCAAAATAGACAATGCCTACTTCTCAGACCAGGTTTTTAGAGGATTAATACGTCTCCTGAATCTTTCAGATCAGTGGAGGTCTTGTGGTTTTCTTGCAGATAAATGCTTCATAATACCACAATTTTAAGAACCTGATATTTGGAATATTGAGGGAACAATAAGAAGTTTTGGGTGTAGGTGTGTGTGGGAGGACATAAGGTGAAAGGATTAAACAAATGAAAAAACCAACCCAAACATGAGCTGTTGTACCAGGTAAATACACTGTATTAAGAAGAATTCAACATGAGAGGGACATCTTGTGGTACAACTTAAAGTAAATAAATAAATACAGTGCAGAGGCAGAGCTGTCACCCTGGGTAACATTTCTGACAGGAGTTGATCGTGGTTCGAGTTGGGCTCCTTCCAGTTTTCCTGCAGCAGGGCACTTTCTCATTTTCCCCTTCTTTTGTCTCCATGAGCAGAGGATTGCAGTACACAAGTTCTACCAAATACACCCTCAGTCTTGGTGCAAATTACACTAATATTTAATGAAGAAATTAAAATGTCAGTGCCATTATTTGAGTGAATGGGTTGCTTCACCAGAAGCATGCAGTACAGCAGTGTTCCAGCTGTGGGTGGCTAACATTTATTTTCTGTGAGTTGCAATCAGGATTCCACGTGTTTAAGAGGAATCCGTGTAATTTTCTAGGAGTACAGAAGGCCACGATTGTGTATAATTAATTGAAATAAAAGTTAACTTACATCTGTGAAGCACAGTATGGAAGAAGTATGGCATAGGTTTGCTGTTGGTGCACCTGAACTTGCAGATCCCTTGTTGGATGAGTTTTGATCATGTGGTGATAAAAGTTTAATTATCTTTTATAAGCAGTTGGTCTCCCAAGAGTTCTCATTGTAATTTTGAGTTCTTGAATACCTTTTAATAGTCTCAGCTGAGGTTGTACTGCATCACTGGGAGAAACGCCTGGATGTTAGAAGTATTTTCAATGGTTGGCACCCAGAATCCTGGCTCTCAGCTACCAAAAATACCCATTTTCACATCTCTTGGTTGGCTGCTTGTGCACTGGACCCCAGAGCTGCTCTGGTAGGGTTATATCCTGCTTGGTCACCTTTTTAGTTCCAGTTCCAGCCTTCCCAGTGCTGCAGGTCAGCATTGAGAGTCAGTGTGAGCTCATGGTCGTGGCTTGGGTGCATGCAGTGAGCAGCTGTAGGTTGGCCTGGACACGGAGCAGAGCTGTTACCCTGTGCTGAGGGAACAACAGGCTGTCAGCTAAAGGAAAACATTCTCTTACTAAGAAATGCCTGTTGGCAATGTAGGAGTTAAGCCTGGGCTACTAATAAAAATAAAACATGGAGGACGTTTTGATTTAGAGGAACATCTTTTGTTTTGAAATTTGAGCAACCAGACGTTGTTCTGGGCAGTCTCAGGATTTCCAATACTACCTTATTTTTATATATCTGAGATATATTTAAAGTTCAATGTGTGCTGTTTTCCTAAGGATGTTTATAATGTGCCTATTCATGCCTAAGGAGCCAGAAATACTATGTGAATCAATTGGTATGTAAATCATTCTCTGCTTTGGAAAGATAGGAGATCATTTCTCCGGCAGTAATTCAATCATAGCTTGTTTTTTGTATAACCACAATACACTTGCCTAAATTTAATTCAAAGTTTATGTTTCCTAGCTACAGTTCTAGTACTTAATTTTCCATGGGTAGAAATGCCATAAATTATAACAGAAATGAAGGACAATGGCAAAGTGATCTTTTGGGGGAAAGGGGTGGAAAAGTAACATTTTTGGTTTCGGGATGCTGTAGGAGACAGAGTAAAAATCTGCCGAGTCATGGTGTTGTCCAGCCAAGGCTTTTGACCAGTAAAAACACACTGCAAAATGGCTTTTCTGCCTACAGGTCAACTGAAATCCCAAGTGTTGCAATGTGATGGCTTTGATATTCGTTCCTGTGGCTGTAACTCCGTTTCCATTGGGTATCCAACGGTGTGACAAAAGTTTAGCTTACATTAACCAAAACCTTGGGTTTCGGTAGGATTCAGTGTGTGGATTTGAGCTGGTACTGGTGACAGTGGAATGCTTTCATTTTGGACTCAGGTTGCCGAAGAGCCTCACCTTGCTCCACTGCTGGTCAGCTGAGCGAGCAGCTCCGGGCCCTGGGCTCAGATCGAGCCTCTGCCTGTCTCTAGGCTGTGCTTTGCAGCACGTTGAGTGGGTGAGATGCTCTCAGGTGTTATCCTGTCGTTGGGCAAATGAGATAGCAGCATCCCCTTAAGACATCCACGCCTTGGGTGCATAGGAGAGACATTTCTGGTCAAATATGTGTGGTGGGATTTGTTGCTGGTGTGACTCCTGTGCACCACTGCTCTCTGGCATGCCAGCAAGCTTTTTGTTTTGCAGAGCTGGTTTAGTTCGCGTTGGGTGCTGTCGGTGATAGTGACGCCTTTGCACTTTGTGTGCACGTATGCAGGAGGTGACTTTCCCTTCGGAGCAGCACCTGAATTACCAGTGAACTGCATCTCTCAGCTCGGATGCCCTTGGTTTCAGGTGTCTCCTAAGCAACACAAACTACGCGGGGAAAAAGACGCCGTTTGCCCCCAGAGCTCCCACCGGGGCTCCTATAGAAAAGCCTTAAGTCCCGCTAGGCGCTCGCCCTCTCCTCCCTGCTCGGTCCGCGGCCACCCGCCCCGCTCAGGCGGTGGGCGGCAGGGCAGGGCACGGCGCGCCCGCAGGACCGGGCGGCAGCCGCCGCGCTGCAGGGACGCCTGCCTTCGCCGTCGGCTCCGAGGTCGCGCAGGGTGAGGCACCGCGGCGGTACGGGGGGAGGCGGCGGCGATCCCGCGGGGCTCGGCCCTTCCCGGGGCGGGGGCTGCGGGGGAGCCCGGCCGGGTCCCCGCCGGCGCCGCGCCCTCCCCCGCTCTCCTGCCCGCCTCCCTCCCCTTCCTCCCGCCGTCCCCTCCCCCGGCTCCGCAGCGCCGGGCAGAGCGGAGCCGCCGCGCTCGCTGGGGACGCGCGGGGCTTTTGTTCGCCGGCGGCAGGTGAGGGCCGGGCCGCGGCCGCGCGGAGCCCCGGGCCGGGCGGGGGGCGACGGGGCCGGAGGGACGCGATCCCGGCGGGGCGGGCGAACAAAGCGGCGCGCAAGATGGAGCCAGGAGAGCGGGGCTGCGCCCCCCGCCCCTCCGCGCATCTCTCCGCACGGGCGTCCGCGGGAGGCGCGGACCGGGAACCGCTGCTCGGTGGGCCCGGGGCGGGCGGCGGGGAGCGGCGGAGCGGGGCGTGGGGCCGGAGGCGGCGGGAGCGGGGCGGGGATGATGCCGTAAAATGCTTTCCCCTTCTCTTCTGTCAGCGTTCGGGAGGACTCCCATCCGCGCTCGAGGAAGGCTTCTTCTCCCTCTTCCCCGTCCCTCAGCCCTCCTGAGCGAGGCGGCCCACCCGGAGGGCTCTAATAGCCGCCCTGTGTCAGCGTGAAGTTGCTGACATGACTGCCGCCGGGTCCCCGTGCAGCGGTAGCGGCGCGGAGCCGGGTTTAAAGGGGAATTGCGCCGCAGACAATGCACAGCAGTGGCAGCTGGAGCAGCCCTGGGGACCCGAGCTCCGGTTCTGACATTGCTGCACGCAGAGCCCCAGCCGCAATGACAGCAGCTGCCTGGGGCGGCTGCAGGCAGCAGGCAGGAGCATGAAGTAGAGATCACTGCAGTGCTCAAGATGAACTCCTCTTTGGTTGGCAACCAGAGTGGCCGGCCATTCTGTCTCCTGGCCATTAGCTATTTGGAGACCATCAATTTTTGCCTTCTGGAAGTGGTTATTATTGTGTTCCTCATGGTGCTGATTATTTCGGGCAACATTATTGTGATATTTGTCTTTCACTGTGCACCTCTGCTGAACCACCACACCACCAGTTACTTCATCCAGACTATGGCGTATGCTGACCTCCTGGTGGGCGTGAGCTGTCTGGTGCCTTCTTTGTCCCTGCTGCACTACCCAGTTGTTTTAAGCGAGTCTTTGGTTTGCCAAATCTTTGGTTACGTGGTATCGGTGCTGAAGAGCGTCTCCATGGCCTCTTTGGCATGCATCAGTATTGACAGGTACATTGCCATCACCAAACCGCTGACCTACAACACGCTGGTCACCCCGTGGAGACTGCGGATCTGCATCCTGGTCATTTGGCTGTACTCCTGCCTGGTCTTCTTACCCTCCTTTCACTGGGGAAAGCCTGGATACCACGGGGACGTGTTTCAGTGGTGTGCCAATTCCTGGAACACCGATCCCTATTTCACTCTCTTCATCGTGGTGATGCTGTACGCCCCGGCAGCTTTCATTGTCTGCTTTACGTACTTCAACATCTTCCGCATCTGCCAGCAGCACACCAAGGAGATCAACGAGAGGAGGGTGCGCTTCAGCTCTCAGGATGGGGAGGCAGGGGAGGCACAGCCCTGCCCGGACAAGCGCTATGCCATGGTTCTTTTCCGTATCACCAGTGTCTTCTACATCCTCTGGTTGCCCTACATCATCTATTTTCTGCTGGAGAGCTCCAACGTCTACAGTAACCGCATTGCATCCTTCTTGACCACTTGGCTTGCCATTAGCAACAGTTTCTGCAACTGTGTCATTTACAGTCTCTCCAACAGTGTCTTTCAGAAGGGGCTGAAGCGTCTCTCGGGGGCGATTTGTGCCTCTTGTGCCAGACAGAGGGTAGCCAAGGACTCCTCTACCTCTAGGAGCAAAAGATCTTCCAATGGATGTCACGTTTAAGACACCTACCAGCTTGACTGGGAAGTGCAGGACAGCTCTGTAATTTGCAAAAAGTTAAATATGATTTTATGATGTCCAGATTTGCAAAAAGGTTTCTGAGAAATGCTGCTGACACAGAAGAATCAGGAGCACATATCATTGTGGTTTCACTTTAAAAAATTTATTGCTGTGGAGGCGGCTGTGGAGTTTCACCTCCATATTCGTTTTTAAGAATAAAGCTCTATCTTGACACTTACCTCTCCAGCTGGTGTGACTGAATGGAGTGGGTGTCTGAGAGCTTCAGCAAAATGTAGTCTTTCTTACAGTTCTGCTAGGTTCTTTTGAGATTCGTGCTTCACATGTAAATGATAGATCTGAAATGGAAATGTCATGGTGTATGGTATATTACAGGGATTTTTTAATATATGCCAAAGTATATTGACAAAATTTTCCAGCGTTGTAACAGAAGGGGCCAAACCTTGTTTTTCAGTGCTACCTAGACAGGACTTCCAGAACAGCGGGGAACAATGTAATGTTTTCTCATGAGCGTGGTCTCACGGAGCCGTGAGTGCAGCGCTCTGATCTGAGCCGGCCCCGGCCCCGTTCCTCTGGTTGGCCGTGTGTGCAGTCAGAGTACAGCAAATGCGTTTTCCTGGTTGTTGTCAAGTAAGAAAAACTTGAATCAGACCACATCTAGCAGTTAAATAAAATGTGTTTTGATAAGCTAAGAGAAAAATACTTGTCATTTTATGATACCAGAATTGTGGCAGCCACTTGAGAATGATGCCAGCATGTGAAAATTATTCTCCAAACAGTGGAGAAATGCCACATTTTTGTGTGGAAATTTTCTCAAGAACAACTTTAAAAATAACATGTTCTCCCCCCCCCCTTTCTTTAATCTAAATTCTTTTGATATTTTACATACTAGAACTTAGGGAGAAAGGAAAGAAAACAATTGTCTTCTAAACAGCTAAGGGAACTATGTTGTAAATTTAACTGTAGTATTTGAGTTATTCATAAGCGCACAGAGCTAAATCAGAGACATTTTTCTTTAGGCTTCCGGGGATTAATGATGGTTGGAATATAGCAGGAGCTAAAGCCTGTTGGCAAACACATATTTAACTGGTCAAACAATGTGCAGTATCTGAGAAACAGTTTCATTGACCACAGCTTTTCTCAGGCTTGCTTGAACAAAGTGTTTTTGAGTATTGTGATGCTGTTAAGAATTCAGCACAGCCCTCAAATTGATTGGTTTTTCAAAAGAAAGTCTTTTTACTGGTGTTGTATTGGAATAGTAAAGCGTTTGTGAGCCGTGTCCTATAGCAGTGCATTACATCTGCATGGCCCTTTGCAGCCCTGGTGCTGCGTTGGGTGCTGTGACTTGGGGGAGTTGTGGTGGGTTTATACTTGTCATATTGGGGAAGGAAAAAGAGAATAGGGGAAGTTAGTTTCAGAAATGTGTTTTAGACCTGGGGCAGTTCTCTTGGCTAGAGGAAGGACTGTGTGTATTTGTTCTCAGGTCTGCTGTTGTCGTTGGTCAAGATGATCTCTGTTTTTTAGTGGTCCTGCAAGCACACTCGTTCACTCCTCTGTGCTCTGCGGGGAGCCCCAGTCCGTGGGTTCATGTGGTTTGCCCCGGGACAAAGCCATGTCGTGATCTGCTTTCAGTATTCATCCATACTCCGGGCTGGTCCAGATGAGCTTCCTTCTTAGTTTATCTGAAAGTTTAAGGCTATCCTCATGCCCTCACAACATTGCTTGTTGCCTTTCATATTAAGACGTTGTCTAGGTCAAGGGCTTACGCCGTCATCCTTGCACAGACAGCAGAGAGGAGGATCGTTCTGCTAAGCTGTGTCCATCTGCAGTTTGGTCAGAGACACCTGGCTGTGCCAGGTAGCCTTGGCGGGTGGAGCAGAGCACAGTGGTGCAGTGAGTCATTGATAAATGGTGCATTAGCTCACAGCTGGCTAATTGCTCTCTAGTGTTTTGTAGGTGTCCTGGCACGGGAGGCCTTTAGGGAGCAGTTTAAGGGCTTTAGTCACTAATATCGAAGCATTCCTGTGTGGTATTTTTGGAGCAGGCTCTCAGGTAAATTCCCAGTAGCTTTTCTCTGACTCTTCACCTTAGCTAACATTTCCACAATGCAATCCAGCATTCAAAGCATTTGATTAAATTCAATAGAAGAAAAAAACCAATCTGCTAGGCTTAAAACCCTAAGTATGATCATTTCAGGTTAAAGTGGAAGCTGGAGGACAAATGTTTGGGTTTTTTTTTTT
The DNA here is from genome assembly GCF_023343835.1 of Lagopus muta. Classification (NCBI taxonomy): domain Eukaryota; kingdom Metazoa; phylum Chordata; class Aves; order Galliformes; family Phasianidae; genus Lagopus; species Lagopus muta. The sequence goes on from NC_064451.1 coordinate 8,841,225, forward strand.
CCCTCCAAATTTTATGGCATGAATAAAAGGTTTAAGTAGGATTATTCAGTGCTGGTTTTTGAGAATATGGAAGTTTAGCATAAATTACAAGGAGTTAACGATGGCATAGAGATTTAACTTGAGTTGAAGCAGTTGCTGCTTAAGCTGTAAGCCTGGACTTGTACTTAGTGTAGTGGCTGGTACTGATTTAGATGGAAATTTGCAGCCATTGCTGCTTGCAACTGAACTTTAATTGTAATATTCATAACAGCTTGGCTTTTGTTCACTCACTCATCTCAATGTCTTCAGCTCAGGTGATTTCCATGAGGTGAAAGTCAGAATCTGGAAGTCTCTTCCAAGGTAAGAAGAGCAGAATTGCAGCCAGCTGAAGCATTCAGGTTTCATCCCGCATTTTCAGGCAGTTTCTAATACTGCATCAGTTGCCTGGTTCATCAGTCTGTATCTCTGGTTCTGTCCGTGTTCATTTATCTGTGTTTTAAATTTTAAGTTATATTTTCCCTGTCAGTTAAAGGCTGGTCAAGGTTTATAGGCGATGAAGGGGTTTAAGTGTCCGTATTGTCTGACCCACTGTCTTCAGTGAAACTGCATGGAGGTGGTTCTTGGTCCCTGTGCCAACCGTGCAAGAAAGAATTTTGGAAAGTATTACCTTGTTTGCTCAGCAATCCATTTAACATCCGTGCTCACATAGTAAACGTGAGGCACAGTAGTTCTTTCCATCACCATATGTGCTATGAGTTGTTGGGCAGCAGGCTTTCCACTTGGATTGCTTTCATCACTGTACACATGAAACTAATCCTTCTTGGCCGTATCTGTGTCAGTGTGTGCCTGGCCATTTAGAAATTGGTGCCAGGAGCACTGTGTATGTACACGCCACAATGGAGACAATGCAGAATTCAACTTATATCTTCATAAAAATTGTGTGTTGTTGTATGGTTTAATGAACTAACTTCGAGATTCCGTCTTATTTTTTATTAGAGTTCTGCCTCATTTTCACATCGAGCTGCTGCAAGGTCCAATGTATGGGGTAGAATTCAGTAGGTTTTTTTATGCCACAGGAGAAGATTTCTATACGCACAACTTCTCAGAACGTGAGCATTTACTTCATTGAAAAAAATCGCACTGGAAGTCTGGGCTGTGGTGGCATTGTTGTTTCCCAAATAGGCTGGGAGAAAATCTGTGAATGATCATTTTAATAATTGTTAATGAAGTGACAGTATTTTTAATAACAACAGTTATCTTTTGCGTGACGCAAACGTTTTGTTGTCATCTACTGTTAGTTTTTTATTAAATATTACTGGTTTCTGTGGTCTTTATGTGCTTTTGGAAGGGCTGTACTTGTATCTCAAGCTTCTTATCACTCAGAAATCTGTTTCTTTCAGTTGGAATTCTGACGTGGCTCTGTATCAGTGCCAAGGGGCAGTCGTGAATATTTGTTGTAAATCTTCTGTAGGGAGGAAGCAGGGCCGAGGATTGAGGCACGGGGGATTCAGGAGCTGCAGGAAGGGTCTTTCTCAAAGCAGGAACTTGAATTCCCACATTTTAGCCCTGCGCTGCATCTCTGAGGCATCGCTCCTTTCCCCTTCGCATAGAGGTTTTATGTGTAAGAAATCCTAAATTTCAGGAAAAAGGTGATTCCAGAGGATACGATGTGAAATGGAAATATTCAGTGTGAAAAATTGATGAGCAGCCTTCTGATATTTGTTGTGTTGTTAGCAGCTGTATTGAACCTTTGTTAGCTGGGAAGGCAAACTTTTCAGTCTGCCCTTATTCCACATCTGGATTTGGAATTGGTTTAACTTGTATCCCTAACTCAGGTTGGTGCTTTAGGAAGTGTTTTTCTTAGGAACTAATATGTGAGCGTGGGAGCCAACCTTTAGGTGTGACAAACAAAAGGCCCATTTTTTCCCAATGGCTTTATTAATCTATTATATTTATAATTCAGTATGAGAAGGTGAAAGTTTTGAAGGTTTTATTTAATCGTTGTTTAAACACATCTTTAGTGCTGCATGCTTGAAGCATCTGCTAAAATATTTGCCTGACCTGGTCCTTGTGTTGTTCCTAAGGTTAAAAACCCTTTTCTTCCCGTCTCCCACATTGCAGAATGCAGTGGCACATCCTTTCAGTGATACCATTCAAAATAAACTTGAACTGTACCTCGCCACCAATTCTGTCTGAAGCTGAGAAAGCACATTTGTAGCTGATGCAAGAGGTGTAAAGCCTCCATGGTGGGAGGAGGAATGGGCACTTCACAAACCCTGGGCTGTTCTGCTGAGGCTGCCAGGAAGGCAGAAGCTGGGCACGGTGGGGGAGGCCAGGTCCATTGGTTCTCCCCAGGAAAGCAGTGCTTCCTCCCTGTTCTGCAGGCTGTGTCTGTTCCCTGCTCGTCTTTTTCCACTCTCTCCAGTCCCTCCTTTAGGATGATGAGAGAGTTCCCTATCATGGAAATAGTACATTTTACACTAGGAATGTTCTGACTTGAGGCCGGCATCTTAAAGCTTCGAGGTTGTCATTTCCCTTGCTGCCTATGCATTGCTGTCACCACTTTGAAAAATGTTTGAAAGCCAAGGCAAGCTAAAGTTATATACATAACAAGCTTTTGGAAGAGGAAAGCTTTTGAACGTTAAGATGTAGTATACGTAGAAGCAGGTCATTGTGTTTAGAGAAAGAAACCGAAAGTTGCTGCCAGGGGAAATAAACAAAAGAAACCTGTGGGACAGCACTGCGTGTGTGCACTTCTGGTATGATGTAAGCTGCAGTTGTGTCAACACAATGGAGTATTTAGTTTGGGTCACATCATTTAGAACACATTGTTGTAAAGATGGAGTTAACCTTTCTTGCGGAGCTGCAGTGCTCGGGTTCTGCCCATACTGGGAGCAGGGATTCTCCCGCTCTGTTGCCGCCTGGCTGCAGTGGTACAGCGTGGTGAGCTGCGTGGCCGAGCCTTGGTGTGGTACAGCTGGTGTAGCTGCTTTCTGCCTCTTGTGACTCGAGGTTATCTGGGTGTGAAATCCTGTTGGGCAGAGAGCTGTGCTCGTGGTTCTGTGCTCCTTACTGACTTGTGCTGCTCTGCAGCTCTTGCTCCCATCGCCGTGTCACACAAAGCTCCGTCTGTCTGCTCTGGGTGTGCGTAGCGCTTGGCGCAAGGAAGTGTTTGCGGCTTTCACCTGTAAACTGTTTGCATCTCTTGAGCTTTGGCACTTAGTGAAAATGTTAACGTAAGCTTTATGTTCTTGCATCCTGACCCAAGTTGTTTATTTACAACCTGACTGCACTGGGACAGTCTGCACAGTCAGAGCTGATCCTCCACCTCATGAATTTGCAGTTACTGAAACCGAGAGCCAGGAGTGATCCCCACCTGTGTGTTGGCCTGGAAGCAGATCCCAGCAGCGCAGCCTTGCGGGCAGTGGGCTCTGTGTGTGGCACCATGAGGGTGGTAGGTCTGGATTTGAAGCATTGGATTCTCAGGCGTCGCTGGAGACCCTTCGGTTCAAAAGTTACACAGTTGAAGCAGCCCCTCCTAAAGATGAACTCAACAAGTCTTGCTGTGCATGTGTGTCATCCTTTACTGCTAGGGAGCTCACGTGAGATGAGCAATCAAATACTTGATCAAAAAAAGGCATTCCTTCATTGTAAATTGGAAAAAAGTTCTTTTGGGATTTCAGCTGTAAGTGAATCCTTGAAAATCAGTAATTAGATTACTAAAGGGTGACGTTTTAATATGCTGGCAGGAGTACTGAGGGATTTGTCAGGGGAAAACAGCCAGACTTCGCACTGAAGTAGCGTAGGTATATTCATAGTGCTAGTGATAGTCGTGTGTGCGTGAAGACTTTGGACTATTTTAATATAGCATAAGGCTTTGAGCTTTAGCTGACTGAAGTTGCTCGTTTTATGAAGTTACATTAGTACAACACTGTGAAATATTTTAAATATTAGCGTTGCTGGGTATTAAGAGTGTTTCATAAAAACATTTTTAAAAACATTTTCTATGGATGCTGTCAAAGGAGTTGATGTTTAGCATACAAAGACATAACTCCCTGAGGGCAGTGAGGTGTGGGTGTGTTCCTGATCAGCTCCGTTTTGGGGGGATTTGGTGTTTCTCGAGGATAAATTGTCATTAAAAGCTATAAAAGTAATGGTGCGGTTAATCCTGGGGCCGCAGGAAGCAGTGCTCCCTCCAGCCGTGCTTTGGAACTGCTTGAAGGGATTGGACATCACGCGTGTTGTGTTCACAGTGATGTCTTTGGAGGGGCTGTACAGCACGGTGTTTTGCAAGTTGCTATGCTGATAAATTTCGCTCCATATGTAACCTCTGAAATCAAGTTTCTATTGTAATTCTAGCATGTAAACACTAGATTCAGTTTTGTATTCCTTTAATGAATGCAACAGAATGGAAATGAGTTTGCGATTGCTAATGATGAGCTTTCTTACTGTTCTTAATACTCGTGGGTATGTCTTTTCTTCAGGGAGTTCAGAATTGTATTAGTACCTTTTAAATTGTTTTTCCACGTGCTGTTTACAATTAAACTGCAAGCATGGGAGGCTATGCATGCATGTGCTTTTAGGTTGCTTTGCTGAACAAAATACAGTGGAGCTGCATCCTTTGAAGGTTGCTCTCTTGTCTGCACGTTCCACCTCTGTCTGCTCCTTCGCAGCCGTGGGGACAGCAGAAGCCACTGCTCTGATAATCTTAGTGTGTTCTGCAATGTCTGTTTGTCTGTTGGAGGGTTGCTGTGAGGAGTCGTATGGGGAGACAGTCCAGCTCTGTACACGAGCAGTGCCACGGCTGGTGCTTCTTCCTGAGTGTCGTGGAAAGGCCAAGAATATACAAAATCACACATAGGGGTGTGTGTGTGTTTGTAGAAACTTAGTGCACCTTTCAATGCTGGAAATGGTTCTGTATTAAAAGATGAGCAAGAGGAGTGAGTGCGAAAGCCCTGCTATGAAGGACTGCAGGAAACAAATCCAACCGAAGCAGGTCAGAAAAGCAGACAGGTGAATTTGAGCCCTTCCAACCCTTCGGACCCGTTGTGACGCAGTGCTGAGCGCTGAGGTCTCGGCGCTCCTCATCTCTGCCTGGATTTGTTCTGTGGGTATCTGGGAAGGGAGAGGAGGTGGAGATGGGAGTTTGGATGTTTGGGACAGCTGAGGAACAGTTGTCATTGTGGCTCCAAAGATACGTATTTTGTGCCAACTCAGAGCTGTTGAAATGCGGGGCAGAGGGATCCTCCTCCCCCCTGTTCTCATAGGCGTTTCTGTAGCTGATTTTTTGGCTAAGGGCGATAATAGGAAAAAGTATAGTTGAGCCAAAACCTACAAGTGTTACTGATTTAAAATAACTCACATATTTTTAAATATTAAGTGAACTACGTTAAACTGAACTGTGTAAATACCTGATGCTGAATCTTTGCATAATTGTTTCCAAGAGGTATTTTTGCTATGAGGTATTAAAACTCAAAGAACTGAATTATTCCCTTTGAGATGATCTGTACTCTGGCTGTCATACATCTCTTGACTTGTTTCCTCTTCGCTGTATATGCACATACATACAAGTGTATGTATGTATTTTTAAAGCAGACGGTTTAATGTGGTAGAGTTGTACAGTCACACAGTTTAGGGCTTTGTAAAATATGTAATTTTGAGAATGTCAGTGTGGTTCTTAGCGGATTTTATAAACACTTTTCTGAATCTATCAGCACTTCCCATCCTAAGAGAAACTGCACATATTTCAGTGATTGTTCCACTGGTTACATCTTTGTCTGCCATTTGTTTTGAATTGATGTAATCTTGATACTACTAAAATTTCAAGGGCTGTTGACGTGTTTCACATAGCCTAGATTGCCTGTTAGCCAAATGTATGGATCATGCATCAACAGTACTCAGTAGCCTTACTGTTCTGCCTAAAGCCTAGCTAATTTATTTGATATTCTCTCTTTAAAGAGAGGTCCTTGGAAGGAGCAGCATAGTTTAGGATGCTCCTTCTCTTTAAAGGGAAACTCAGAATTGAATAGCAGTACTTGTTGATCAGTGATGTTATTGTAGCCAAAGGATGCATGGGTGGTTACTAGGAAGTTTTTGCTTCGAGTTTCTTGATGAAATGTCGTGTTCTACAGAGCTGTGTGAAGAGTGTAGTTTTTTATTCTGAAATGCACTTGTACACTTTATTTGAAAGGTCTGAATGGATCATGAATACGTTTAAGAAATAAATGATACGTCACACGTTTTCACGTCTTGTCTCAGATGACTTTTATGTAAGTGGGCGGTGGTAAAGGTGTGTTCTTTGTGGAGGGGGTGGGTTTTTCACCTCCCCTTTGCTGTTCTCAGTAGTCTGGTTTTAATGCAATCACGAAGAGCAGGACAACCTTCCATTGTGCACTGTGTGCCTACTGTTACCCATATGTGATGTGGGGAGCTGAAGGCAAACTCTTCTCTGTATTTTTCCTGTGGGAAACTTGAGCCCTAAAAGGAAATGAACACAGCTAAAGGGCTGGATATCACAAGGGATTCACTTTTATTTTTAGAATTGCTCTATATTGCCATATTTGGACTGAAAGTATGCTGTATCAGTGCACTATTGTATCAAATTGCAGGTGTTTCTCTAAACCATTCATTTTATTTCCACGAATCCCTCCATTTATTTGTGAGTGTTCTCTGGGTAACACTTCTGTTCTCAGCACAGCGTATCTCGTGAGAAGCTAACAAGCCTGTTGCTTGGAAAGTGGCTCTCGTAGTACTTCCCTAAGGCCTCAGGACTGGGTGTAGTGCTGTGTGCTAAAATCCTCTCGCATTGCTTTGGTCCAAGGCACATGCAGGGAATGTCTCTGGGTAAAAGTCAGTA